>NW_028145504.1:3085000-3310000 GCF_977016875.1 Pavona decussata | reverse complement strand
AAGGCGAGTCCTTTTCGAACAAACTTGTCATGACCAGTTCCCAAACCAATAATTTCAAGGTCCACTTTAATGTCCATATAGAGGACTGTGGAAACCAAGCAACTTGAAACTACAGTACTTGCAGTTTAATATGCAGCTTTCCTCTCAATAATAAAAATAATAATAATTCTCCCATTAAAGGTATTTTTCTGTCAGTGACACAGGCATACTCGGAAAAAGAAAACCAGAGTTCCCCCAACAGGTCAGTCAAACCTATGACCTTCTGATTACCATGTAGTTCCGTAGTTCTGACGCTCTACCACTGAGCTACAGGAGACTTGTGGGAGCTGAGGCCATTAAACTATCATTATTTTATTCACCGGGCTTAAAATCACATTTCTTTCGATAATATATATCTTTGTTATAAAAAGTCACCTCTCTTCTCCACCAACATGTACTCCCGCCAGCCTCAGCGCTGTCAGTGCTCTTTCCTGAGCCTGCCGAACATTCTTCCCTTCCAAGTTAGGATCGATCCGGAACTCAGGAAATTTGCGCACTTTCTTGACGTAGATTCTAGCAGGGCAAGTAGGCCGATGCCTTTTCACTTGGTTGCCGTGCTCATCAAAATCAAGCTGTTTCTTGTTTACAGCTCCCTTCCTTCGTGGTCCATACTGACATTCCATTACTGTTGCACGTCGACCTAGAGAAAGTTTTGTCAGTGTCAATATAGAGTGGGACAAAAACATGCAGCTGGGTCACAGAGAGCGCACACATTCAGAGGTCAATAATTAAGGCTACCCTATACCTTCAAAGGTGTCTTGCATTTAAGAGATGTAGCATGTCCGGTTTAAACTGTAGATACCTAAACCCCTATATCAAATTAAAGCTTATAGAGCTGGCTATCAAACTATACCAAGAATTTTGAAATAAAATAAATTGTTGAATTTTTCACGACCCCTGAATGCGAGCGTCTGAATCACCCTTTTCAAGCTACAAGTCAAAGCGAATTTTGGTTTTTCGCTAATTTAATTTGCTCCTCAGTTTCCGGACCCAAAGCGCTAAAAAAACGAGTCCGTGTTTTGCCATATTCAATCGGAATGAAAAGTTATAGAGCATTTTCAAAATAGGCTGAAAAAAATGTGGAGTGATGGTACAAAAGTCGCTCTTGGAGAAAAAATATTTCGAAAGAAAAAATTCGCAGACACATTTTTGTTGTTTATATGTTAAACTAGCTACTGTCCTAATTTGAAGGCAAACGAACAAATTCCTTTTGAGTTTTAGCTCTTTGAAGTGGCTCCTCCAAGTGAAAAAATTGATTCGAGAAAACGGCACTAAAAATTCGGCAACCGTAATGATTCTATTTAGCGCCCTCCTTCCAATAAGCGCCCCCTTCCAAATAAGTGTCCCCTTCGAATGTGTTTTTGTTAATAAGCGCCCCCTATTCTAATATTACTATTACAGTGCCTTAAGAGTACGTATCAATTGTGGTTTATCTTCCTTTAATAGCTGACATACGTAATAATGTATTACAAAAACAGTGGTCTTCGTCTGAGTTTCTCAACTGTAATGTCCATGTGAGTACATAATTCCCTCAAACAAGTAATTGCTTCTTCAAATCTTGTGGCGATTGCTCTGTTGGTCGTTCTGGCCAGAAAGGATCCAGGGACAACAAGTCCGTTTTCCATTCCAGTCTCCTTGATCCAGTCGCTTTAACCTGTGCATTGTTCTCATGGCGGGCTTTAAGAAATGTGAATATAAGGAAGAAAAGTTCCATCGGCACATGTCTTGATAGCTTGATAGTTTGATAGTTTGAAGTAAACAAGTTGCCCGCCGTGACTCTGTTTTTGCTGAGATTTACCAGAAGTTAAAAATGATTGGTTCTCATGTGACATTTGACGTGACAGTGTAGGCCCCAAGGGAGCGAAGCCATTTGGGGGTGTTCGGTAAAATGTCTGGGCTCAGCGGCAGGTGTTTCCTTTCCTTCCCCGCCCCTCCCTCCCGCTTCTACTTTTTTGCTCCTTTTTGCCCAATGTCCTCTCGTGCTTGCCCCGCTAGGCTTGAAGGAAACGGAAACGACTGCTACGCAGGCTATAGCTTTCATGAATGTTCTTACTCTTGTTTTTAGCATTGGTAATATTTATTATTTTAGTACTGGTATTAGCAGTAGTTAAACAGGTTGTTAACGTGATCCTCTTGTTTGGCAATCTTACTCCATGCCTTAATACAGTTTAACCTGTATTAAGCAGTCACCCTCTATTATAAAGCCGTTAGTTGTCAAAGTCCCGAAAGTTACATGTCTTAATTACCAGTGCTGCCATTTTGACCTCTATTAAGCAGTCGCAGTCACCCTTTACAACAAGCTGTTTCTATTGTCTTAACCTGTTTTAAGGACGGTGCCTACTATTGTTACTGCGCATACGTTCTGCGCATCTCGAGATACTCGGGTTTCCTATGGGTGGTGCCTGCTAATATAAAGAATATTTTTGCGCGGTTTAAAACTATGCGGAGAAAGCAGAACTTAGCAAACGCTTTTGGTATCTCGAAAGAAAATTGGGGGTAACCATGCATTTTTCAGAGATAATTAAGCTTCAATTTAGGAAAAAATCCCATACATTGCTTCATATTTTGGCGCTTTTTAGAGATATTATTGCTTCATTATCTCTGAAAAATGCGTGGCTACCCCCAATTTTCGTTTTGGATTCCAATAGGCCTTGCTAAGATCTGCTTTTCCCGCATAGTCATAAACCGCACAAAAATACTTCGATATTAGTAGGCACCGTCCTTAAATGGTCATTTTTGTAAAAGGAAACCAGTCAAATATGGTAACAAAATCAATAGCGTGCCATGACTGTTATGATCTCAGCATTAATGTTTCATTAGTCCATTTCTACTTTGTCATACAATTTTACTGCTGCAGCTTCTTAATTAACCAAGTAAGTAATTTTGTGAGTGCTTTTGTGCATAAAATGTACACTATATAAAGTTATTGAATGTTGTTTTATTGTGTTTGATGTGTATTCTGTGCAAGCTGAATTAAGCAGTCACTTAGCCTTTCCCTGAGGGTGACCGCTTAATACAGGTTCGACTGAATTAATAAATTACATTGTTTTGTGTTCCTGTTTTTAGATCAGCCCCTCCAATCCACCAAAGCTCAGAAACACTAGCTACTAAACTATCCACAAGTGCTATTCTTGATATGAACTCCTGCACCTCAAATCTCCACGTCACTCCCCCCCCCCCCCCCCTCCTCCAAGATACAATAACATGCAAGGGTGTGCAGGAAAATTAAGGGAAAACTAAGCAAACCTGATTGACCCTTCAAGCCCTAACTGTGATCAGCATCAAATTGCTCCTTGTAATAGACAATGCTTATTCAACCCCTTAGGTCATGAGAATTAAGGATATGATCACCCCAGGTGAATTTTCTTGTTATTTCAATAACTTCTTCCCAGTACTTTTATAAGAAAAGTATGGTGACAAGATAGGAGAATGTGTTCTTTGATATTAGTAATAAAAGGGTTAATGGAACCAACTGGTTTGTTGCATTCTAGTGAAGTAAACAACAAGCTGAATTTGAGTGCCTGAAATTCACTGGCATACAGCCATTATTACGTCCATACATCTGAAGACCTTTAGTGAAAGTACCTGGGTTCAAATTTACAGGTTTGAGGGAAATATTCTATTCTGGTGGATGTTTTTGGATAGGAAGACTTTAGCAGGTGCTATTTTAGCAACAATGAAATGCGCAAGCATACTCTAACATTCTTGGTTTTATTTGCAGACAACTGCATCATTTGATGGGTGAGTACCCACTGGAATATTCTGGACTGAAATGAAGCTGAGACAGAGGCGGAAGTATTAACAAAAAATAAAAGAACTCGGCCACTGTTTTTAAATAATTTGACCAGTAGGGGTACAAAAGATGGTTGCACCAGGACTTAATTTGACATCAGTCTTTACGTCACTGTCATCTTTACGTCAAAAGTTATTACAATTACAGCTGCAGTCTCAACATAAGCGATGTGGGTTGTAACAGATGGCCATTAACAAGTCAGGTGACCATCTGTAAAAATGCTGAATGAGCTACATATATTAAACATGTGGACTCTAAAATTTGCATAGCACGGTATTCTAGCTTGCAACCTGTTTTAGTGGGAGGGCAAAGACACAAGTAAAAAGAAAACCAATTTACAGACCACTGAACGGAGCAACAAAACCGTGGCAGCTGTGAGTTTCAATCAATTTACACCACATTATACCTTAAACAAACTTCAGATGTCCTTTTACACCTGCATTAGCGCAAAGGACATACGCCTTTGCCTTCGGGAGATATCATCTTGGGGTGGTGCTTAGTTTTGAGTGTACATCATTCATACAAATGGCCCTCAACCTCACACTGTCTCGTTGCTGATCTGTTGATAGCCAGGTCTCATGACATGAGCAAACGTCAAGGTAGTCTAAAGTCACAGTTGTATACAGTGACCATTTTTGCAATGGTGGCTGCGTGTGATATCTCCATCTCCAATTTTATTTTGTTGGCTAACACTGGAGTACAACACAGACTAAACTATAATATTTATAAAAACATAAATATATTTGCTACACTGCAGCAAAGGGACAAAATAATATAGAAAATTGTGTCGCCTTTGGAAGCCAAAAAAAGAAAAAAAACACTCATGTAGCTGTTTAAGGTAGGTGGTTTATGGAGTTTAGGCAGCCTTACCATGCCAGTGAAGACTGCACCGTCACACCTGTCAGGGATAAGCTAGCATGTGCTAACAGCCATGCTGTATCATTACACAGAAACATGAAAGCGCTGCGTTCATTTTTATGCAGACTTGTCGAGAATACTGCATGGTATTTAGAATCAAAAAGAGCAATCTAATAAACGCCTGATCAAAGTTTGGTCTACCGTAAAAAATAATTTTAAATTAAGAAATATTAAACAGGGCCACTGGTCAAAAGTAAGCTAGCTAAAGCTTACCTGTATTTAGGAATGGAATCCCATCGTATGGTACATACTGCGATTTCCACATTAGGCGAATCGATGGTTTGGCTGATGACGGGGACTGCCTTGTCCCCCAGCAACTGTTAGTGTGCTGTTTGTGAAGGGTCAAAATCAAGTCCAGTTCCACTTCATTTGTGACATATCCCCTGTACGAATCCCCTATAAGCTCGCAGTCATGAAGTCGAGCCGCCCAGGGATAATTCGCCGCGGCGGCAGACAAATTCGCCACCGGTATCTGCGGAGAAGCTTCGAGCGAAGAACTTGTACCAATAGAGACATTTTCAGCACTGATAACTATGCTTTCTTGAGCCCCTGCAACGGAATCGTGTTCCTGGACTTGTGGAATAAACTTATTCTCTACGATCTCGTCTGCGCTCAAAGCGGTCGAAACAGTTCCTTGCGTCGCAACTGAAATGCTCTCAGTCGCCATCATCGCTTCTGAAGTAGCCATAGTTTCGGGTACGGCTGAAGTAGAAATGGTGGTGATTCCCCCGTTTGGTTGCGAAATAGTTTGAATAGTTGAGGGAATACTCGCAGACATCGCGTTTTGGAGAACTTCAGGGGCAGAAACTTGCTCGGGTGCCATGATTTGTTGTTCAATGGACTCGCTCGGCAACGTTTCTACCGAATCCGCCGCCATTGCGCCCAAATCGGAAGGTCCGTCCGACGTAAGCGAACCAAAAATTACCAGCAATGGTCAATGAAATAGTTTTCGGTGTTTACGCTTGAAAGCGAGACAGGAAAGAGGCTAAAAATAAAAGCGCCAAACTTTCGAGGAGAGCCTCGCTTTACAACGAAGAGCGGCCTCGACCGCGTGGAAGAAAGAAGGCCTCCTTTTCATGCATGGCCGCAAGCAGTTATGGGACACATCAAAATCTCCCGTATGTTTGCACCCGAGCGGGTGGGGGACAGGTACATGTAAACTGGACTTCTGTTCGAAATGAGGGTGAAAACGCATTTGTTAAAAAGCAGGGCGCCCTAGTGAAAAACGATGCTAAAACGCCTTCTGGACGAAAATCTTTCGAAATGGATTACTTATCCCGACACGCACACACTGTCTTTTGGCGGTAGCGAAGGGAAAGTTCAATTTCTATACGCTTGCTGGTGGCTTAACAGGCCAATCTACAGAATGGCACAGACTCTATTTCACTTCAGTTGGGCATAAGAATACCAGCTCGTATGAATCAAAAGAGGGTAGCTGAATTGCGATCTACTTGCTCTCGTGAGTCTTTGGCGGAAGTTTTTCTTTCAATTCTGAGTTGTCACTGCGGTCGAAGACAATATTTTGCCACTGGGCTGATTATCAGTGCCAGCTTGTAAAAGCTGTCTCTTCTTTGTCTCTTTACTTGAAACGTTTTCTGAAGTTCACTGAAGAACATCTGAAACTTTGTCGTGTGTGCAACGTGGTCAGCTTAATGCAGCTGTACTTTGAGTCTTTTCCCGTCCTCACTATCATATTTACAAAAACGGCTATCCTTCACAAAATTTACACCCACTCATGACAACTGCTCCGGTATACGGTACTGTCCACACCCATCAACGTTGATGCATTTCGCGTGAAGACTCATACTTTCGAATTCGGTTGTCTAGGTCCCCTTTGTTACCCTCGTCCGGACGGCCACGCCCACACTAAAACTACGATAGGTTTAAGGTGTACATCACAGTCACTTGAGTAAATTAACTGGACAAAAATCGCCTTCTGATGAACCACTAGCTAAAACGTTTTCCTTTTTCACTCGTCCAAATCCCTAAAAAGCATTTCCGATCATCGATCGTCTGTACCAAAACAAACTCCTCTTCAAGATGACTTTTTAGTTGAAAGACTTCCCCGCTTTGAAACCGTACCTAAAAGAGATAAAAAAAAGTGTTACTCAGATAATTGCACCTAAGGTCTTATAAAATACGTTAGAGGCATGTACTGTGACTCTTTTTGTTGTTGAAGATTCTGTCACTGATCATGAATCTGCATAACCACAAATGTTTTGCCAAATGAGCACAATAGTTTCAAAAGTGCTTTCTTTCTTCTAGTTTGAACTTGCATGGGGACTTGAACTCTTGAAACTGAATTTACCGGCGATGTCAGAAATCAAAACTGATTTACATCACGATCGTACAACTTGCTATTCGCGATGAACTCTCTCGGAGGAACATTTCATCAATGAAAAGCGACAAAAAATAAACAAATAAATAAACAAATAAAAATAAAATAGCATTTTGTAGCCCTTGATCACCTTTTTGATGGTAGTTTGATTTTCGACCTTACTTAATTAAGCAAGTAAAATTCAAAGTGAAACTCAATTACATTTTTTAAAACTGACTGAACCTGAGGACCTCGTTATAAGTCTGAAAGTTTGAAAACGGTGAATACTGACTTCCTTAAAAGCCACATCTGCGAAAGGCTAAACCTGTTATTGCCTAGAAGCGGAGCTAGTAGGGCTGAAATCAGCGCGCTGCCGAACGGCCAAAGCTCTATTTTACCGAAATCAAAAATTTATTGAGTAAAGTGTTAATCAAAATATTGCTCACCCACGCACAATTTATTTTTTATTTTCGCCCGTATTATAATTTTTAAAAGATTGGGGGAGTGCGCCATCTGATATGTTGTTCCTGGTGATTTGCCAATGAGTCATATTTTGTTATCGCTTTATAAATAAAGATTATTAAAATAAGAAGACAGTTTAATATAGTCAATTTGCACAAGGGCGTTCCAGACGGTCACAGAGGACCTTACGACAGACTAAAACAGTTCCGGTTAATTGTACTAACAAACCTGCCTTAGAAATACTGGACATCTAGACAGAGTGACGATTTTTTTTCTGAGCCAGTGGTATTTCCTCTAATAAAATTCTGAATCAGTATTTTTCTTCTTCAATCAGGTTGGATGAAAATTGTCTCGTCAAATTATACTGCGGTGGCATTTTTCAGAATGCATGCAACTCTCCAAAAGAAGCCTGATCGAACATTCGCTTTCATATTTAATATTGTTTGTTTTGACTATAATGTTCTGCATAAGTAAAACTGTTGGGTTTCTAAAATGTTTGTAGTTTTTACCGTTTTGGAGTCAAAAGGTTAGAAGGAGTGATCATGGCTGACTTAAAACAAGGTGAATACTTTTGGCGAAGCGCGATTCGTTTCTCGTCATGGCTGATAGAAAAAGAACAGAGAGAGCGAGAGAGGAAGAGATGAGAGCCGAGAGACGTCTATATTTTCCTTTGTCAGGGGTTTCCGATGTCTATACCTCACTCCCAGTGTGTTTTCAGCTGAAAATTCAACATTGTTTACTAAAGCCCGGCCATTAAAGGGTTTACCCGCTGTAAATACTGACTGTTGCAGAAATCAAAAGTTTTGTCGTAACGGCGATTCCTGTCGGGACAGTTTTATCCGTTGTATATAATTAAATATATAAATATGTAGATCATATTAGGCCGAGTCTACAATTTTCTTTAAACGGCGAATTATTTCTTTTGTTTCCGAAAACAAAAGAGGGCGAATTTTAATGGTTTTAAAAAGGCCGACAATATTTTAGTGTTACGCCAGACAAATGAAAACATAGTAGGTTTCATTGCTTTGAAATCATAAGTTGTTTTGACGGAACCTTTTTCAAATTGCCCGATTGTTTTCGCGAATTTGAAAATTGCTTTGGCATACCGTCGGTTTTATATAACGATAAAAAAACTTCAAATTGCTAACAGTTCCTCTGTTTATGAGTTCGAGCGAATTGTCTTTTTTCAGTTTTTCTGTAGAACATATGACAACGAACCATCAGCTATCGCGAATTTTTTTTTTTTTAATTCCAGGTTCGTTTTATTTTTATCATGAAAATAATTACACATTGCATAACTGCTGTAATTTTTCTTGTCTTTCTATTTTTTAAATGCGTCACAGCCAGAAGTCGTTGTCGCGGTAGTGAAATCACAAATGACATTTCGCTTCGTCTGTGCTGTCCTGTTTTGCATTTAAGGAAAATTTATCATGGTAATTTCCAGCAATTTTCATTCGCTGTACTAATAACGCCCTATTTTGATGAACGATTTGCGTAATGCAGGGCTTAATTTAGGTAAAAAGGAAGATCAATTGCGTAGGAAACGGTCTTTTTAACTTTGCTTCGCAAATTTGACATTTTTTTCGCTCGAAAGGACGGCTTTCGTGACAGGAATGACGTCAAGAACTCAAATGGTCAACAATAATAGATAAAATATTGAGCTTTGATTGGTCGAGCGTTTTCCCAGGATACCTAGCGCAGCAAGCGTGAACCGAAAGAGAGATTTTGCTCGCGAAACAAGCAAGCGAACGAAGTATGGCAAGTTACAGCTGAGTGTAATTCTGCTCTTTGAATTTGCCCGCTCTTTTAGTGGAGATTTTCCGAATGGGATAAATTAATATGGCTCCTCCAGGAGAGCTTAATCTTCTCAAAGAGCCTCAGCTTAAAGACAAAGAGAAAGAAACCTACAATGGATATATAACAACGTCGGTCGCTTCGGTTGACAGACCCCAGTTTACTTCTTGGACATTGTTAAATGGCAAGGTGAAAATTGGCCCTGTGGAGTCGGGCAGTGGATTTATTTTACTGTGTCTACTTTGGCTGGTATTTGCTTCGGTTCCAGAGGGGGTTCTTCATGGATTCTGCACTGTGGTTCAGCGAATTTTTACAATTTTTTTACCTCTTGTTTGCTTGGTTTGCGTCTTTTATTGGGCCGAACTGTTAATTCATAAATACTGCAAGAGCCAAATCTCCTATGTTGTGTTCCCAGTTTGTCTGCTAGGAGAGCTTTGTACACAAGTCATCCTCGGTGGATCGGATTTCCTGCGAACTACTTTTCTTTTTACTCTGGTTATGGCTGGGCTAGTAACAGTTGTATTTTCAAAACTAAAAATTCTACCCACGAGTATAGCGCTGTTGCTTCTCACGACGGCTCGTATGTCATGCTGGATTACTCTTCGCGATATTCCGTCTTTTTTGCGGCCATTTCTGGCCTATTTTTCAGCATTTAGTGGGCTGATATTATCAAGAAACATTCAAGCTTGTTTTTCGGTGACTCCAGCCGAAGCCATTCAGACAAAAGCTCCTCTAATACGAAGAAGGACTTCTAGCGTTTCCTCCACTAGCAGCTTAAATAGTCGAAGAAGACCTTCGCTTCCAGCGCTGGGAACTCAACCCAAGGTAAGGCAAACTATATGGACGCGTCGTTCATTTCCTTAGCTATAGATTACGATCTTTATATTAATGGGCTGGAAGAGCAGTTTATAACTTGCCAGGATCTTTGACCTGTCAAACCGAGGTTTAGACAAGAATGGATTTGGCGTCGAGATTTCGTCCAATTTTATTTAACAGTACATGATCGCGACACAAGGCGTTCATTTAACGTGTTTCCTGCATTTATTGTAATACTGTTTACAGTGTGCCTTCTGTTTGTATTTCTATAGTCGAACTGGTGTTCGTATTCGAAAAGCCAGTTCAAGAACGAGCGGCGCCTTTGATTCATTTCAATGTTGTTCTTTTCCATGCGATGGAGTGTTCGAACAAGCGGCGGGGAGAAAACCCACTGTACGCGATGTACATTCGAACAGGCATTAAACTTTCATGAGCACGATTATTAAAATCTTCCAAAATATCGGGTCACAGTCTCTGTGAACTTGAATAGCGTATGTTTACTCTAGAATCTCAGAAATTTGACCGGGTGATGTTTCGTAGTGCAGGCTTTCTAGATTTGAAAAGCTTACCATTGGTATCGCAAGATTTCTTTACCTTCCCTAATCTTAGTAACGTCGGTTATCTCGAATCACCTGCAATACTCGCCAATTTCTTGTTGTGCAATATATTATCATTTCTTTGTTGGTTCTTCAACATTTGTTATGGAAATTATTCCTAATCTGGCAATGCTTGGCCAAAATTTGAAAAGGCATAGATTTGTGGCTTTCGCATCGTTTTTGTTCAAAACTTCGCGAAAAACGAACTTGTTATTTTAGCAGTAAGTGCGTTTCAAAAGCGATTGCTAACCCTGGTTATCAATTCTCCAGACACTGCAGAATGCAGGGTATTATTCCTTTAAGCCCCGTACATTTCGAATAAATCATATTGTACTGCTTGAGATGTAATTGTAGACAAACAACAACTGTCCGTTTCCCACAAGTGAAAATCTGCCTTCGGTTTTGACAAATTAAGGCTAATAACTTACCGCTCAAAATTGCAATACCGAGCTAATTTTGATAAAATATTAATACGCGAGGAGTTCAGAACAGGGCTTAGTTTTGTGCGGTTGCGGTAAAAAAATGCCATATTCCGTTCTCATTGTTTACAGAATGTTGCAACAATTCGCAGAGATTTTACGTCTGTTTATATGGGGCGTCGAGAATTAATCGAATTGCGAATTTTTTTCTCGCTGTTTAGCTTTCCCGAGCATTATTTCTCCGTGCATTTGAATAAGAAATGCTGTTTTTACCCACATTATTTTGTTAAAAGGATAAACATCCGAGACTGCCAGGTATTTCGTTAAGAACGAGGTGATCAGGTTTGCGGTCAATTTTTCAATTCACCTCTAAGCCAAATAACTATTTTTCTGAAGGGTTTGGTATAGAAACCTGCTTACCGGTGGACAAATAAATAAATATCTAAAGAATCAGATCGGATTTGAGTTGTCAATCACACTTATACGTCGCGAAACGCAGTTTACAAGGACGATTAAATTATCCAAATCTGTGTGATTTCTGTGCGCTTGTTGTCATTTTTAAGAGGCCAAAGTTTTGAGTGTTATTGAAAGGGATTTTTGCGCCATCCATGCCCGTGTCAAGTTCCCTTTATGAAAACCCTCTTGATGTTTACTTAGAAAACTAGGTCATGTAAATTCGTCACAATGTGGGTTTTTACTTCGAATTCTAGCCATCCCAGAGCTTGTCAAAGTATGGTCATGGAATATATAACACCTGGTTTTTAAGGGAAAATATACATGACATTTTTTGAATACATGTTGTCTGTATCAGAGCATTTCGAGGTCAACAAAGGGCACATCACTGCCAAAATTCTCTGGAATTATTTACATGAATAACATCTTCCACTTTGCTGGCTGTGATGATGGTGAGACGTAAATGGAGAGCAGCTTGTGAGAGTGGCCATCATACCACTGCCCCTGCAGTCGAATTGAAAACAAGAAATCCTGCCTTCATACCCAAGAAATCCCATTTTTATGTTAATATCAATGTTGCATGGTCATTTTAAGCTTTGATTCAAGTCGTTAAGGCAACTTGTTTTAATGTATAGCCCCCTTATTGTTATCTTGTTTCTCTTTGTTGAGGTGTCATTATGTATGTTAATTCCTGTCCGTACAAAGTTTCACCTTTTGAGGACCAAGCTTCTTTTGAGCAGTTTGATAAATTATAAGTATATTTGCTACCCTTAATGGCTTGTAATTTATTCTCAAGAAGTGTTTTGTTTGATTTTGGAATTTCTGTGAAGCACTCCAAACTCTTGAGGGCAATTCCCTCCATTCTTAGAATGTTTGATCATTTGTTCTTCAAATAGTTGCTGCAATCAACTCCAATAGTGTATTGTTTTTGTTATATGTACTCTACTAAATGGAATAAGTACTGCTTTTGATAGTGATTTGTTACCTGGGCATTTTCTGTAGGGTTTAAATGAATTTGATCAATATAAGGGATATGAGGCATTAAAAATTCAGTGATCATAAAGCCTTTTTTTATTCAGAAACATTCTCCTTTAGTTTAGTGGCAGATGGTGAAAACCTCCAGGTTCAAGTGTAGTAAAGCATTTTCAGCTGTAAAAATTAGCAAAGGGCTTCAGTTAAAATTGATTTAAAATTGGTAGTCTTGGAAGTTGAAAGTAGGGGCGTTAATAATTTGTTTCCACTAAAAGAGAATTTTCTATTGGAGTGAGGTAATAAGTTGAACATATGTAGCAAAAAAAAAAGGAATTTTTAGAGTTAAAAACAACATTTACTTCAGTTCAATGAAGTGGCAAAATGTTGTTAATTGAAGTGTATGGGAAATTTTTTTGTGAAGTTTTCCTGTAATGAGATTTAAAATAATAATTGTCCAAAACAAGTTGACAATTTGGAAAACATTTGCATTTTGAATACAGCAGTGTTTTCTCGTGATCGACAATATGGGTAACACTTGTCGTTCTCCTAGTATCAGAGAAGCAGCTGATCTTACTACAATCAAACGCCTGTTAACAACTCGGACCGTCAAGTGAAAAACAAATTTAAACTGTTCTCAGGTTGTGAAATTTAGGTGTTAAATATTACGGTATTTTAAAGTGATTGTCCTGAGGTAAATGACTGTCACTGTTTTCATGTTACCATGACATTGTTTTAAAGACTGTACTTTTATTTAAAATATGTTGTTCTCCTTTAAAATCCTCATTGATCATTTTAAAAATGTTTTTTTACCATGCATAATCAGTGGTCAGTTTTCTGTAAATACTTGCGGCACACTTTATTGTAAGTGGCTTGGTTAAGTCATGAGTGTTACCATTGCTTTGTCGGTCCCAGATTGCCATTGATATAAACATTGTTTTCTTTGCTTTGCATGGTTAGTGCTCAGTAATGATATGTTTGTGGAAACCTTTCATTCCTAGCATCTTCTGTGATATTATTCAGCAGCATGCAACATGTCATGTCATTACTTAAAGGGGAAGTGTCATGGGGTTTTTGATATCTTTTGTTAAAAATGATGAAATATTATAAGACCCTCAATCACCTGCCAAATAATTCTAGAATGACGAGAGGAACGAAATCAACTCAATATCTTTAAAGAAACAGCTTGTGATCTGTTCTAGCGCATTTTGGAAACAAAAATGCGAGAACTTGAAAAACATTAGCCTAATATTTTTCAAGTTTCAATCGAAACCGGCCTACTCTGTCTCTGGCCAGAGGCACTAATCGACAGTATTATTGTACTGGGGTGATAATTTTTAACAAACTTGACAATTATTTTGTTGTTTCTGCTAACAGTCAAACATTTGGGTTTTGAAATGACAGCAAATTTTCGTGATACTTCCCCTTTAACTGAGGGAGCCCATTCCTTGCCATTAGTGTTTAAATAATAAATACTTAGTTTTTTTTGCATTTGTACAACTTATGGCAAAAACAATAAACAAACTGAAACTGAGACATTTTGGTTGATATCCATTCAGAGAGCCTTCATGGCAACAGAAATTCAGATTAAGTTGTGAAGAAAACCTAAACTGGCAAAATGTCACCTCAAAATTTTGTAACACTGGAAATTAAACTAATTTCTTTTGTTTTTGGAATGGTAAATTTGTTTTTTTAAAGTGGAAAATAGAACCATCTAGCATTTTTGTACAGCCAACAGCAACTGATAACCTTTAGGAAAAATTTCCTGTTCTGTAAATTCCAGGCTAAGGCATCCAAATAGGTCAAAGTGCATTTAGCTTATAGAAGCGTGCCTTTAAAAGATCATAAAACAATAATTTCCTCAGGAAACAATGCAATGAGTATTTTGCTTTCATTTTATGCTTTGGGTGCCACTGATTACTACACATTTTAGATACTTTAAATAGTGATGAGATATTTATAGACGACAGGAAATTTAGTAAGGCTGCTGGCATCCTATTAATTAAATATGTTGTGGTTTAAAATTTTGTTTGGTTTGAAATAAACCAGTTTAATTTTTATTTTCCTTTGTGCACAATTAATTACCATAATCTGAGACAAAGGGAAATAAATATCAAACTGGTTTGAAAAATTTTTAAACCCAAAAAAATTGAACCACACCGAATAGATCGGATACAGCTTTAGTTAGCAATTCAACTCAGCTGGCTGACAGATCATGTAAATGTTTAACTAAGTAATTCTTTTCGGGGGCATTCACTGTTCAGTAATGAAGCTTCTAGGTCAACAATCTTTTGAAAGGAAAGTCAGAAAATTGGAAATACTACTAAGTAAAGTTTGCAACAGGTTACAGGAAAAATAAAAAAATGTTTTCTTTGAAGTACAATGCTTGAAAATCTCCATTGTCGATCTGAGTTTTAACCTGTTTTAAAAACCCTTATCACATTACAGGTGATCTGTCAAAATAACTGATGACATTCCTAGTAATTCTCTTTGGGTTTACCATTTGGTCTCTCTCCTTGGATATTCTTACGCTTAATGTATTTAGGGGTATTGCTGCAGGATCCTTCATTAAGATCAAAGTGTGTTTAGGAGATAAAACTTTTTTCAGCATCTGCCCCTAAGACTTGGAATGCCCTGCCGGCAAACATTAGAAGTCAGACTGACTTCAACACCCTCAAAACCATGTGAAAGGCACTCAGGCGATCAGTAGTATGTTATAGAAGTTTGGTTAGTAGCTTTTTCCTTTCTTTATAAGTATTATAAGATGTATATATTGTAATATTATTGTTAGGGTTTCAATTCTTGTATATCTGTTATTTATTTATTATTACTATTAGATTATTATGTATAATTTTATTACTGTGATGCACTTTTGATCATATTTAGATGTAAAAGCATAATATAAGCATTAAACATTATTATTATTATTATTATTATTATTATTATTATTATTATTATTATTATTATCATTATTATTATTATTATTATTACTACTACTACACATGTTATATGGTACCAACACTTTTTTTCTGTTTTGATTGCAGGGCTCTGTAGATTGCACAACTCTAGGAGAAGCCCATGGGATGATCTCAGACTTACTAGCAGATTCCAATTTACCACCAAATGTGGCTAGCACTCTAAAGATTATCAGCACAATGATTGCACCTCCTACAGCTTTCCATGTCGGACAGCGTGCTTTTGTGTCGCCAATGACACCTCTTATAGAGAAATTCCGCGATGAGCACCAGGAGGACAAAGTAAAAGATCAGCCAGATTTGAAGGATGATTTGCCGCTGCCTATGGTTGGGGTAAGCATGTTATCTTTTTATTGTCACTATGTATAGTTAGTGTGATATATCTGTATTGACTTTCCCAATTTAAATCATGCAGATGTAGTCTTTGAAGGGATGATCATCATGATCCATCTTAACGGTACATTGCCTTGTGTGACCATTCTGGAATGTTTAATCCTTTGGCTTGAAATTTCTAAAAACAGTTTTCACGAAGTGATTTATCCACAGAAATATTTTCTGCAAAAATTTACTTCATTGTCAAGGTTATTGTAGTGTGTAATGTCTCCAGATATTCCAGACTTTGATGATAACTAAGTACAGTGCTTAAATTATAGTGGGGGCCTTCGCTACGTGTAGGATGCCTATTTACATTATAAAATGTTGTAGAGATAGAATGAGGATAAAATTGTCTGGTGGGGAATGTACACACTGAAAAACTCCTCAAAAATTTGAATCTCCTCCAATATTTTGAGACAGGAATAATATTTTTTTCTCTACTGGACTGTATATTAAGTATGATTATTATTACCTCGGGAGGTGGTCACTTGCGGGAAAGGTCAACAAAATAAGCCAATACTGGATTGATTGATTAATTAATTGCATTAAAATATTACCTTTAAGTTAGCAGCTAAAATTAGGCAAATAGAAACTAATTTTCACAGCTATTCATTCTTCTGATGAAACTTTGTATAACATTTTGGAACAGATCACTGTAACAATTCCTGTTTACCTACAGATCTAATTATAGCCATCTTCTCTGTCTGTAAACTGTTATTATCTGTCAGCAGTCTGGGGTAGCGTCATGAAAAATTGAACTTTTGTCACTTCTGAGTAATGATTTGCGAACAATCATACGTGATTATGTTGGGTGGTCGCTTACCGGAAACAGAAAACAAAAGAATATGTGTAATTTCTTGCCTAAAAAGTGGTGGTGGTCCCTTAAGAAATTTGAGTGGTGGTCGCTTACGAGAGAGCTCTTGAGACAGTATTTAACTGAGAAACAAAACGGCTGTTTACGAAGTGGCCACTTATGGGAGGTGGTCGCTTATGAGAAGTGGTCCCTAGGGGACTAGGGGGCTACAGTCCCCCCAGTCGCCATAGATATCATTTTATTCGGGCAAAACTGATCTGGTGTTCTGGCATCTCTTGTGCGGTGATACTGCTGATACAAACTTATTTCCTTTAATTGTTTGTCTAAGTAAAGAAATGCCAAATCTTATTCTGCACACTATAGGGGTAGAAAACAAAAGAAATATAAACTTGACGACATGAAAGTGGCCATTTGGTAGAGGTTTACTAACTGCATTTCTGGGACTTTGAGAACAACTTGCGACTATAATTAGTAGGCAGCTTTAAGTATGACTTTCATGTAGAAAACTGTGAATGCTAGAATAATTTTTGGAATGTTTATTGTGTCAAAGGAAAGAGGACCAATCGAAAATGCAATGAATAAACTGCAAACTATAATTATGGTATTTCTTTGTGGTTGTTTATGATTTCGTCTGGCGGTTTCATGTAGCAGCTGATTGCTTATAGAACGATCAAAATTTTAGAAATTGCACAGTTTTTGCGGTTGCACTATAGTGGAGTTTGGTTTGGCTGGCTACAACATGTTTCTTTTGCTTTGTAGCAACTCCAGAGAATCAGGCGGACGCTAAATTCAACTGGAAGACGCATGTCAAGTACGTGGACAACTACGACCTCGGCAACAGGCATGCCAACGCTTGACCCTGACGTCACAGTTGGACGTAGCACCCCAGTTGTAACTTTCTCTGAGCATAATAATGCAAATACTGTTACTCATGCTAATAAGAGTCCTCAAAAATCACCCTTGGCAGATGGTGCTATTACAAACACAAAAAATGGCCCCCAAGAGACTTATGCCAAACACAGACCTGCTTGTTTCAGCCATAGCTTCCCTGCTCAAGGCTCGCCAAGTCTGACACGAAAATTATCACCTGACTTGGCACCTTCTAGCTCACCACTTATTCCACGGCGTTCTCCTGAACGAGGGACTTCATCGCCAGTATCATCAGGAAATTTGATGAGAAAATCTCCTGATAGGATGTTTGCCACATCAAATGTATTTAGAAGACTTAGCCGGGAAGAAACGCAGCTCGTTAAAGATGCTCTTGAACAAGCTGAACAAGCACCGGAGGAGGAGAGCATTGAAAAGGAGGAAAAATCTGTGGTTTGTAATTGTGACTGTCATAATCATTCTTCATCATCAGAAAAGGAAAATGCAACAAACCAAACGAGTAAGGACTCCAGAAAGGAGCCTAATGTATCTGAAGAAAATCCAGTGCTTCCCAAGTCAGCGGAAATTGATAAGCTTTTAGATCAAATTACAGACTGGAATTTTCCAATATTTGATGCTTGTGAACATGGAAATATCTTAACACAGGTAAGAAAACTTCTTGTTGTTGTCTTTAATGTATTAATCAACAATACATGCATGCATACATACAATGTTTATGCAAGGTATCTTAACCATACACTGAAACAGAGTGTTTGCAACAGTTATAGTGTGACAACTTGACTTGTCAAGGCTTTTTCCTTGTCAAAAGCTTGTATGTTAGGAGTACAGGCAATTGATTGTTTGGTGCAAAAGCCAAATATTGGCTCCAGTTTTGAGTAGCAACACTCCAATATTTCCTGAGGTATATTTGATTTTGTGATAAATTTGTCTTTGTACCGAAACGATTTGTGACGTCACCAATTTTTGAACAAAAACTTGAATATCTCTGGAACGAGAGAAGATATTCAAATAAAGAAAACCTCATTCTTGTTCTCTTTCAAAGGCCTTCCAAATAAGCAGAAGTTATTTTCTAGTCTATAGGTACCCCTAACCCCTAATATCAAAGAACAAATTCTCCTATCTTGTTCCCATACTTTTCTTATAAAAGTACTGGGGAGAAGTTATTAAAACAACAAGAAAATTCACCTTGGTATTTTATCTATCCTTAATTCTCATGAGGGCTTAAAGGGTTAACCGAGCATAACTCATGGTAGTCATTGTTTGTAGATTGTGGAAGGTGAATTATTTTATGTAATAGAGTCAGAAACGACTGCTTTGGTTGAGCCTTTCTTAATTTCCAATGCCTGTCCGATTTTTTTTTTTTTTTTTCGGGGGGGGGGGGGAAGGAGGGGGGGTCCCGCACCTTGTCCTAGCACCAGTTCAAGTTCCCTCATTTTGTTTGGTGAAACAATACAATAACAGCTCTACTGATCCTTTTTTCTTGCAGGTTACATACAAAGTATTTCTCGAAACTGGCCTTTTTGAGGCATTCCAAATTCCCATGACAAAATTCTTAAATTTTTTCTTTGCCCTTGAAAGTGGCTACCATGAGATTCCATGTAAGTATCTCTGTTACCTTTCAACTGTTTTTTTCAAGTGTCTTGAAGTTGTTTTTGTTTCGTCAAATAAAAATAAACATGCTTTGTTTTAGGAAAGTTAACTCTAAACAGTGTAGCGACTGGGAAAACTGAGGTCTTCGGATTTCAGTTCAAATTGAAATGCGGCAGCCGACTGTTTCTTTTGATGAAATACCAAGGCATTACCACCTCAGAAATTATGACTAATTTGTGAAGGCGTTAGCCTGCTTGGCAGGCGCTAGGAAGGGGAAGGGGGAAAGGAAATCGGGCGCGCGCGACTCGCGAGAGAAGCGAGGGAGAGTGCTTCCTTTCCCCTCTCCCTCGCTCCCCTCGCACGTTGCGCGCGCTCGATTCCCCTTCCCCCTTTCCCGTTCCAGCGTCTCTCACGCAGGCCATCAAGGCGTTTTCTTCAGCAAAATATATAACCTCAAACTTTCGTAACGCTGGAAAACGTAATTCATTTTGTTCTCGGAGGGGTAAACATGCCGTTTAAAGGTGAGCTATATTTTCGGCATCGGAAATTTGGGGAATGACATTCCTTTCCCTAAAATTTTGTGAGCCAGTGCGGTGTTAACTTTGAGCTAAGGAATCCGAACAGATCAATCTGTATTAGCTTATAGAAATTTGCCTTTAAAATTGCTCGTGGAATGATCAGGGAATACAGAAGACAGCATTTTAAGAGTTGGTATAAGAGTTTTCGTTGAGTGCCCCCTGATCGTGGTCTTTAAGGAAGGTGAAACCGTTAGGGAAAACTTGTTGCGTCAACCACGAATTTGACGACGCCTGAGTCTGGTTATGAAATCCGGGCCACATTGGTGGGAGGCCAGAAACCCGTCCCAGGAAATCCTTCTGCAAGACTTCATCACAGTAGGCCATTTCTAAGTTGTTCTGAACCTCATTGTGAAAGCGAGGCTACGTGCAAAACTTTGTTTGCATAGGAATGAGAAACTAATTTTCATAATGAAAACTTTCCATTAAGCCTCGCTTTTACAATGAGGTTCATATCAACTAGGAAATGGCCTATTAAAATCAGTGAGAAAGCTTAAAGAGTTACAATGTGTATGAAATTTTATTAAATCCCGGGCTGATTAGCTTCCTTGTATTTCATGCTCCATCGTGTAGATCATAACAGCATTCACGCATCAGATGTTCTTCACGGGGTTTTCTTCATGACTACAGCAAAGATTCCCGGCTTCTGTCCTCTGAACTCGAAACTAAGCAACGACAGTGGATCAGATTCTGACAGCGGGTTGAATGGAGAAGGGCGACAGAAAACGGATTCCGGTGACTATGGTGTGTTGATGGACTCCATTCCACTGCTAGAATTGTTATCTCTGTACACCGCGGCGACCATGCACGACTATGATCACCCGGGAAGGACGAACGCTTTTCTTGTGGCAACACTTTCACAGCAAGTAAGTTTATTGTCGTTCATAAGGAAAGCACTAGGCAAAGCCGAGAATTCTGTCTCTTAGAGCACACGAGAGTTGACGAGAACGGATTAGAGTTAGGCCTGTTTCAAGTGTGTCTTATGACTAGCTTTCATACGTTGAATCAAATTCCGTCTAATTTATAAACTACTCTAATAAAAGTATTTACCATAACGGACGGCCATGAATCTCAAAAAAAAACTAATTAAAATACACTTAGAATTTTTTTGGTCAGCTCAGTACGGGGCTAGCTTGATGTTCGAAACCAAGTGGTGGCACAACCGAAAGAGCAGTTGCCTTGTAGCAAGGCAAAAACGATTTTAATGCGGCCAATTCAGTTCCACACGGCATGAGCGCGACGTCTGAAACGGGCCTTTAGGAGAGTTTAAACTCTCTTCAACCTTCCAGAGTCTCTGGTTTTTGTTTGCCTAGGCTTAAGTGCCAAAAGAAACGTAGCCTGCGAATGTGGCCGCCTGTCATTTCTCTCGGCTGCCCCCATCAGGCCGGCAGCAAAGACAGGCGGCTGTTGTCGCAGTATGGAAGAAATTACTTGTCGTTAAGACAGGGAGACGTTTACGAGTTTTCCCTCTGAAGAGGCTTGTACTTTTCTGGTTATTTCTTCTACTGTGCAAATAGAAAGGCAATTCTAACAAAGTTATTTTTCTAGCGTAGAGGTCCCTTTGCCCATTCACTGTATTGTTGTTGCGTACCCTTCCTGAAAATTAAACTTGAAAAAACTCCTTTCATTGTTAGTGAGTTTTCTTTGCGCAGATCCTAATGTCATAGCATCTGTTCTCCTTAGGCGGTACTCTATAACGACAGATCAGTACTGGAGAATCACCACGCTGCTGCCGCCTTCGCTCTGCTCATGTCAGACCCTAAGTACAATTTCCTTTGTGAATTGGAGCCGGTGGCGTTCAAGCGATTTAGATTTCTAGCTATTGAGGCTATCCTAGCTACGGACCTGAAGAGGCATTTTGATCTGCTGTCTGAGTTTAACGCTAAGGTAAAGAGAAGTGTATTGTGTTTTAAGGTGATTTTGGGTATTTTTACCTTGTCTGCATCTTCAGGAAATTGCCCTCGTTGTTACGTTAATAGGGAGCCGTTAATTTAAACGACAACGGCGACGGCAACGAGAACGCCACGAAAATATAGCAAAAACAATCGCTCTGTACGTGCGTTATATGCTTTGGTACATTTCTTTGTCGTCACCAGCAAAACAACAACGTGAAATGACCAAATTCAAGGTTAGGTGGAGAACGTGTGCACTGGATGGTGAATATTTGATTCTCCTTTTTTAACTGAGCGGCGTTCCTATCAATTTAGTTCTTGGATACTTCTCCCACATTGTGAACTGAATGGCATAATCGCGAAGTAGTACAAGTAACGCGAATTGACGTTGTCGTTGCCGTTGCCGTCGTCGTTGCTTAAGCTCCCTAATATCCCCCACGCGCCCTGTTTTCCCGCGCTTTCCCCCTGGCTTTCACCTGGCTGGGTGAAATGCAAGCGCGGGAAAATCTTGTCACGTGGTCAGGAAAAATTACCTCGATAGTTTGGCCGAGTTGAGTGCATCTGATTACGTAAGCAGAAAAAAGCGTCCCCAATGCTTAACCTCTTCTAAGGAGAAATGTGACGGTGATCTGTCACGTTTGATTTGCAGATCTCCGAGGGTTGTGGCGTGGACTGGTCTCAAGAAGCGGATCGTCTTCTGACGCTGCAGATCTGTATAAAGATGGCGGACATTTCAGGGCCGAGTAAACGAAGGGATTTGCACACCCGCTGGACAGAGAGGATTGTTGAAGAGTTTTATGAACAGGTGAAGTGCTTTTCTACAACAAATTGTTTAATAGCGGAGATTTCTTTTTTATCTTGATCCCTTGGTTTTATAGAGTCCATGTCGTTCCAAAGCTGATCAACCATGTTAAATTCAAGAATTGAAGTCGACAAAGGTTTTTGTTTTTCTTGTTCACTGTTTAGACAAATTCTCCTATCTTGTCCCCATACTTTTCTTATAAAAGTACTGGGGAGAAGTTATTAAAATATCAAGAAAATTCACCTTGGGTGATCATATCCTTAATTCTCATGATCTCAGGGGCTGAATAAACGTTTATATTACAAGGAGAAATTTGATGCTGATCACTGCTAGGGCTTAAAGGGTTAAAGCGCAGCAGCGAGGGGAAAAATTATTTAAAAGTGCAGACTTGACACAAAAGCTTGTGCTTCGAGCGACCTTTGGAAGTCTGTTTTTCCGACATAGGCTCGATTTCCGCCGCGCTCTCTGATCCGGGACTTCCTCTGTGAGAAGAGAGGAAGAGGAGTGGTGTCCAGTTTCTCCGAACAACTACTGGACGGCTTTGCCTCGAGATCGAACTATCATGCTTTTCTTTTCTTTTCTTTTTTTAACTTTGTGGATGTTGCCCTTTCTCGCACCTCATATTGTGTCTCGTTTTGGTACAGGGAGATGACGAATTAGCACGTGGTATGCCAATTTCTCCTTATATGGACCGCGATCAGCCCCACGTGGCTCAGTTGCAGGAGTCGTTTATCAATCACTTGGTTGCCCCACTGTACAACGCTTACGCCAACGCCGGGCTCCTGCCGGGGTACTGGGTCGATGTAGAGGTTAGCAGTTCGGACTTGGAGAGCGACGACGAAGTCTCCAGCGAAGAAGGGGCGAGAAATCCCGAAGGTGAACGAAGAAAGCCGAAAAAGTCCCGACGTCGAAAGCGACGAAAGATTACGAGCGATCTAACAACGAACATTGAGAGCAATTACAAAATGTGGCTGGAAGTTATCAAACAGGAGGAGAGAGAAAAGCGGACGGCAAACAAAGTAGAATGCGAAGACAGCAAAGACAACGATCTCGAGGGATCAGACGAGGAATTGATCATGATAGAAACATCGCTAAAGAATGAGATTATTGAGGAGGAGGAGAATGGCTCCGAGTCTGGAAGCACCACCGCTGAGTCACGCAAGCAAAGTAACGTTTAAACTAGTCACGCAAGTAAATTGTCGTGTAGAATATGTGACTGTAGTTACAGTGCATTTGTGTGCGTATTAGTGTAAATAGTAAAGGAACAGTCAGTTGGTAATACTGCAATCCCAATTGTGAAAAGTGTAGGGCTATATTAGGGTATTCAGTGCGGCGTTCGAGCGTGACACAAACTTTTTGGTAGCAGTGTTCAAACAAGGAAATTTTAGACTTAACAAAACCTGTCCGGGCCTTAGTTGTTGAAAATACCGATAAATTCTCCAGGATCGAAAGTTTGTCAAAGATAGTCCAATTTTGTCACTGCTCTTTAGATTGTATTTTCAGATTAATTATAAGCAAAACAATTACCCTCACTGAGAACTAGAATCAATAGAAATGTTTGTTGATAAGTTATAACACAGACTTCCTCCCTGCTAGCCGATTCTACTTTTCTGTTATTTTGGGCAGGAAAAGAAGATTCTGCCTTCAAAGAACAGACCTGGAAAGCGAATGGTAATTTTGAATCAATGGATTGTCGTCTTCATCGCAACCGGGCTTTGAACACGTTTAGTCACATTTATGGTATTTTTTTTTTCCTATAACGGAAAATGTACGTTACATTGACGGTATTTTGTTATGTAATCTCAAGAAAAAAGAATTTAATTAATTTTCAAAGAGAATTTTGCATTAAGTGCAAACAGAGTATCTTGCAACCACAACTAAATTAAAATAATAATGCTCAGCTTCGGTGAAACTAACCCTCAGCTGCAAAAATTTCGTTTGTTATATCTGATGTTTGACTTCTTACACGAAGGAAGGCCACTCACCGGGCCGTATGTCATCGGATGTATCCTGGCGTGAACACGTGACTCGAAAACATGACGTAATCGTATTAACAAACCGCGGAACTTTCAGAGTTTGAATTGCGTTGGTCGAATTTCCCCACCCATAAACTGTCGACCTGAAAATGAGTTTGGTTTTCGATGGGTTAAATTAGTTTGAGTTCTGAAATATTTTTGTTTAGCCATAGACCACGAGCAGTCACTGATAGTAAAGCAAGTGAAGCGCGAAAATTGCTTCCCGCGAGGATGACGCGACGCGCGCAGGGAAGCGAAAAAATTCTCGTCTCCTCGCGGGAAGCAATGTTCACGCGCGCTTTCGTGGTCGCTCACTTTTGATCGTAGCCTATTAACATGCTTGAAAGTTTCTTAGAGTCTGTTTAACACGTCGGCAACGAACAACTCACGTCGGGCGGCAAAGTTCAAGTGTTATTGATACATAATATGATGGGGGTACCATCTTGGTTACCATTATTAGAAAATATTTGAGTGCCATGCATCAAACTCAGTTTTTGTTATGTCAGGCTTTAAAGTGGCCTTGGAAAAAACAAAAGCAATGTTCGAGATACGGGATTACTTCATGTTTTTATGCGTGCACACGCACGCCTAATGCTAGCCTGAGTATCAAGCTTTTCGAGGGGGGGGGGGGGGGAGAGGAAGGGGAAAGGGAAGAGACCTCGTCTCCTCCCCCTCCCCCTCCCCTTAGGAAGGTCTGATACTCAGGTTAGCTTAATGCATCCGACAATGACGCGTTCCATTTTATTCAGTATCCATTTCATACACCTTAAAACGTAACGCTGACATAAGATTTATTTGTCACGCAATCGTCTGCATAACCCTCACAAATGGGTAAAGAGAACGGTTTGTATTATATACATATGTACAGAAATACTCACTTGTATGTAAAGGATAGAGAAAATCAGATCCTACAATTGTACAATTATTAATGTGTAAATAACATGCATAAAGAGATTGTAGCCTCGCGGGGAACCACTCGGTTGTGACTTCAAATATCAGTGTAAAGAAATAGATCGATGAGTTAATAAGAGATCATATATAATATTAAATCGCTGTAGTATTTAAGGACTGGATATTAAATGTAGTGGACTGAAAATTTACGAAGTGTGTAATTCGTCATGCTTTGAAAACGTTTCTGAGTGACGAAATTTACCCAAACGGAAACTCCATGTTTTTCAGTTGTTGTGGAATTATTGCCTCGAAAAGAGGGAACCATCAGTTCATATTTTTCCTGGCAATGAATTATATTTTATTTAATCAACCATCAGCTGTCCCCCACCCAACTGCTTGTTTCCCGAAGTCCTGACTACTATTGTTTTGGAATTGTGCTGTCGAAAAAAGGTACAACCTACCCATGTTCTTCGTGTGCTCTCCCCCCCCCCCCCCCCCCAAGCACAAATCATCCAGCTGCAATACCCCCAAGTCCCTAAAGACCGATGATCAAGACGCAGCCTCATTTTTCCAGCATGAAAGGAAAGATAGCACGCATGGAAAGTACTGCCGCGGGAAAGAATGGCGGGATTTAACGTTCATTGCAAAATTTGGGAACTGCCTTTCTTACGCCTCCCCTCCCAACTGAGCCTAGACACAAAAATCACGCCTAAAATCGCCGAAATATGTTTTCGAACATCCCCGTTGTCTAAATATCTTGAAATATCTCGAAGAAGTTCCAAATATCTCAAAGATATCTGGCTTTATTTTCATAAATATTACAGTAATAACCTCAAAAAGTAGCCTGTCATCTAAAATGGCAGCACAAATGTCAGCAGTGACATTTCAGCATCAGCGTCCGCCATTCTGTTGAACAGGCAAACACTAACATTAGCCATGTGGCGTATATTATAAATGGAGAATACTGCTGAATCTGATTACTGAAGGCCCATATGGGGAGATTTATTTGATTTCCTTAACAAAATTCTAAATATCACAATTTTTTTAAATATAATTTTTTCTAAATATCTCAAAAAAATGTCCTGATATTTGGGTCTAGGCCTACTCCCAACCCTTGAACGCTTCCTCCTATTCTCAAAACGTTTTCGCGAAACGTTTGTAAAACGGGCTCCTTGCGGGCCAATAAATTCTCTTCAAAATTGACTCGCAATTATTTAAAATCGCTTAAGTGTTGCTCGCATCGAAGCAAAATTTGACGCGTTCACTTTTCGGGTGTAAACAAAGGCTTATATGAAGAAATGTATTCATTCTGGAGAGGGTCTGGAAAGCTTTTCCGTATTTACTCGAATTAGCGCCGCGGCACTTATTTAATTTTTCGTGTCTTCTGTGCGGCACTTATTCGAGGGCGGCGCTTATTAAAAGGCTCATACCTCAAAGCCAAAACATTTTGATTGTACAAGGAAAAACGCTGACAATCTCATTACTGCAACAGTTACAGGGAAGAAAAAGAGGGAGGTTGGGCTTGTCGTACCCGGGCCAAGTTTAAGAGCCTTCACGCAAGAACTGAAGAACGCGAACATTTTGAAGAGAGAACTGAATGAAAGAGCATCAAGATATACTCACTTCGAACTAAAAACATCACTATTGATGAAAATAAATTCCCATTGCTAGCTTAGAACCGCATTGCAGCGATTACAGTGTATTTTTATCATCTTATGGAAATACTCGAATAAGCGCCGCACCAGAGCTGCGGCGCTTAAGGTTACCCGGGACCTTCAGAGGTGTCTCGCGTTTAAGCGATCTAGCGCGTCCAGTTTAAACTGTAGATACCTAAACCCCTATATCAAATTAAAGCTTATAGAGCTGACTATCAAACCATACCAAAAAAGTTTGAAATAAAATAAATTGTCGAATTTTTCACGACCTCTAATTGCGAGCGTCCGAATCACCTTTTTAAAGCTACAAGTCAAAGTGAATTTTGTTTTTTGCTAATTTAATTTGCTCCTCAGTTTCCTGACCCAAAGCGCTAGAAAAACGTGTCTGCGTTTTGCCATATTCAATCGCAGTGAAAAGTTAAAGAGCATTTTCGAAATAGGATGAAAAAAATGTGGAGTAATCGTACAAAAATCACTCTCGGAGAAAAAATATTTCGAAAGAAAAAATTCTCAGACACGTTTTTGTTGTTTATATGTTAAACTAGCTACTGTCCAAATTTGAAGGCAAACGAACAAATTCCTTTTGAGTTTTAGCTTTTTGAAGTGGCTCCTCCAAGTGAAAAAAATTTATTCGAGAAAACAGCGCTAAAAATTCGGCAATTCATTTTATTTCAAAATTCTTGGTTTAGTTGGATAGCCAGCTCCATAAGCTTTAATTTGATATAAGGGTTCAGGTATCTACAGTTTAAGCCGGACGCGCTACATCGCTTGGACGCGAGACACCTCTGAAGACACCTCTAAAGGTCCCAGGTAACCTTAATCGAGGGCGGCGCTTATTAAACATTCCGCTCCATGTGCGGCGCTTATTCGAGTGAATACGGTATACATTTTATGTCAGTAAGAAAAAGGCCTCTAGCTCTGCTCTCGACTTTTATTTATCTTGCTTTCTTAGTAGCTGAAGAAATGCTTCACGGATCACTTTGCTTCTCAAGCAATAAATTATGGGATGAAGAAGTGAATTTAATAGAACACAAGAAAATGTTAAGGGTCTTATACTGACTAGTAATCGGCTCACCAGAAAATAATGTTGAAAGAGTCGAGATGCATTGCCACGAAGAACCACTGGCAAAAACGACAAAAACATACCACCTATGATAAGAGTGGTTGTTTTCCAAGCTTTTCGATTCTCTAGAAACTTTCTTGTGGGTGCTGAGGGAACTTGTTCAGATCGGATCTGGATCATGTGTCGACGTCATACAAGGTAAACCGAGACATGACACAAAATAATTACTGGTATGCATAGAATCATAAATGTATGAGGTGAATTTACCGGTAAATCTGGAACAGCACGCCTGGCAACACGATGACATAGCCAAACAAGCCAGAAACATACAGCCGCCATAGTTACACGAAATTTTGTAACGATACTCTCGTACCGTAAGGAATATTTAGTTGCCAGGAAACGTTCGAAGGCGATAAGCGTCAAATGTAAGAGGGATACAAGGCATAGACACGGGACTGTCGCAAATAGAGTCTGCAATAACTTGTAATACATCGATGTTGATCCACCAGATATGCGGAAGATCTCTCGGGTGATGAACACCGGCTGGCAGCACACTTGCCAGCAAAATGTTGTGTGTGCAGTCTGAAGTCTTCGTTTCTTTCCTACTGCTATTATGATGAGCGTGTTTAGAAGGACTATAAGCGGGCATGTAAAAAAGTTTACAGTGATAGTCAACACTGCAAAGACTTTGTCTACAGCGACGTACTTGCCATCAGTTCCTTCGGGGCAGTTAAGCTCCGAGGCTTCGAAACAGTTGGTAGCATTCATGTCAAAGCTTCCTTCTGAAAAAAAAAAAAGAACAAAGAAAAGCCCGAGAAACGAATTATTTGTTTTAAGAACATAAAATTTTCGCGGGGCAACCATCAGCTGATACTCTCTGGCCTCTTTTTGAGATGATACCAATTGCAAAGATGCACTGGTTTAAAAGCAGAGCGGCGTAAACCAGAAGTCTTTGACTGCCGGGCAAACAACCACTGTGATATTAAAGGCGGCTTCTTGCCTTCAGTGTCTTTTTTGCTTTTCATCGTTGGGAGCGAAAGAGCATATGATTTCGCTGAAACTAGATTGTGCAGTGATTAAAAAGCCAATTCAATTCGTGAAATTATAATTGCAAACTCAAAGATCGCTCCATTTTGAAATTACGTAAACAGCAGCCAGGAAAGGTTTGAAACTGAATCTTATTTCAGAAGATAGGATGTAATTTAGATCTCAAAACCAATCTGCTGGGCGTTTGCGAAAAATTCCAGAATAAAAACTGGAAAAACGTTACTTTTAGTAACATTTCTCACTGTTCGTTCGTTCTGTTGCTTTTACATTTGATTAGAATTCTGATTGGTTCATTACATAGTCTTCACGTAATACATCTACATTTTTCTCGAAATCATTACTTAACTTATCGATTTTTCTCTAAACACACCATGTAGACCAGCCACATTTTTTATAAGATTATCCAGCACTTGATCCTGTATTCAGCTAATCGAAATAAACATCAGAGGTCGAACAAAACAGGGCCAAGCAAGTGATACTTAAAGTCCATCAACATATTTAAGCAATGGAGTGTTCTGTTGAGGAACCATCGGCTGATAGTTGCCCCGCGGAAATTTGATGTTCTTAAAACAAATAATTCATTTCTCGGGCTTATAATCCCGTTTTACGAACATCAAAGGGGCAATTTTTGATGTTCTTAACACAAATAATTCATTTCTCGGGCTTAACTGAATCCAGTTTTACGAAGATCAAAGGTCGGAGCAATTATGCAATTATCATTAGATGTAGCACAATAAAACTCGATATATACGGCATAAATGAAATGATTTCCTAAAAGATGTGAAAGTGTTGAAATATTCCACCTGTTCTGTAAACTTTTTAATCTTTGTAGAAATTAATCAAAGCTAAATCTTTTGTTTCATTTTCACAGAAAATGCATGAGTGGAGCTGCTAAGATTGTTTGTCAAGAAAGGCCAAAGACTTCAATCATGAGTGTTGGAAACAAATCCCACAAGGTCCAAGCACGTACCTTACTCATTCTATTTCCTCTACAGGAAGCCCGGCCATTGCAATAAGCACAGCTGGACCACACGTTCTGTAAGCATTTCATCATTAATTCCGTAGTGTTCTGAAAAAAATTATAACATTTGATCCAAGCTGTCATTTTCTTCACTGAAGGAAGCTTTGACATGAATAATACCACTAAATATTCTACACTAACTGATGACAAGTACGTCGCTGTAGACAAAGTCTTTGCAGTGTTGACTATCGCTGTAAACTTTATTACATGCCCACTTATAGTCCTTCTAAACGCGCTCATCATAATAGCAGTGGGGACGAAAAGAAGACTTCAGACTGCGCACAACATATTGCTGGCAAGCATGGCAGGGACAGACCTTGTCGTTGGAATATTTTGCCAGCCGGTGTTCATCACCCGAGAGATCTTCCGCATATCTGGTGGATCACGATCGATGTATTACAAGTTATTGCAGACCCTATTTGTGGCAGTCCCCTGTCTATGCCTTGCATCCTTCTTACACCTGATGCTTATCGCCTTCGAACGTTACCTGGCAATGAAATATTCCTTCCGGTATGAGAGTATCGTGACAAAATTCCGTGTTACTATGGCGGCTGTATGTTGCTGGTTTGTTTGGTTTGTTCATCGTGTTCTCAGGCGTGCTGTTCCAGATTTAATGGTAAATTCAACTCATGCATTTGCAATTCTATGCATGTCTGTGATTATTTTGTGTCATGTCTCGGTTTACCTTGTATGTTGTCGACACATGATCCAGATCCGATCTGAACAAGTTCCCTCAGAGGCCACAAGAAAGTTTTTAAATGATCGAAAAGCTTGGAAAACAACCACTCTTATCATAGGTGGTATGCTTTTGTCATTTTCACCAGGGGTTCTTGGTGGCTTTGCATCTCGACTCTTTCAACATTCTTCTCTGGTGAGCCGATTACTCGTCAGTATAAGACCCTTAACATTTTCTTGCGTTCTATTAAATTCACTGCTTAATCCCATAATCTATTGTTTGAGAAGCAAAGTGATCCGTGAAGCATTGCTTCAGCTACTAAGAAAGCAAGATAACTAACGTCGAGAAGAAAACTGGAAGCCTTGTCTTTCCACTGATATGAAATGTATCATGACATTGTAATATTGTATGTAATATGTAATCAGTTGTATTGTAATACTCTGCAGTGTTCGACACTTTTTATCGTGGGGACTCAACGACCAACGAAATTGTTTAAGAAACATTATGAAAATTTAAGTCGCAGCTAATTTTTGGGAACAGATTCCTATCTTCCGAATTTACAAGCAGCTAGCTGGCCTTAGTCTCACGCTCTATTAACTATATTTTTCGTCCCGTTGAGAACAAGAGGACTTGATTTTTTTGGTAGTAAAGTTTTACGTAACAAAGTTTGGCTAAGGTTAACGCGTTCGAAGCGGCTTGATGCTGAATTACCATTATTCGATTTATTTAGCGACGAAATTTGTTTACATGGATCATAAGAATCAGTTTTAATTTCGCTTTAGTTAGACTAGCTAGCAAATAAGAGTTTCTTGTAAATAAAAAAATTGACAACCAAGTAAAGAAATAAATTAAAGACTAAAAAATTAATTAACCGAGGAATTCAAATAAAGATTGGTTTATTTATTGAAATCGTTTGGGCCGCCGTGTTTAATTAAGACGAAAATTGACAATTAATTGAATTTTTTAACAAAACATTAATAGTTTCAAAATTTGTCGGCAAGTGTTCCTTTAATCTTTGAACTTATAACTAAAAGAATTTGCTTTTTATGTAGGATTAGTTTGCTAAACCTTTTTAATAACTGCACATTCTGGAACGAGCGAACTCAGGTGTGCAATTCTCACTGAGGAAACTAGAAAAAGACGAGCGTACAAGACTTCGTATCACTGCAGCAGTTTTTCAGACAAAGATGGGGCTCCGAAAATGAGATATACCCAGAATTGACAAGCAAGCCTCATAAGCTATTTAATTGGTGTATCTCTCATGAATTCAAGCGTTCCAGAGACATTGCAATACCTCTTTTAATGAAACTGATGTAATTTCCAAAAGAAGAAAACATTGATCTGAATACCAGCAGCCATTTCTTAAACATACCAGTCAATGTTGATACTCTCTCTCTTACTTCTTCGTTGCGTCCTCTTCCTTTGCGAGGGCCGAGAACACAGCTTGCTCGGTGATCCACCGTACCCACGTCCATTTCTGATCAGACTGAGCATAGTTATTCTTTTAAGCCGATCATGTATCATAATTTGTCTTACCTTCTTTTAAATATTATAACAGTTTGTTTTTTTAGCTTTTTTAGCTGCTGATGAAGGTTAGTTTGCCCTAACCGAGATATGGTAATGTTATTAAAATACTAGCTGTTCGATCAGCCTTACATCTTTCAAGTTGTTTGATTTTCTTTTGGTTTTTTACTGTCCACAAGTCTTTAAAATTTGGCGTAGAAATGGCGGTTTCTGTATCTAGAGCTTTGTATCTTTAAAGGTGTTTCATTTCCTAAATCTTCCCTTCTAATGTGGCCCATCTGACCTCAATGATGAAGAGTAGTAATCCATTTACAAAGGTCTGGCTTTTTGTCACACTCCAAGTTTTATTTCAAGTACATCAACACATTCTTCAGGTTAGCAGTGAATATACTCCGGTTACGCTTTGATCTTTAGACAGACAAGTCTGATCCTGAGGAAAGCTCATCTTGACTGTCACTCCTCATCGTCATGCTTCCCTAGGTCCCTCCATTGTAGCTATCGCACTTCCTAGTTTTGTAAACGAGTTGGTATCTTCCATTGGCACGTTTTCCAGAATTATTGAATGTTCTCTGATTTGCATGGCATTGGCCTTGCCTTCTTTATGATGAGGCTTGTCTTTCTTGAAGTTGCAGTTAGTCACTGGACAGCGATGTCCAAATCGTGTAGCTGGGAAAGAAGGCTCCACTGGATCCCTATTCCAAAACTTTCACTTGTGATTTTTGATAATCCGGTCTTTGACCAAGAGGAACAGCATGGCTGGGCGAAAAACAACAACATTGTCCAACTCCATTTCCCAGCTTACCGCAAGTGCAAGGCCTTGATTGCTTTTCCAGATCCACATTCTTTTCCCTATAAAATTATTGACAATTCAGTTCCTATGGGTTATTCCAGGCACAGGTTGAACTCTAGCTAATCCCATAATTAATTGCTGGAGAGGTAACGTAATTCGTGTCGCATTGCTGTCACTTCTAGAAAAGCATGCAGGATAACTAAATAAGTCCAAAAATATGTACGCGGGGTGGAAAACGGTGCTTCATGAAATACATGAAATAAGGTGGCATAACTGAATCACTTAAATGCTCCAATTTCCAGTGCTAATAATGATGTTCCACGCAACCATCCACCGACCAACCCACTCGTCCGTCCGATCGCTCACCGCCAGCCAGCCCGTCCGTCGTCCTTCCCTCCATCCGTCCGTCCGTCCGTCCGTCCGTCCATCCGTCCGTCCATCCATCCATCCATTTATCCACGCTTCCCTGTAGTCTATAGTTCCCCTAGAACTAAAGAAGGCCTTTGATACAGTTGATTGCAATCTTCTTTTAACTAGGTCAGTAGAGTATACTGAAGTACGCAAATAAACCTTAGAGTGGTTTAAAGGGGCAGTGTCACCTATAGTTTGTGTTACTTTGAATAGCCAAAAAGCATATTTAAATCGATGGAATCGTCAAAATAACGGTTCAGTTTTGTTAACAATAACCCTAATAATGCACAGAAACTAGTATTAATTTTCTTTTCCTGGGGATGGCTAGGATGGAAATGGATTGCAACTTGAAAAAATTGGCTAGTTTTTTCAAGTTTCTGCTGTGTATTGTAGAGAAGTCGTCAAAAACTGCTAATAGTTTGTTCTTCCCCAGATAAATCCCTTGATATTTCTTTCTCGATGCTAACAGCAATTTCAGGTTAGAAAAAGATTCTTTGTCAAATATTTGAGCCATTTTGATGAAAATATAGCAAAATCGCAGTGACAGTGTCCCTTTAAATCTTATATATCAAACAGATCTCAGTCGGGTCGAACCAAACCGTATGTATTGATCAAATAAAATTTCTTCTTTGATTTATATGTTTATTCTACGAATAAAAAGAAATGCTAACCCGAAATTAAGTGATGTTGTTAAAACTGCACCAGAAATTGATGCATGTGTCTCAAAGGTAAACATTTTGGATCCTTGACTAAAGTCATTAATGGATCACTTTAAGTCCACTTTCGATTGCCATACTTTTTGGAATGTCTCGCTTCAAATCAGTTTGTAGATCATACTGGGATAAAAATAAATTTAGTTTGCAGTTTGGTTTTTATGTAAAATAACGGATCACTGCGAAGAAATGGCGCCAGCTGACATAAATGTTTAAAATAATAACTGATGACGAAGGTAATTTGTAGATAAAAAGAGAAACGAAATTTTTCGAAATTGGATCCTTGACTAAAGTCATTAATGGATCACTTTAAGTCCACTTTCGATTGCCATACTTTTTGGAATGTCTCGCTTCAAATCAGTTTGTAGATCATACTGGGATAAAAATAAATTTACTTTGCAGTTTGGTTTTTATGTAAAATAATGGATCACTGCGAAGAAATGGGCCAGCTGACATAAATGTTTAAAATAATAACTGATGATGAAGGTAATTTGTAGATAAAAAGAGAAACGAAATTAATTGCATTGCCGCAATCAACACCCTAATGAACCATGCAATACTGTCGCACTCTAATTTGTTTTATGTCTGGTCTGTCCAGGGTGAACTAAATTTTATTCAAAGAGTCCGAAATTGAAAACAAAAATGTAAAATAAATGATTGATAAGGTATAGCTAGGTATTTGGGGAAAATCGAGAAACACAACAGCACAGACCAGAATTTCGAGATTAAAGGGCAGATATGAATGGCACCATTATTTTTCTCTTCTTGGTTTTCTCTCTGTATTCCATCCAATTTACAACGCAGTCTGAAGGCTCCGGCGGCTTCAGATATTTTAACTTCGATGTGGAAGCCTTTCATCGCCTCACAAGTCACCAAATGACTTCTTCTGTTGTTGATTCAATGGAAGATTGTACTTTTGCGTGCCTTGCACACTGGGAGTGCTTCTCGTTTAACTTGGGAAATCCGATTGCAAAGAAATACGATTGTGAGTTAATCCGAACTGACAAGTACAACAGTAAATCCACGTACAATCACAGCAAAGACTTCCATCATTTCTTTATCAGGGTGAGTTCCTTATTTGAGGCACATGTAGTTATTGCCGAAAGTTGGAGATAAAAATTGTTGCTAACATAAGGTCGTTTTGAAAACTGTTTAGTTGTTTGTCAACAGTTTAGACCTTTTAGATGTTTAGTTGACGTCCTTCATTAATTCAAGCAAGGACCAACTTCGATTTTGACTCTGCTGGAAAGGGCATCCAGTGAAACATTTTAACTTCATTTTCTAGCTTCATCTGCTTGGACTTTCGGTCTTCTGATTGTCTTGTCAAGAGAACCCAAAATACTACTTAGCACAAACAAACAACAACAACAACAACAACAACAACAACAAAAAGGCCCGAGAAGGCATTAAACTGATTAAAGATAATTGAAATAGCGTGCTGCTAGTCATAACCGTAAAAGAGGCAGACAGGAGTGGTAAGAAAATAGAGTGGCATTTTGATTGAACGGCTTTTTGATTGAACTAACTCGTAGCTCAGGGTAATCTGATAACGTTCTCCGGAGAAAAGAAAATTTGGAAACACTATATTTCAACTCGAATAGGAAGGTTATTGTAATTATTGTTCGATTATTCTCTTTATTTAGAATCCTTGTGAGAATGGTAGGACATTATGCCAAAATGGCGGCTCTTGTTATCCAGTGTACGAAGGCAATGGCTACGAGTGTGTGTGCCCCAGCGGTTTCAACGGACGAGACTGCGAAAATAAAGGTAAACTGCTTTTGTACATGTCGATCTTTCGTCACAATGCTTACTGTATATTTGGTTTTGATTAGTATTACACAATTATTAGGTTGATTCTACCTGAAGTCACAGCAAGCTTTAGGTTACATTACCCTAAGCAATTTGTCTTAAAACTTTTTTGGCAATTTCTTTGCGCCGTTGCAACACAAGTTGCACCAAACGTTGCGTAGTGTAACATGCCCTGAAACTTGCCTTGCAATATTTTTGTTGCAATCACCATTGCACGAAATAGAATCGGGTTCTATTTTTCGCAACTGTTGCGGCAGCAAAAGAATTGCGACACATGCTCATTTCACGCATGTTACACCCAGGCAATGATTCATGCAACTTGTGTCGCAACGAAATTGTGAGGCAAGTTTTAATTTGTAAAGTTGTTAAATTTTACTGAAGGCGTTCGGCGTTGGTTCTCATTTTCATTTATATAGCATTTTCTTGCTCATCAACTCATTAGGTCACATTGGCCGCCCTATGTATAGTGACATTCAAATCCTAGCAGTATGCAGGATGTTAGTCACATGAACCTAGTTTAATGGCCTAGTTCCCAAGATTGAGAAGGTTTGGAGGTTCGACTCCTGTTGCATGGGAGAACTCGGATTTTCTCGCTTTTCCGAAGATGCCTGCGTCACCGACTGAAAAATTACCTCTGTCAATAACCGTTAATTTCGTACTCAAAAGTCCTGCCTGCCTGGACGATTGTTTTTCTAAAGACAGCAAATAGATGTTCACTCCAGATTCTCTGTAATGTCATAAAATGACGCTTAATTTGCCAGTTAAGATGACGAGTTCGATTTCCTTTTAGAAACAACCAAAACAACCAAACCAGCATCTTGTCTTGAGTGGTTGGAGAGTGGCAATAACAAAAACGGGGTCTACACGATAACCCGTGGGGATGGCACTAATGTTCCTGTCTATTGCGACATGCAGACTGATGGAGGTGGCTGGATGGTGTTGTTAAGACGCAAAGACGGCTCAAAAGACTTCCATCTGCCTTTTAGTCGATACAAGAAATCTTTCGGAAATCACTTTGTAAATTTCTGGCTTGGCCTTAATGACATGCATCTTTTTGCCTCTGCAGAACCTCATGAGCTTCGTGTGGAATTAGAAGACTGGGAGGGAAACACTACCTATGCGAAATATGAGCATTTTTATGTAAATCCAGCACATTTCAACTACAAATTGAGTGTTAGGGGTTACTCGGGGACCGCAGGAGATGCTTTAGCTAGCGCTAATGAAATGGCTTTCACAACAGAGAATTCAGACAACGACAGAAACCAAAATGAAAACTGCGCCATAATCTCCAAGGCCTCCTGGTGGTTCAACGCGGATTGTTTTCAGTCGGTGTTAACTGGCCCGTATTCCAACTCACCATATGGTGGAAGAGGACTCATTTGGAGTCGGTGGAAAGGTCCTGACTACTCACTGAAAAGCTGTGAGATGAAGATTAGGCCCTCGAGGGGATGAATTTGTAATGTCAGTGGCATTTATTAAGCTGAATGAAATGTGGAAAAGATGTGGACTTTTGGACTTTCGGCATGATTCGTTTGACACAATGAGTCTTCGAGAACTTGTGTTTCAGAATTATCACATACCAATTAAAAACACCGACTTGCTTTTTGGCACAAAATACAATCACATCAACATATCTCGTTTTTGATATGTGTGTATTTCAAGAACGAATAGAAAACTCGTCATCAATGTTGATCTTGGCGGGAGGTAATTCCCCAAACAGCGAAACAGTTAAAAAAACACACATGTGGCCTATAATTGTAGCATACAACTGTAGTTTATAAAAAGTAATGGTTATGAAGCATGGAAAATTAAACTTCTTTGTTATATAATATGATTTTGGCCTTGACCATGCACAAACCACAATAGTTTTTAAAAGTGTTGTAGCAACTGAACAATAGAAACGTTCCTGTTAAGATGTTCAGCTGTAGTGTGAATATTAAAGCAAAGGATTGTGCACGGTCACGGCCCTTCCTTTCAACATAAATGAGCCGTATGCAGGTAACAGTCACATTGTACAGAATCCGCCATACTGGAGAGCAAGTTACACACTTTGACATCCAAAACCACCGAAGCGACTTCATCCAGTAAAATTTGAATTGTCTTTGTTTTAGATGTCCCAGTGGGTAGCTTGTTCTCCAGCGTGGTGATTTTCTGCCATGTGACCATTAGCTGAAAAGGACCCATTGCAGCGCCATTGGTTTCATGGCAAGGCTTCATAACCATTGCCGCAATTAACTATAGTTGTAGTGTTTGCTGCTTCTTTGTTGTAAATAGTAACACTAACGTACTGGGCCCGGTTGTTCGAAAGCCGATTAGTTAACGCTAATCTACGATTAAAAGTTAATCGAGGTTCTCATCTCGCTCTTCAGAAAGTGGTTTTGAAGCCTAATTCCGAGGTAAAGGTAAAGAAATGTCTTAGTCGTACCCGAGAAATCGAAACATTTCATTTAATGGGCATGGCTGAGGACCTTCGACTTACGAAATGAATTCGAAAGGGGGAGCAGTGGTGAGAGGTTTTCCCCTCTCCTCAAAAACCAATATTTTCAAATTCTAATTCGATCTGAATTATTGTCAAGCGCTTTATCGTGAGCCTCTGGATCGGGAGATGGTGCAAGCACTCTTCGTGTTATTGACATTAAATTTGATTATTCGTTCGTCTGTTCATGTATTTCGTGGCAATGTCGATCATTGAATACAGTTTGAATCAAGTAGAACAAGTCAGGAAACGAATCGTGCATTTTTTGACTAGCAGGGAGTGATTTTAAGGAAGGAATTTGTAGCTGTGGAATCATAAAAAAATATGATTCAAAATTTTAGGACAACAAAAGCAATTGAACGATTTCCCGAGCGCCTAGCGAACCGGACAAACCCGCACAGTTTGAACCTTTGACTCTTTGGCTCTAGTCTTGACTGACTATTGGTTCTCCAACGACGACGGCGACGACAACGAGAACGTCAACAAAGCAATAGGCTTGATAACCAAAACAACAACTTACGCTTTTTGCTACATTTTTTTGCCGTCACTGCACGACTAGGACATAAAATTTCCTTTTTAGGGGTTTTATTAAGGACACAAACACCCGACGACGAATTTTGTTTCTCTTTCGGTCTCCAATAATTCAACTCCAGGAAATTTCACCTACATTTGACATTTAAGGCGAGTTGGAACAATCGCGACGACGTTTGAAAAAGTGCAAATTCGTTTTAATAGTGACTGCCGTTTTTGCTGCCTTTGCCTTCGCCGTTGCTAAAGCTGCCGACCAACTCTATTTGTAACTTGTTGTCAGGCTGCTCTCGCTCTTCATAGCTTTATGAACTGATTAGGGACAACCGAACCACTAAAACCTCAGACATAGAACACTGACTTTGACAACATGGCACTGAAACTTAAGCTCATTAATGCTTGACAATAAGCAAACTAAACTGAAGCATATGCTCGCTTTAGTGTGAAGACAATTGTAGGCTAAATGAAATTATAGGACACATAACACAACAGTAAATACGAACCGCTCCAACAAAGAACAAACGATAAGTCGGTTTAAATAATTGAAAGACTAAAACTAGACTGGTACATAGATTTAAAATTAAGTTGGCGTAACGTGGAACTCTTCAAGAAACCGTCGTTGAAGAGGCTTCATGTGAACGGTCATGGTTGAAGATTTGTTCCACAATGGCTGAGAAGCAAAATTTTATCACCTTGTAAAAAGTAGCACACAGCACAAGAGTATTCAGCAACCGGCTTTCATTTGAAAATTTGAGTTTCTTGCCTTTTGAAATAGTTAAGATACAAAAATTTTACAGGCATTTGAAAAATTTCCGTCCTTAATTTACGGTGCAATATCTTCGGTATTTTAACAGCGGAGACAATCAAACATGACCATTTTAAAATTATAAGGTGCTCTTTCCAGCAATTGAAGTGGATTTCCGATGCTTTTCCTACATAAAAATTTAACATTACTTTCTATATACCTTTCAGTATTTCAATTGTAACAATTTTATTTAGGCTTTAATCAGGATACTCAGGGTTAAATACGAAGAGCCAAAGTGATTACATCCAAAGCACCGTCCAGAAACAAAGTGAGAACCTATTATTACTATACCGTTCTTGTTAGGTTTTTCTCGGTTCTTTTTTCATGTTTTTTGACACACACACACATCGTTACTTTTCAAGTACCACCTGTCTTGTTGGAACTGTATTTTTATTTTAATAAAAAGTTACTGACAAACTTGCTCCTAACATATTTATTGAACAAAAATAACAGTTAAAAGAGGCAAGCTCACGGTAAATTAGCCCCACTGCTTCTATAAACTTAGACTGTCCGGCTAACTTACTCCTCACGTTTCGGTGCGTTGACGGAGGACAATTCAAAGTCATTTAACCTACACTCTGTTTACCTTTCAAAATAAAATTCCTTACATTTTGCTTGTTTAGTTTGTTTACTTCGATTTTTTGTCAGTCTTTCTGGGGACTGATTACAATTAACGCCACTAACTGGTGGCAAAAAATCGTTATAATTAATTAGTAAATTAGTCGCAACTGACAAATGACACCTTTTGATGAATAGTAAACTTAACATTGCTATCACAGAGATCACCTTTTTAATTAGCCTTCCTTTTTGAATTCTGATCTTATAACAATGATGCTTCACTTGGAGTTCCTTCTGATTAATTGTTTTAACAGGTTTAACTTGAGGCGCTGGCTGAATAAACTGTGGCCCATAGAGTCTTTAGGTCTCTTCGTAACATCTCTGTTAACTTGTTTCTGCCTTACACTTGCTAGTAAGACAATGAGTCATTGAAATAAAAAATAAAGTCTCATGATGTTGTTTATGATTTTGGCAACGTTTATGAATACCAAAAACCAAATTACGAACACGAAAAAAAAAAAAAAAGAAAAGAAACGGCAGGTGTTCCAATTTATTCACTCGCTGTTTTGGAATTTGATACAAATAATGAACTTGTACTAATTGTTTCCACGGAGTCAGATACAAACCGCCAGTCAGGTGTAAATCAACAATTTGCCGAACTTTTTTTCTAAGTGAAACAAAACCACCAACATTGTATATTAACAATTAGAAAATTTTTTCTTAGATTTGCAGGCATCGTTTCACTATGCACTGCCCCGTAAGTTTTCTGTTTTCAGTTCTGTTTCTACGCTCTATTCAGTTTGCAGTGCAGTCTGAAGGCTCCGGCGGCTTCAGATATTTTAACTTCGATGTGGAAGTTTTTCATCGCCTCACAAGTCACAAAATATCATCCTATGTTGTTGATTCAATGGAAGATTGTACTTTTGCGTGCCTTGCACACTGGGAGTGCTTCTCGTTTAACTTGGGAAATCCGATTGCAAAGAAATACGATTGTGAGTTAATCCGGACTGACAAGTACAACAGTAAATCCACGTACAATCACAGCAAAGACTTCCATCATTTCTTTATCAGGGTGAGTATTTAAATGAAAATTTGAGAGTTGTTAGATCTTCAAAAGATTAATCCCTCTTTTGAGGCTAGCTTGGAAAGTACAAAGTGTTCGGAAAAGGATCAGCGCGACTCGGCATCTCACAAGTGCGATCGAAGACATAGAGAACAAATTTACCCGCACCATGAACATACATAAACAGGTTCTCCGGCAAAAATAACTTGGAAAACTGCTAAACCCTCTTTTAGTAGAGGGAAAAACCTAGACTCGGGCCCGTTTAGGTGGAGCAGAGTAGCTGGATCGCTCCCTTGCCAAATCGCGAAGATTATCGCAAAGACCTCGACAGAAGCAAGGAATAGGAGCGACTGAATTGTAGGGCTAGGGTGCATTACTGACCTATAGTGTATTTCAGATAGCTTTTTTTTGTTTTTTTTTAGCTCAGATTCACCAGAGTTTTGTATGTGGCCTTCGATTCCAGGTTGCTCCAATATTATATCCACTGGTTCGCGCTCCGTTTGCAATAAAAACCTATGACCATGGGAAAGATTGCTGTATTTATCACAAAACGAAGCTCAAAGCAGTGAATAAAGCATTGAGAAAAAAACAAAAAAACAAAAAAACAAAAAAACTGGTACAAAGATATACAAATGATTAGTAATCCTCACGGATCGCCAGTTTAATACCGTCAAATTTCACTGCGTCTATGTTTTGTATTAAGAAGGTCTACACCCGACAAAGTTTATATTCTCCGGAATTAGACCATTTTATTCATTGAGAGTTAGTCGAAACTTTGCACTTTGTTGGCCCAAAACCCCGCGTGCGTTAACATCTCTCGGAAGTCCTGTCCTGTCTACTGCAGCTACTCTACACTATGAACAACAAAAACAAACAAACAAACAAACAAACAAACAAACAAACAGACAACAAAAATGGATGAAATCTCCGAGGTGACTCTGCTTTTGGAAAGACGTAACTAGGCTGTCTAATTACATATTTTTATTATTTTAACTTTTAGAATCCGTGCGAAAGTGGCAAGAAAATTTGTAAAAATGGTGGCTCGTGTTACCCAGTCTACGAAGACAAGGGCTATCAGTGTATGTGCCCTGGTGATGTTTATCAAGGACCAAGCTGCGAAGGTAAACAGTTGGTTTAGCTTTTAAGCGGGATGGCTTCGTGGTGAGAGTAGTGTCTCTTATCACCAATGTGGCTCGGGTTCGATTCTCAAGTCGTGGGTTGTGTTTTTGGTGGTTCTTGTCCTTACTCCAAGAGGTTTGTCTCCGGGTACTTCGGTTTTCCCCTCCCCTCAAAAATAACATTGTCTAATTCCAATCAGTTTGATCTTGAGAGTGTCTCGAATTAGTGCTCTGCGCTTAATACATTCACACTTAAATAAGGTGACTTATTTATTCATTTGTTTTATTACAAACTTACTCGTAGAGTCCTTGTTGGCAATCCAAGATAGAATGACCCAGGGAAAGCCTGATATAACAGCAACACTTATTCGTTCATTTTTTTTTTCATGGGCTCTAATTTGACACCTCTCAATTTCCTTCAAATTGTTGCAAAGCCATTATTTGCAGCGTGGTTGCTTTTCCTAGAAATAATAATAAGAACCCTGAACTCTATATCTGGATGACTCTAGTGCTGTTAGAGTTTATTTAGGCAACTATAGCGCCTATAAAGAGGCCAATGTTAATCTCATTTTTACTACAGCAATTGTTCAAGAAAGGTCATGTCTCGCGTGGCTACAAAAAGGTTACCAAGACAGTGGTATATACAAAATTCCACAACGTGGGCAAGAAAGTGCTGAATCCAGGGATGTCTATTGTGATATGCGTACCGATGGTGGTGGCTGGCTGGTGATCCTGAGGCGTAAGGACGGCTCAGTGAACTTTCGTCGATCTTGGCATGATTACAGATTTACGATTGGCAAACTCTCTGGGGAATTCTGGTACGGCCTTGGCTATATCAGTTGGGTCACTGAATTTGAAGATCAAGAACTCCTTGTCGAATTAGAAGACTGGGAGGGAAATACTGCCTTTGCCAAATATTCGGGGTTTAAAGTGGGACCAAGAGAGGAAAACTTCACCCTTAATGTTAGCGGTTACTCGGGTACTGCAGGTGATGCGTTGTCCAGCGCAAATGGAATGGCTTTTACAACAGAGGATTCAGACAACGACGGAAACGACCAAGGAAACTGCGCCATAATGTCCAAGGCCGGCTGGTGGTTCAAGAATTGTCACCAGGGGCTGTTGACTGGCCCATATTCTAACAATCCACAAGATGGCAGAGGAATCATTTGGAGCCCGTGGAAAGGTTTTCAGTACTCACTGAAGAGCAGTGAAATGAAGATCAGACCCTTCAGCGAATGAATTTTTGCGCTGCATGGATTTTGAAAGTTTTACCTCTTTTCGCGTTAAAACTACTTTCTGCTGCCAGCTTAAGTCGTGTCAATTTCAAATACCTTAATTAGTACAAGCGCAAACAGACCTTGTCACGGTAAACGACGCCATCTTGGATTGGAGGAGCCAAGAAATTGCAAGCCAAGTTACCCATCCATGATGACGTCGTTTACCGTCACCGAAGCATGTGCGTTGGCTTACGGGACAAAAAGCGTCTGGATGACGGCAAATAAAAAGGTGTTGAGAACAGACCGACTTGGGGAGTGGTTTACTAAAACGTGAATAACTCTTAAATTCCAAACATGCTTTCAACTGAGGGACATTTACAGCTTCAAGCCACATCTTAAACCGCCTTAGCTCAAACCCAAGAATAGGAGTACACAAGTTCAAAGTTCACATTTTGTGCCTGCAACACTTGGAAAAACCAGGTTTTAATCAGTAAACAACAAACTCATATATTTTTTTTATCAGTTTTTAGAGTTTTTATTATTCCTTGAATAAAAGGTTTACAATAAGCAAAGCTAATATAGACGCTGAGGCTTCCCCATGGTGCTCTTGATGTAGAGCGCTCGCACATTCTGCCAGTTCTTCTTCAACAGAGAAACCAAGAAGTTGACAGCAAGATAGACATTTGCAACGAGTTCATCTTCACTCATTTCAACTTGACCGATAGCTACAGAAAGGCAGAGAACCTGAAGATGAATAAAACAAAGCATTATTTCTGAAAACCACAAGGACAGTAGCTGATGAACAGAAAACTTTTGAGCAATCTTAAGGACGATGCCTTCGTTTGCTACTACGCATCCGTTCAGCGCATCTTCAGATGGCCAAGAAACTAGGATTTCTTAACGGTGATGCCTGCCAAAACAGAGATATTTTTGCGCAGTTTATAAGTACACAGGAAAAGCAGATCTTGGCAAGGGTTATTGGGACGCGAAAAGAAAATTGGCGGTAGCTATACATTTTTTCAGAGAAAATTAATTAAGCTTCAATTTGGGAAAAAATGCCATATATTGCTTTGTACATGTAATTTAGCGCTTTTTAGAATTCTTGTTGCTTAATCATCTCTAAAAAATGCGTGGCTACCCCCAATTTTCTTTTAGGATTCCAACAGCTCTTGCTAAGATCTGTTTTTCCCGCATAGTCATAAACTGCACAAAAATACCTCTGTATTAGTAGGCACTGTCCTTAACTCCATTCCACACCTTAGGAGTGTAAAATAAAAGGGCGCTTTCCATAAATATTGTCAGAACTGAGCAGCCAGACCAGGCAGTTGGTAGAGGGAATGCATACATGAAATTTAAAGTCCTGGTTACCGGTATGCCTAGTCCTTTAGAATTCTTCAAGTAATACATACCATTTTCGAAATGTTCAAGTTTGAAAATTTTGTGGAACGATGCCTTCAAAATGACCCATTCCATTACCTGACTGACCGGTTTGGTTGGCCAGTTCTGACAAAAAGTGCTCTAAGACTTGGGCTCCATTCACACCAACAAAACATGCAAGCTGAACCATTGGCTTTGACATAAGATTCAAGTAAACTTAAACTTATGCTTTCATTTGAGCTTAATCTGTAGTCGACAAAAATCCGAAAGCAGCTTTAATGAAGGAAACAATTTTAAACTGTGCTTTACTAAACATCTTTTGAATGTGTTTAAGCCTTGGTGCGAATGGGGCATTAGATGTACATGTACCCTAACTACAAAGAGAACAGTAAATTTGTTCCACCAAGTTTGAAAGGCAACGAATTTGGAGTAAGTTTGATTTCAAGGTAAAATAGTCACAATGTATTGTACGACACTCCTCACACTGTATATCCTTTATGAACCCAGGGATATGTTAGCAGTTGTGCTGGGGGACACACATGGAACATTTTGCTCCATAACTGTTCATCACTGCAGTCATCTTTACCAATGTATAATTGAATATTTAAGTCTACACACACACACACACATATACATGTAATATATTTAGTTAACGTCACACATCACCTCTCACCTCAACTACCTAATGCTAACTGCAGGTCGTGTGAAATCTTTTCATTTGTTTATAACTTGTTTGCGTTCTTTAGTGTTAAATGTATCTTACAGTGTGTGTAAATAAATAAAAACAATTATTGTTGTTGTTGTTTTAACATCTTTTGAAATAACTTTCAGGGCTGAGAGCTGGTTATCTGAGAAATTTCTCACAAGAATGATTTGAATCTTCTATGTTGGTGGCAACTCATGTTCAAATAAGAACACTACTAGCAACATAACACAAATACTTGATTTTAAAAGTGCACAATCCAAAATAGCCGGCTGGGTTTACTAATGAGCTTGCTGAGGTTTTTCTTTGCTACATCCTTTTTAATACCTACTCAATACCCTTACAAAGAGCAGGAGCCAGCAGTTTCAATGTTCCAATCGATGTTCTACGTTTCCTTTCATCATTGGAAATACTGACGTATACAGTGTATGGTCATTTAATTTTGCCAACTTATTTGTCCTACTAAAGCTGCATATTGCCTTCTCCACTTAGCGTTTGACTTACAGTGTAGCTCCTCTCTCGGTACAGCGGTTGGTCGACCATTAAGGTCTCCCCAGAGATTAAAGACCTTGGGTGCAGGTCCGACCAGAGGGATGCACCCTGATCTGGTCTTTCAGAAGATAAGGCCTTACCAGTGCTCAAAACCATAATCATATCGACCATATTTACCTTCAAAGAGCAGGTATTTTGGGGGATACAAAGAATGATATTTTTGAAATGATACGACTGTACTATGTCAAAAAGAACAATCTGTTTCAAAAACTACTGGCAAAGCCAGAAAGATTTAATTCCCTCCTCCTTCTCTCCTTTTGACAGACGTTTGTGGATTCAAAACACATGTTATTCCCGGACCTTAAAAAATATCTGTTTTTCCCTGACTGTAGCAATCATGGCAATACTGTCTAATGTTTTGGGTGTGGCTTACGTGCAAGTAAACATGGAATTTAGAGGGCTTGCATGATGTGGTATTTCCTGATCAAGTAAATGCCACAACACAACGGTTTTGGTTTATCATGTTGATTTGAGCACTGTGCCTTATTTCTGATTAGCATCCTACCTTCTTCAATTGAAACTTGATCGTGGAGCGCACTCAATAATCTGCACCATGTTGTCATTGTGCGTCAGTGAAGTGGGAAACTTGCCAGCCTTGTTTATACCAGGACCCAGGATACGTGGAATCTGCCTGATCAGACTGTCTGATGCCAGAAAAGCATCATATTTCTTTGCTAAAAAGAAAAAAAGGCCCAAATTAGTACATGTTTGTACATAAAAGAAAATTACAGCAGACCACTGAAGTTCACGTAAATACATGCAAGTACATTCAGAAGAAAAACCAATTTCATTCAGTTTCAGTATGGATAGGACTGAATTAGAATTTTACAACAGAGCAAACTTCATGAATTGAATTACTATACAACTACTGCACCATACTGGAAAACATGTACGTTATGCCAAAGATCTTCGTTGAGGAGCTAATCGATTTCCGCCAACTTCTAATATATTTTGCGTGGCTTTTTGGCATGGTCCTTTAAACTGACTTAAATTGAGGCTGGTGTAGCGATTTTTGTGCTAAGATTGTGGCGTAAACCTTCAGCGTATGAAATAGAAACTTTCCAGTATGGTTACTGCATAGATTTGGATCAAGATGGTGCTAGCAAAAAGATGGAAGGAGTTTACAGAGTAGTACAGGCGCGGATCCAGGATTTTGAAATGGGGGGTGAATTTTTGTAATAATGTAATTTTTTATAGAGCCAAAGCCTGGTTGAGGTGTTTGCGGTCTGTGCAGCGAAGAGCTCTCAAGGAGCTTATTAACGTTAACAACAAAGAAATTATTCTCAAAAAAGCAGATAAAGGCAGAACAACCGTCGTTATGAACAGAGAAAACAAAATCAATGACGGACAGAAACAATTGGATGATAGAAATAACTGTCAGCCACTAGACGAACCAATGGTTAGAGACACATCCCAGAGAGTTAAACACCTCATTAATGCCCTTCATCAAGCAGGGTGCATAGACGAAATGACGGTTAAATGGTTTAACCTAACACCAAATCCGCCTCGAAGCCCAGTGTTTTATACCCTCACAAAAATTCACAAACCGACATTAGTCGGAAGTCAAGACCTATCATATCTGGGTGTGACGGCCCAACAGAACGCCTATCATCATTCGTAGACAAACTACTTCAGCCAATAGCACAAATACAGGACTCGTTTCTAAAAGATACGACACATTTCATAAGGTTTATTGAAAGCACTAGGGTGCCTAGAAACGCTTTTCTAGTCTCAATGGATGTCACTAGCCTTTACACGAATATCCCACAGGAGGACTGAAACAATCACTATAGTATGCAACGCATACGAGGACTTTCATGCCAATAACCCTCCTATAGCTACAAATTTCCTCACAGAAATGCTCAGCCTTATACTGAAGGAGAACTCCTTCCAAACACACGGAACTGCCATGGGCACTAAAATGGCAGTAGCTTTTGCCAACATCTTTATGGCATCTATAGAAAAGGAGATCTCAAGGCAGAGCGTTCACAAACCACTAATGTGGAGAAGATTCATTGACGATGTATTTTACTTGTGGGATACAAACAATGAAGAAATAGAAAATTCATTGAGCAAGCAAATTCGTACCACCCTACCATAAAGTTTACCGCTGAAGTCTCACAACAAACAACAACATTCTTGGATACAACAGTCCATAAGGGACAGAGATTCGAGAAAAAATCGATTCTCGACGTGCGCACACATTACAAACCTACTAAAACATTTCAGTACACAAACTACAACAGCTGCCACCCAGCAGGCACTTCTGAGGACAAACGCTTCTAAAGTAGTGTTTGACGAAAACATTAAAAACTTTAAAACACGCCTGGTATCGAGAGCTTATCCTAGTAACCTGGTGGACAAAATCCTCTCCGAAGTTAACTTCGCAGAAAGGAAGAACGCTCTTACACAAAAACAGGAAGTGCACAAGAAAATTCTACCCTTCGTGACACAATTTCAACCATCACTGCCATGTTTAAAAAATATTCTAATGAACACTGAATGGCATTTAATACAAAACCAGCCGCTACTAAGAGAGATATACAAGGAACCTCCCTTTATCTATTATAGAAAAGGGAAATCGCTTAAAGACATGCTTATTAAAGCAAAATTATAAAGGCTTTTATCAACACAATGGGCACACAGCGGGAGTCGTGTAGGTCTGTCATGATCAACCCCATTTCAACAGGCTCAAAATGAATAAATTGATTGGTAGAACCAGTCATCGCTAATGCACATTCTCCACCTCAATTAGAGAAATCAAATATTATTTCAATATTTGACGGATAAAGAAAAAAAAAAAGGAAGGGGGCTCAAAAAAAGGGGGGTGAAAATTCACCCATTTCACCTCCCCTGGATCCGCCCCTGTAGTATACTGTACAAAGCCATGTTTTAATTCAACCTTTCACTGTCGACAGGTCATTTCTGACTATTTGAGACAGCATTATAATAATATTATAGAGCTACAGCATTGAATGAATTTCCCATTCTGGACATAATTCACATGATGGAGTGAAAGGTCACTATTTTCCTCTCTGAATGAACTATGCTGCACTCGGATTTCATTTCACTCACCAAGCTTTTTAACAAGTTTCTTGTTCTTGTTCAGCTTCTTTAAACCTTCAGCATCCATGCAAGGAATATCATATATCTTGGCCTCATCACAATGCATCACCAAGAACACAAACCCTGAGTTTGGGTCAAGGAATATTCTTGAGCTTTACAGTTCGACTGAAACGCTTGTCCTTCTGAGGATCGTAATCCTTTAAGCTGATCTGGAGTTCAACTGTTTCTACAAATTTTAGCTTTTTTTGTCCTTGGCTCCTTGCAGGACGGTATTGCAGCACTCAAACAGTGTATCACGGTAAAGCTTATTGAAAAGTAGGGTATAGTTTTGGTCAATTAACCCTTTAACCCCTAATATCAAAGAACAAATTCTCCTATCTTGTCCCCATACTTTTCTTATAAAAGGGCTGGGGAAAGGTTATTAAAAAGTATCACCTTGGGTGATCATATCCTTAATTCTCATGAACGCAGGGGTTGAATAAGCATTGAAATTTGATGCTGATCACTGTTAGGGGTTAATACCTAATGTTTATTTTATTTTATTTTTTATTCAAACATATTTAGATAAATTACAAGATACAGTCAGTTAACTGCCTAGACACCCAACTCTTACAGAAAGTAGAGTTATATTTCCAGGTGACCTTTTCGTTGCCGTTGCCGTCGTCGCTGCTTAACCTCCCAAATTTGCCGCTGTTTGCAACATCTTTTATAGACCTGTAAAGTCCGCCATTTTGAAAAATAAAACAAACGCATGCGCAGTCTGTTTTTGTCTGGGCTTTGCCAGGCCGTCACCTCATCTTTGTCAACTCGCTGGTGAAGAGACAGAAAGGATCGGCCGACCTCTTAGTTAGCAGGGCTGTCAACTCTCCCGGATAATCCGGTAGTCTCCAGATTTTGAACCTATCCCCCGGTCTCCAGAGTTATGTCTGTAATCTCCAGATTTTGAGGCGTATCTTCTGGTCTCCAGATTTCTCCAGATTTATGTCTGTAATCTCCCGGATAATTGACGAAGTTTGCCATTTGTCGTATGCTCGACTGAAAAATCTGAAATGTTTAGTAGTGTATTTTTTAACTGGTTAATGTACGTCGCCTTCCTTCCCCCCCCCCCCCCCTTCCCCACCCCACTGAACCCGTGAATTTGGCCTTAATGCGACGCCTCTGTACGGCGATTTGCCGGGGAAGTCATGTTCTCCATATTTGAAGACGTATGAGGTTGACAGCCCTGAGTTAGCAGTTGGTCGCTGAGAAGATAGTTATTTCATGCATGGTAAAACCAATAATAAAAAAAGTACACGAAAAAACGGTATACTTCATGGTGGAAAGCCACAAGTGCCCCAATGATGTATACGTCGTATCAAAGTAAATGCACTGTCACTCCTTCATCGCCGAACGAGGTGTTCTAGCTCGAAATAAAAGTTGTTGAAAAAATTGTCTCAAACTTTTTTTTATTGTCTTCTTCTTTTGCCTGCGAAAAAGATACTGATCCACTCAAGTTACCCCATAATTGCTTGCAATATTCATTTTCAAATATAAGTCTATCTGCTGGCAACAGGAATTTCCCCCTCCTGTATTTCTTCTAAACATACTTTCTGCGAGAACTTAAAGTTACTCAGCTGATGGAATTATTTAGCTGGTGGTATGTTTTTTTTTTGCGTGACTGCGACTACAGAATTTTATTTTGAACTTACTTTTAAAAACCCGAATAACCAGTTAAAAAGAAGATATCCTCAGTATCCTGCTGTTTTCATCGGCTTTTAGCTTCGTACGGACAATATTTAGAGTTTGTTTTGACTCTGAATCCGAGCCGGGATGCAATGTTTTTTGACGTTCAGTAAAATGTTTGCATGTCTGTCGGGGTCTGTCACCATTTGAATGGAAACCGGTGAAGATTAACGATCCAGTAATACTGGTAATATTTACACAAAAGTCAATTTCGAGCTTTGTATTTTTTGGGCAGTTATTTGATTTCCAAAGGTCTGTGTGATATTTGGGTACAATTTAGCATAATATTCAACGTATTTCCTGTTAAGTCAAGGTCATTGTGGAAGGAAGACAATGCTGGAAGGTTTGCGTGGAAGGCGTGGGCCGATGCAGATTCTACAAGCTTCACTTAACTTGTTCTCATACTGTGTAAGTACTGTCTGGCGATGAGACAAGTGTAGTATAAGTTGAATAAAGTATAGCGCGCAATAGCACTTAATTTTAGAATAATGGCGACATTGGTTTTTTAGACCGGATCATTTTTCTAAAGTATCAGCATGGGGCAAAACTCCACAACTTTTTTTTTTATTACATACAGGATGCTTTAATCTCGGCTGTCATGATGAGGAATTATTTACTAAGAAAACTACTTAATCTTTTTGATATAAGGGAATTTTTCATTTATCTTAGTCAGGATTTTACTTTACATTTTTTTTATAGGTTAGTTTGATTATGTAGCGTCGTATTTTAAGCTCAGCGGGTTTCAAGCGTTCAAATTGAATCTGGATCTTTCGGAGGAAAGCCACGCTGCTTCTTGTGGAGCAAAGATCGGCGAACACTCCTGCTAATCACTCCTAAAGGGGTGGGGGAAGGGAATCTCATATTAAAACGACAGGCGTGCCTATCGGAGAGAAGTGGGAAAAAAAAAACACACCAAAAGGCATCAGAATCTCGGTTTTAAAATAGTGCGGTTAAAATCCTTTTTATCCCTTTAATTTCAGATATCAAATCCAGCTGGCTGACAAATAAGTCCCGGCCTGTATATTTTGGGCTCAATACTCTTAAAATAGTCGCCCCCTGATAACTCTATTAAAACCCTCATCAATGGCGCATGATAGTTGATGACAGTCAATGATAGCTAAAACTCGTGCGCTCGTTTGACCACCAACTATCATGCGCTATTATCGACTATCATCAACTATCATTCCCTTTGAGCGTGTTCAAATTCATGATACGCTTGGTGATAGTTTTTCTCATTTGACCACGCGCATGATAGTCGATGATAGTTTTTCGGTCAGCTGTTTTCCTCACTCTTCTCCCCTTTTGATCCACTACCTTGTCCTTCCCTTCTTCCATTAGTGCTCTCTAGATTCATTTTCCGTTAGTTCTTCTAACAACTGAACGACACGAAGCAGGCAGCTGATTTCTTTCGCCGCAAAAAATTCATCCATACGAAGTTTTGTAACTTAACGCGGTGCCATGTTTGCAATGTTTACTCTCGGCAGGTTCCTGACGCTAGAGACTAAAGGCCCGTCTAAACGGGGGACGTTTGAACATGTCGTTCAACATCGTTGAAAGCGTAAAAAAATGTTGAAAGCTGGTTGAAAGTGTGTTGAATCAAATTTAAATTGGTTTAAACTTTCATTCAACATCGCTTCAACATTTCCTTTGTTCTTGAAAACATTAAATGGCGTTGAAACTGTCTGAACACTCCCGGTTCATTCAACATTTACCCAACACTGATTTGTTCAGCAAAAGTTGAACGAATGTTGGGCAAATGTTGAAACCGTTTAAACGGGCCTTAAGGGGAAACTATCTTCGGCTATCATGAGCTTCTTTGAGCCGTTTGACCACCCGCTTGATAGTTGATAATAGTTGATTATATTTTGGACTATCATCATGCGCCGTTTAACCGGGGCTTCACGGTTACGAAGTCGATTACCGGACCATCGATCACTAGCCCGTCGGAATCGTTTCCTTGGATACCACTATTTATTGTAAAGTAATTTACGAATAAATGAGAGACAATCGCAGTTATGAACTCAACTTAAACAGTTGCGAAAAGGAGACCTGAAAAATATTCAGGCTTGAACGGGATTCGAACCCATAACCCCTGCGATGCCGGTGCAGTACTCTACCAACTGAGGTATCAAGCCAACTGGTATAGCTGATCATCCAGCTCCCAGTTGAATGACTATGCACTTCTACGGATTTTACAAATTCCTAACACGACCAGCTTTCCGTATGTCTGTATCGCAGAGGTCATGGGTTCGAATCCTGTTCAAACCTGAATTTTTTTCAGGCTTTCTTTACGCCGCTGCTTACTTTGGTCCGCTTGCATGAGAATCGTTCGTGGTTTCAGCAGTGTGAAAACCTGTCGCGGTGGAACCTGACTGTTAATTTTTTCCATTAAAGAGTTTTTGAGTTGATTGAAAGAAATGATGATGATGCGAGCTTATACTAGTGAACACCTTGTTGAGGTCTAAATACCTTGATAGGAAACTTTTAAATTACTACTTTGCGGGCATGCTCTTACCCCACCGAAGAGAGCTTGCTCGCAGACTATGACAATTTATCATGTTGTATCTCAGGTCAATTAATTTTGTACGCCGCTTTCGTTTCTTTCCTACTACAGCAGTCAGATTTCAAGTACTAGAAGTCTAATAACGCCTTCACATTGTCAATGTTATAAATACTAATACCCTAGTTCCTATTCACTTTTTTTCTGACATCGTGCGGAAAACAAGATAGATCGTAAGTTGTAACTTAGTACTGAATAATGAAGACATGTAGAACTTCCTGGAATTCACGTTACTCAGTGCATTAATTTTAAATGGTATGTTGCTCTCTGTGCTGATTTTTTTTTTACATTTATCGCTTACGAATGTCCGAATTGATCTTCCTTTTCTGGAGTACACTTGTCGCGGAAAACTTAGTAATTTAATATTTTCAGGAAGTTTAGCGTCAGCGTTCTCAGAACACGGCGTCAGATGGCCGAAGTCATCTTCCTTTGTTTGCAAGTGTGGCTCAGATAAATCAGTGAAGGAAACTAACAAATATTAATGTCCAAAGCGTTCATTTGTCGCAGTTCCGATTTCGTTTTTTATTGTAATCCTATCTAACGCTTTGCTGAAAATGAAACAATATTTGCGTCGTTCTTTTGAGGTCTAAAGTTAACAGAAATCCCCTGTATAATCCTGGAAAAATGTAACATGGCTCTTTCCGAAATTTAGAAACTGTCGTGGATAAATTAAGATTCTCATAGCAGGTAATTTGTTATAATTTTTGTGTCATTTTTCAAGGAAATTACTGTTCGAAAGCCGAGTCAGTACAGCAAAGAACAAGTAAAGTTACTCGATTTTGCTAAATTAATCAATTCAGCGGCTACCAAACATGATTAACATCGAAACACGAAAGCTTTTGAAACCGCAAACTTTTACAATCAATAAAAAAAAGGCAAAACAGACGATAAATTGGATTTTACTTTTTTACATCCACACTCAAGCCTAAGAACGCAAGAACAATAATTCAAGGAAATAAACGAATCATGGACTGAATCGATTTGTGGGAAAAAAGCTTTGAGTTCCCTTTCCTTCTTCCGGAAGGAAGGAAAGGGAATATCTTCTAATATTCGTAACTAATTCTATATCGGATGTTAGTTTGTTTTGTTCTTTTAACTGTGGCTTCAAGTGCTTTCGGTGGCTTGCCAGATTTTAATTGTGGTTCAGTTCCCGGTTTGGCTCATTATAATGGAGATCCTCTCATAATAGGATTAATTCAAAATTTTTGCCTTCTTTTCTTCTCAGTTATTGCCGGGAACGAGGGAAATTGGGGTTTACAAACGGAATACCGTATACATTATAAAAAAGGGTTTTAGTCAATTTCAGATTGAGATGGTCAAATTGCAAAAATTTAATTTCCAGTTTTCTGATTTGGGATGTTAAAAAAGGAATTGCTTGTTTAGGTAATTGCTTTTCAGTTTATCTCTTATGGTTAGAAATTTTGTCCGTTCTTTCGTAACTGAAACATGGATTATTATCAAAGGAAGACAAAAATGGAAGATAGTACTGAGAAAAGCTTATACCAACATCATCTAACTGTTAAGATTCAGTGGATAGAACTGAACGCAGACTGTTCCTGAAATGTTAACGTTAAAAAGAACTCTTTGAACTGTTTGCTTGTATGGCCACGATGCATAACCGTAAAGTGTAACAATTTCTTCGTTCGTCACACAACCTTTAAGTCGACTTATTAAACGTTTCATTTATATTTCGCTACTTGATTCATTTCTCAGCAGTGTGGGAGTTCTAACTTTTGCAGATGACTTACGTATTTCCAACGCCTTTTCCCGGCAGTGGCCGACACGAAATAAATCCGACACTGAAGGAAGAAGGACTACCCTGAAAGCTAAGCCAAAACTTTTAGATATATTTACATAAGTGTTTCAAAAAGTTAAAAATGGACAGGAAAATAAATGAGAGCATCGTAGCTGAAGGGCTGAAGAAAGACCTGACAAATTTTTCACTGCTTTCGGCAAATCACGGCGAAAAACTATCATGGGTAGACGGCAAAGCAGTATGGCGTTTTTTACGCTTGAATTTGTAAGGAAGGGGACGCGAGTCGCCGAAAGCGTGGACTGTCTCTTTAGTGTCAATTTGGACTGTTCCTCTCTCGACTCATGGCTTTCGTTCGCAGACCGTGTGCACTCAAAAATACGGACTGTTTTTGAGTCTGCATGTTTAACAGATGAAAATGGATTTAAAATCTTTCTTGTGTTCATTGTAAATGGTGAGGTTTTGCTGAAAATTTTCTGTTCATTAAGGTGTTTGACAAAGGCTCTTCTGTACGCTTGACGACGTCGCGTCGCAAGAGAGGTCTGACAAACAATATAATGCTTAAAAAATAATTATTCCTTGTGCCAAACAGAGAAGAGGCGGACACTTTGTGCTTTTTAAAGCCGGCTGAATATCTCAACTCTTTAGGTTTTCGGTTTGTCACGCCTGTTGTTTTTCGATAATGCCGACCGGTATACTATCATCTCCGAAGAATCCGCGATCGAAACGACTATTTTTAGCCGACGGTCGTGGAATTCTTTGGCCAGAGAGTTAGACCATGTGTATCCTACATTACCCAATCGCTACTTTCAGTTTCCCAGTATAACTGAGTAGTTTTCTGTCAGCATCAAATGTCAGAATTGTCTGCATTATTCTCATCTATGTGCTCTTTTTTTGCAAGAGAACTTAAACGCGAATCTCACATTTGCCATCTGCCGTGAAAGCGATTCTAAATCGCTCTAATTGTGTCCCTTAATTCAGTCCACTGTCGGATCATTTCAACTTAAACTTTTGGGTAAAACAAAAGAAGCGCAAACTGGCGAAAGTTATTTCGCGACGGCGTTTGCTCTGGTTTTCCTTTTCTGAACGTGTCACCTCAACGAATCACTTGAGCAACACACATTTTCCCGCCCTTTCCGCGGCTGACGCCATTTTCATTAATTGCTTTGAATTTTGATTGGTTCATTGCGATGTTTATATCTATCATGATTGATTGGTTTGGGCGGAGAGCGCTATTACTATTCAGCATACTTTCCACCTCTCTTGCAGTTGGCACTTGTTCACTTGAGAAAGAGCCTTATCTGAAAATCATGGCACTTGATGTACACTAAAAGTGTTTTGAAATTAAACATGGCGCAAGCTTCTTCCTGAAATATTGTAATTAACGTGTTGGCTTCAAATACATGATAAAATCTCTCAAAAGCTGCGCAGATATTCACGGATTAATGAAAGTCAAACAAGATCGACTTGCACAGCGTGCATTGAAAACGTTTTAATAAGCCAGCGCGCCGCACATGAAGCTCTTATTGTTTTTCTTCAAGAAAGTTACTCCTAATGATAAACATTTTTTGTACACTGAGGCCAACCAACGACAACAAAGATAAGTCTCGTCGTCTACAGTTGTTTTTTTTTACTAGCCCCAGGTTACGATGCGGAACTTTGAAGAACCTATAATCTTCAAACAATTTCGTATTTCCTACCGCTGTGCTAGATTGAAGATAGCAACGCGATAAAAAGTTTATGTAAAATATTTATATTGGGTCTTGAATCCTGTGATAAGATTCGATAAAGTGGAAAAGGAAAATGAAAATGAAAACTTGTGTAAACTAAAAGCCCAGTTGGGGGCGACCAGGCGAACTAAATTGAGAAAGCGAGAGTGCGCCAGTAAAGCTTTAGCGCTTTGCTTACCTTCGTCATAATCTTCAGACATATCTGGGAAATTCAAAGATGACCGGCCCAAAGAGAAATTGCGTGGTTTGAAATTTGTTATGTTTAGGCCTGTAGATAAATCTAAAAGTTAAATCGAATCACATTCTGCGGCTAATCAATAAGAAAAGCAATTTATCTGTGACGGCAAAGAGTACATCTCTGGCCTTAAAATCTCATTGTATACACCAGAATATGAGTGTAGTCTGACTGAAAGGGCAGTTAACTGTTTCGTTTTGCATTCATTGTATCAAACAAGTTCATTTATTTTTTCTAAGTTCTCAATAGAATTAAATTGGAGAGGCAGTCAAATTTTCTTCCTCTGCACTTGCCTGGGTGAGAATTCGTCTGATTGAAACGCCAAAGAACGAAGTATGAAAAACTGATAAAAAAATTAATAAAATAAAAAATAAACCTGAAGGGAGAAAAAAAAAAAAACACTGAAAATATTTCATAAATAACTAGCGATCTGGGCTTGCTGTTCTGCCGTTCTTCCCACACGGAGATTGTTTAATAGTCGACTACCTCCCGCACGTTTCGCTATGACAATATTTAAGGAAATACGGTTCAATCTTTCTTTACTACGTTGTTTTAATATATTTGTATATGTCTCCCTATGAATTTTTCAATCATGACAATAAAGCCACATGTCCATTAACCATTGCTGAGAACTTCAGCTAGGTAAATTTTAATCCATTTGCTTTTAAGGGATAAAATAGAAAAAAAAAATGATAGCAAATGACACTACTTTCTCCAAAACATTTAATTATGTTCAAGCCGGACACGAGAAAAAATAACAATCAACACTCCTGAAGCTGAAAAAAAAAAAAGGAAATCAGTCCATGGCCTAAGTAATCTTAAAATCCTAAAAATGTACAAGACGTGATTCCTTCTGACAATGATAAGGCACGTTCTACCTTGGAGTAACAAACTTGACACATAAGCAATTAAATGCAATTTACTGATGCCTACCTAGCTTTCGCGAGACGAAATCGAATTCAAAATGAACTGATTCGATTATACGACCGCCGTAAATTTGTCATGAATAATTTAACACTAGCCTTCTAAACACAACTGCGTTCATTCAAGCAAAGGCGATTGTCTAATAGAATCACATCTCACTGGCTTTGTTGCATCCCATATCTGTCCTTTTTAACACCTTCTGAACTCGAATCTTTTGATTGGAGAATTGTTCTTTAAAGAGGGGAATATTGATAATAAGTTCTGTTGACGGAACCATTCCCTGTATTTTGCACGGAAACGCAGTGGACATAGGCTAAAGAGATGACGTTAAAAAAAATGTTCAATCAGGCCAACGGATTGGATGATGAAAAGCGAAAATGAGCTTTTAAGTCTCATTGGTCTTTATCTTAAGAGCTTGTCAGTGGTAAAATAGACAGTTGTACTCTTCAGGAGAGGGATGTGAGTGGATCTTATATGTGCCTGAGGGAAATTGTCTAAAGCTTGATTGCTCGGTTTAATTCGCCAGGTGTCATGCTGAATAAACATCTCGGTTGGGAAGCGTTTTCGTTTTAAAAATGCGATTTGAAAGCACAACTTTTCATTCCCATCTTGATTATGTCCTTTTAAGGTGGTGAGCATATGCGATATAAAGAAGCTCTACCGAAAACTGTTGGCCTAGTCGACGTGCTGAGGACGTTCTCGCCATCCGAAGGTAAACCCGTATTAGCCAGTTCGTATTTAAAGAGGCAATGTCTTCAGCTAATCAAAACACATCGAGCGGTGACAGAATAAACAGCACATTACCTGCTTCTCTGAGTATGGATCTCGCTGCCCTTGATACATTTTATTCTGTTCTTGGTGTCTCGATCTGCGTTGTTGGCCTGATCGCTAACATGGCGGTCATGCTGGTCTTTATAACACACCGCCGCCTGAGGACCAAGATCAATGGATTTCTGGTGAGCCTGGCTGTAGCCAATCTCCTGCTCACGGGAATATCGCTGCCGCTGGAGATGGAATGGCACATTCGCTCCGAATTCATCCACGGTGTCGTCGTTTGCGAACTGATGTACACGATTTACTTCTTAACTTTAACGTCCTCGTCGCTCAACTTGCTGGTGATAAGCATTTATCGCTATCTCTCCATTGCCTGCCCGTTCTTCATGAAGAGGGTAACGTCATTTCACGTTCTTTCGGCAATCGCTGCGGTGTGGGTCTACTCCGGGGTCACAGCGCTGTTACCTTTGATGGGATGGAGGAGTGACCCCTCAACGATTTATGAGAAAACCTGCGATTACTCCTTCGAGTTTAATTTCATGGTTTTTGTCTTGACAGTAAACTGGTTGATACCGGCTGTGCTTGTCTTCGTCTTCTATGGATTGATCTTCAGAATTGCCCGAATCCATGCCATCAAAATCCTCAGGAACCAGGTGCTTTCAGAACAGGAGAAAACACGCAGTCCACTCTTCAAAGGCGCCAAAACGTTGGCTAAGATCGCGGCGGTGTACCTCATATGCTGGTTTCCGTACGTAATCGAAATCCTCATCGTTTTTTCTGGAGTGGCTAATCCGCCGCCCAAACTAGTTCACTACACGTTTGTTTTTCTCTGCTACGCGAGCGCAGCGATTAACCCGTTTTTGTATGCCGGACTCTGCAGGGATTTTCGCGAGGTGTTCAGAAAGTGTGCTGCTAAAACGTGTAACCAGCTGTACGCTGTTATTCGGCGCTTCGCTAATTCGTGTCGCCGCATTGCTGCAGCTCTGAGCGCAGATGGAAGGAGGAATTCTGGGCAAAACATGGGAAGGCGCTTGGGCCGTACGCGAACGACGTCAGGGAGCTCGTCAGTTTACCATCAAAATACTGTTGGTACTGTCGTTTGATCCGGTTACTTTGACAACTACAAGACTGCTAGCAACTGAACTCACCTAAATCAACAAGTCTTCATAACTGCTACAAAAAGATGACAAGATACAAGATGGACGGTTGTACAGCGAAAAGGAAAAAAAAAAAAAGAAACAAAAAAAAAAACCAAAAAAACAAAAAACAAAACAAAAAAAAAAACCACGGAGATATTAATATCCTTTGTCTGAGAAAAAGGAGATAGAAACTCAATATTTACTTGAACATCACAACGAATCAGCTTAAATGGAGAAATATAGTGTGATCGAAAAATAAACCTCGTAGAGTTTATGAAACGGATAAATTAACTGAGAAAAACGAGGAATTTAAACGTAAAGGGAAAGACAGCTGGCCCCGATATGTTTAAGTTTAATTATATAGAGCGTTTCTGATAGACAGATAGATATATTGAATTTTGCAAACATGCGAATATTTGTAAAACTTAAGTTAGATGTACTGAGAACTTGATCTGATGGAACTATGGCTAGCCATAATGTAATCAGGCAAGCCTGCAAATTAAATTAAACACCGAATTGAATTCAAAAATACACCTTACTTTAAACGAAAAAAGTGACAATTAGTGATGACAAGCGGATCTGTAAAAAGTACTGAGGCTGGTTGGAATCACGACACTTAATTTAATTGAGGGAACAAAGCTTACAATTGGCGGCGATTGATTTGCAAGGTCTTGCAGAAGTTTTTTTTTTATCTGTTGTCTCTGTATGTTCCAGAATAAAAACATATTTATCATCATCTTCATTCGTGTCAAACTAATGGCAATCATCGATCCCCACCCACATTGAGCAGTTTAACACGCGAAGTTTGAGCGAGCAGATCTGCTGGGATAGTCGACAAGTCCAGCAAAAAAAGTTTGTATAAATGCTGAGCGAAGTTAAGTTTGCGTGAACATGTGATTTATGTAAACGAAATGTTTAATAGAAAGTGAACGTAGCCGAAAATTAGCGGCACGTTAAATGCGCATGAGATCCGAAAGGGCGATAGCTGAAGGCGGATTTTAAGCAAATTTAAAGTTAGTTTAATATTAATTTCGAACATTTTTATCTAAGGGCGTACTTTGAAAAACACCGCTTTATCAAAGACTTTCTTCCGTGGCACAGCAAGCGAAAATATAATAACAAACATTAAACAAACTCGAAGGAATCGGAAATAGTTAATCATAGGAAAATTCAATTGAGTCACATTATACACAGCGTGAAAGATGAAAACAAATTGTGGACTCAGTTTTCCTTCACCGAGTGTTGTTTTGGTGACTTGCGTTGTTTATATGGTGAGATCTGAGATTTTTTGAAATTCAGCTCCATTCAAATGTCAAACTAGTTAACATTAGCTTTCCGTGGGCTAGTTGCAAACTCAGATTTTAATATAAACCATGTTTGTTTTTCAGGAACTCGTATGCAATCACTAAGTTGTATTTTTTTGGTGTTGTTTTTCTCTTTCTCACACCCAACAAAGAAGTTCTAAACAACATTTAACTTTAAGATCAACTTTAACAAGCTCGGCACATGCATCTGTATGAGAGACAGTAATGGTTTCTAGCTGGCCAATCAAAGGGATTCAAGCAATTGCGTTTTTATTGAAAAAACTTGCCCTCCTTTTCTTTAGAAGCTACATTTTAAGTTCAAGGCAAAACTGAATTAAACTCAAGTCAAGAAGTGACATTAATTTATTTCAACGAATAAAACTGCTCATTTATCTTTTCACAGATCATTTAAGAGCTGAAAAGAGCCCAGCAAACAAGACGGCAATAAAAACATGACTGCTTCTGTGAGACCTGGTGGGGGTGGATTGTCAAGGTTCGCTAAGCTTTTCTTCCTGCAGAAGAAATAAGATACTTGCATTAATTTAAAAAATTTACACGGGGTTGTGTTTATTATTTGCTCTTGCAACACAGGAACAAATAATGTAAGTTACTTTTATCCCTCGCTGAAGAAAAACAATGTCACTAAAGCTGAAAAAGTCAGAATGGAACTCACTGGACAAGATTTAATTCGAACTTTTACAAATTCGAATTGTTCTTCATAGAATTCACGCAGGCAACGAACCCTTTAAAGTAGTTTCGTAAAACTGCTATAATTTAATAGTGTCAGAGATGTCGATAAAAAATATGTGAAACAGTTTCTCCTGAAGAACAAATAAATAAGATGGTTAGCCGGTTTCTGGGAGTGAAACAAATGTTTGATTTGATCAACAGTGTTGGTAAGATAATTTGCCACCGTGCTGATGTTTCGAGCGCTATTCGTCTGTCAGAGCAAATAGAAGAACCTTTACGCAACTTGATCAGTCGTACGGCAACCATTGATAGGAATTAAATAGCAATTCAGAAAAGAGGCTGAAATAAGAAAAATAGCTAAAACAACTCAGTTTAACCGATGTACCACGCTGAATAGCTGACCATTCAGCGATAAAATATTCTGTCTTGAACTGAACCAAATGAATCCCCCTTTCCACAACCAGAACCTCCCACTGTACAGCACATGTGTCCAGTGAAACCTACACGCTGTTTTGATCAAACCATTTATGCCCCTGGCCAATCAAAATCTAGTCCAAAGAAGCGCACAGGCCAGATCTTAGCTTAAAATAGGATGTTGGTTTCAGTCAGTTCGCCCATAATTTCCCCGTTAAAAGGATCTAAAACGATATACGAGAACAGAAATAAAAAGCAAGTCAAAGTGTTTTTGCCTAAATTTGTCAGTTACGTGCACCGCTTAAAGCTCTCTTAGATTAAAATCAAAATCAAATTAGATTAAAATCAAAAAAGTGTGAGTGGAATTAAATTTATGAGGCTAATTGCATTAGAAAATTTATTTTGATTATACTTTCTTAGAGATTGGTGAAATCTTAGCGGTTTTATTCTCATTTAGATTATTGTCTCACTGAGAAAAAAAAAATAAATAAAAAATAAAAACGTTTCGGCTCTTTCTCTCACCATGTGTTGAAACTTGCGTTTTTGTTATAACTATAATTCTTTACTGAAACTATTATCAACACTCACTGCAAGTTTTAGCTTTTGGTTTTCAAAGGATTAAACATCCTTGGGAATCCACCAAGTAAGGTAAGCTAAGCGGAGTTAGAAATGTCAGATTTCTTTTTTCCATTACATCGCTTATGACCATTAAATGGAGCATTTGGGCAGACTAAACCAAATATTTATTTTCCGAAATTGTAGGTGGCCTTTTTCTACCAAAATGACATTTATTTTAATTTTGTTCCTCCAGTAGTTTTAGGAGAGTTGTCATGCGGCCTTTTATTTGAGTAAACTATGGTTTTTCTTTGTAATAGACACCCCCTCAGTTCAGCTTTCAGGTTGTTAACATGGCTACAAAATGTTTGCAAGGCTAAAATGGATTACTTTTTAAGTGGACAGAAAACGAGTAAACAAAGTTACTTTGAATATGTATGCAGTTAATGGAGAAGCGACAAGGTTGGGAAATCGTAAAAGGACTGTCTAAAATGTCTATCTATATTTTAGTGCAAACTGCTGTTAAATAGTTTGGGGAAGATGGCACTTAACGTACGATTTCAAACGCTTTCATCGGAAAATAATGCCGAGCTATCTATACATCTAAAATCGAAGAAGTTTCGGACAGTGAAATATTCGAGCTATTGCTCGGACGAGATACTATGATTTTCGCTGGCACAGTTTTTCTGTCCGAAACGGCTTTAATTATTCGTCCGAACATTTGTGTGAGTGAAGTATAGATCTTGACAAGTGTTGTCTGTGATATTAAAAGTAACTTTTGTCTTACAGTCCGAAATAGGGGGAACATTTTCGCCGTTTTGGCTTGAAAAAGGAACATTTTAGTAGTAACGTCTTAAATAGGCACGAAAGTTCATCTTTGGGTACTTTCCTGAGCACAAACATAACCTCCCGCAAAAATTCCAGCAATTTCCTCCTCCCTCCCCTCCCTCCCCACTAGGGTTTGTTTACCTTGGCTTTGGTAAAACTAACCTTGGTAATCAAAAGGATGAACGACGTAAAGATGCAGGAAGTGAAATGACACAGCTGGATAAGGGAAACAAATTATGTTTATCCTTGGTGTAAATATGGCGCCACTGAATCAGCGACAACTGTTTGATCCCGGTTTGACCAAAGGTCAGCGAAGGAAAAATATGTGACGAATTCGAATTAGTTATTTCCATTAAACTAATAATGCTAAAGTCGCTGTGCGAGCCACAGTGGTCCACATTGCCTGGGCTTAACCCGGTTTCAATCGAACCCACGACCTGTGGATTTGATCAACTGTTGTTAAGGGCAACTTTTATTAGGGCATCACTTCAAAATTTCGCCGTGAATCATTAAATACCATTAACTAACAGATTTCGTGGTCCGTACTCTAAATTACGGACCGAGTTTACGAGGATCAGTAACTTACAGTACGGACCGAGAAAACAAGGTTAGTAAGATATTTATTATATCTCTGAGGCTAATCGGACCTACAGGAAAGGAAACTTTCAAATTTAGCGGGTTGTACAGTGAAATACGGCTCGCAAAATTGACCAATCGCACCGCGCGTACTAATTGAAAGATATAATAAGATGCAAGGATCGTCAAAAGTTTCGGTTGAAAGGAAGGAATGGAAGCATAGCGTTCAGGAAGTAAACCTGTGATCATACCCTCCCTCCCTACATCTCATCAAAAAGACGCCTGTTCACAGGTTACCCGAGGAAGTGGGCTTTAACTTATATGCTAACATTTTAGGATTCTCGACTAAATGCCAATTTAAAAAAAATTGGATTTGGCATGCCGGAGATAAAATGTTTCATTGTAGGACTAGTAAAAATGGTATGAAATCATTTACGTACAAAAGATATGTAGTTACACTCTTTGATTCCTTCTCTTAGCCCATCTCCACCCTTTTTCCTCTCGATCGTCTTTCCACCATCTACCTTTTGGCGATTTTAAATTATGGCGTATTTGGTTACATGGAAACTGTTAGACTTTAATTGATTACAGTGAGAATGGATTCGAACTCCGACCACAATTTTGATTATTTTGTGGTCCATCTTGGTTTTGTAACCGCAAATGTGTTTTCCAGATAATGTTGGGTTGGCCCTGCACCTCATAGTTTCTAGATAAGCTCTGTTAGCGCAATCGCTTGCGTTACCTGTTGGAATATTGTGCACGTACTTTCGTGCCTGAGGAAGACATGCAACACGTGAATTAAGTATGAGGGAACCAATGGGGAGAGGAAACAGGAGAGGGGGGGGGGGGGGTTAACCTTAATGTTATCAGTAGGTGAGGGGGTTAAAGTGAAGTTTTGCTTAGTGAGAGGGGGTGCGACCTAATTTGAGCAAACAATCTGCAGGGAACCGCACAACGTTTGGTCTGGTTTGGTCTCTATCAAGGAACTGCACAACGTTTGGTTTGGTTTGGTCTCTATCATGTCGCTGTCGTGATAAGTTTTCTACGCAGTCCGATCAGCCTTGCAGAAATTTGAGTCACTTAATTTGAGCCGTATTTTACCCATTTCCCAACCTTCCCCATGCACAGTCCCTGAGATAAAATCGATCAAATCAGGTCACGATCAAATCCTTTCAATAAGAAGCCCAAATGGTCGAGAAAATGTACAAAAAAATCACCAATTGTATGTTTAACAAAACACATGAATACACTGGTTAAAGCAAAAAAAATAAAAGTTTCAAATGTCAGTTCGGTAGAAATTGTATGGCCTGTCAATCCTTGCTAATTCACCCTCTTCTCAAACCTCTGTTCACCCTCTGTGGAAAAACCAGTGTTTGCCTGCCAGATAGGTTTTCGTTCCCTCTTGAGGTCTCGTATCAATTTTCAAAAAAATACTTCTGTCTGCCTACTCATATGTTGCACCTACAGGATAAACCATCATCAACTAGTGTTTTTGGAGCCTGAAAAAATAACCCATTTCTGTAGCGCTCGATCTAACAATTTACTAAACCATCCAATGAGTCCACCATACAGTGCATTTTTTGCTGATGTTTTTCTTTTCTTGGTGCATTTTTACAACTGATGATGAATGTCGTAAATTCGAAACAAGTATTCAATTGTTCTCAATAATACTTTTTGGGCAATATCATTTTGCGTTACTATTACATTTTGTGATAGTTGTCACATTCTTATCGAGTACGGACTGTATTTTTATCGAACGTATTAACATTAATCACATATTACTATCAGGAAGATGAAAACTGTCCCCTACGAACAATATCTCCTAAAATACGATCTCCATCGGTATTGCATGAGGTACTGCATGAGATTGAAGTTTTTTATTCAACAGTCATGTGTTGCAACTCCACAATACCGTGCAAGGCAGTCGATGTTCAAGGCCCACCCATGAACCAGCAATTACGGATGTGCTACGAGTTGAAGACGCCTACTTATACCTGTCACGGTGAATAAAACCCCCCATCCATCTCGCTCGAGCGCTTGATGATATTGAGCATGAGAAAACATAAACAGAACTTCACTTTTGGTCTCCTTTTGAAAACGAACTTCCGAAATTTTCCAGCCAAGCGCAGCTGAAAACCGGAACAATGGAACTTGGCAACACAATTAAGGTGACTCAATTTGAAACGGAGGATTCCACACCATTTTTTTAAACTAATCTTAATTTTTCTGCTACTTTTTTAAACAATCAAACTCCCATGATAAGCGAAGAGTTCGTGACAAGGTCAGAGCAAAAGCATGCTAGCAATATCGCGTTTCGCAAATTTGATCCCTCTGATCATGTGATCCATAGATCTCCCAAACATTGACAACTTCTTCAAACCCTTTTTCAACTAGATTCATTATATTATGAGAAAAACAACTGGAGTGGACATCTAGCTACACTAGGACACTTACTCTGAAGATTTATATATGTGCTGAGGTCCCGTACACCTCCGATGATCTGGGCAAACGAGTGATGTATGGACTACGCTAGGTACGGGCACACGGTTAACACAACGATCGACCCAGATGCCAAAATGGATTCTTTCGACTTCACAGGCCTTGAAAATGCTGCAGATAGTCAAGTAGAGAATGAAGGCAAAGAAATAAACTTCGTCTTGGAACATGAAGGTCAAATCCAACGAGGTAAAACATCTACTCCACGACGGCTTGTGTACAGCATCATTTCGTCAGGATCACTGCTTAAATGCGTTGCTTCTGCTGCAGGTCTCTGGACAGGTTCAAAATATTGGAATTTCGTTTCAATACTTGTTACTTTTCCTCTGATAGTTTTAGTTTTGATTGGAGAGGCAGTGGCTGTGTTCTTTTGCAAACAGGACTCTGTACACATCAATAACACATTTTGTCACAAAACCGGAGGGGATTTATCTGACCTCGGCTACCCGTCGAGGAATATGAGATTTATCAATATCTGCGATTTTTTGGTGTTGCAGTTCAAGTATTTTGCTTCGTGGCCATGGGTCTCTCCGTTCGTAGAAGCCGTTACAAGTCGCATGCTTTGCCCTTGGAGCAAGCCTACAAAATTGTTAAACCGAAAAAGTGGATCGTCGTGAACTTCCAATTGACTGGATTTTTTATTCTTCTCTTAACGTCAAACGTGCTAAATTTTTGTTGTTCCTCGAAGGGAGTATGTGACAACTGCGATCCAATTTGCGCAATATTCAACGCCCTGTGGTCTATCGTCATGTGGCTGACTGTGATCGCTTGCCTCGTCTACGCCACGGTTATAAACGGAGCCATTGCGCAAGCGCAGAAAAGCAACGAACAGATAATTGAAATGGAGGGTGGTACAGTCAACGACGCCATTGAAATTCATCAGCGTTTTTGTAAAATCGGAATGAAGACAATCAAGGTGTATCAGTCATGGTTTCTACTAAACTCCGCGTGTTACTTCCGGCTTATCGTTTACGTGGTGGTTGTTTTTTTAACTCAGTCTTCGCACATGCAATCCTGGCCAACGTTTTACCACCTAAGCGTCTGTGGTCTATACTCTGTGTTTGCCTTTCTTCATCCATGGTTACAAGCTGCCAGCCTCACTCGCACGTATTCAAAGCTGACAAGAAAGTTAAACACAACCTTGCAGTGGAAGCCGAATCATCCATTCAGTGACCGCTCAAAGTTTGACAGCTTTATGCTTTATGCTTCCAACACGCAGTGCCAATTCTCACAGATAACTTGCAGTTCTAGTCTCCCTTATATCTCGCTATTTCTTGCCCTGTGTGGACTGGGGCTCAAGTTTCTTCAGTAGTCACTAAGTACGGGCAAGTATTAAGCCAGGTACACAGAGCTGAACTGAATGCTTACGATAGCAAAAGGAAATTAAATATAGCAACGATCCGTAAGTGTAAGCAGAGCTAATTCAAATCGTTTGGAGTTTTGTTATAGGTGACCGCTGTTGCTGATTATTTCCTAATTTAGTTAGACTGCAAAACAGTCCTTTTTCTTCGTGTTTTCTGTCCAGGACGAACCTGCGCGTTCTTCGAAGGGCGAGCGAGGAATGTAAAGTGGGACTGGGCGTGTGTGGTTCGGGCGCGAAAATCCAAGCTTGCCTAGCGAGTTCGCGCTATACGGGGCAATTTGCGTTCCTTCCTGTTTTGCAGAAATTTAATTCCTTTGGTAAAAGAAGGGAAAACTGCGGTGACATAAGAAACATGCTCAGATGTTTTCAGCCCTTTCGACTGGATGAATTCAGTGCCCAGGGAACAGTTGTTCGAAGCTCGATAAAGCTAAGTCATGGGTTAATGGGAACTTTGGTTCGAGTGTAATTGATAATCGATAAAGGTTCTTTCAAAAGATTTTCGTCCCATAGTTTTGTCTCAGACTTTTCCTCATGTTCTTTACCACAAGCTCAGTTAAAATTAGCTTTTAAGAAAATTTTTTACGATCGATATGAAAAACCCAGGTAAAGTTTTTTATAGTGGATATAGCGTTCATCGGCTTTCGAACAAACGGGCCCTGGGGCCCGTTTCTCGAAAGTCCCGTAACTTACCGGGCCCCGGTAAGTATATTTTTAAATGTTTTTTTCGCCAATTACACTGTGATTACAGACATGGTACTTGGCCAATGTGTTTATAGAATTATAAGATTTTGAAATTTGGTATTCAAAGCTAACAAAAAATTGACTTCTGTTAAGTAACATTTTTCACCAAAGACACTTATCGGGCCCGGTAAGTTACCGGGACTTTCGAGAAACGGGCCCCTAGGCCCCGACTATTAGAAACAACTTTTAATGATAAATTTTATGGGTAAATTCAAGCCACGAATTGAGAACAACTCAGGGACGCAATCTTTATTCTGAATTTCTTGTGTCAGCAGGAGTTTTCATATACTGCGTGGCCCACATAAGCCATCCCTTGCTGCCACGAAATCTGAATTAACCACAGGCCCTTACAAATGAAAAGAAGTTAGAAATTATGCATGAGGTAAAGACATACATAATAAATTTCAGTTCAAAGATGTGAACTAGTTTAAACGTCAAAAGAGTACAAAGTGTGTAGTTAGTTCCCAGGCACTGCCTCACGCTCGGGCGCCACGCATTTCGAGAAAAGAGCGGGAAATCCGGGGCGCAGAATCCTCGTTCCCAGAGCCTACGATCTTTTAGTCAGCAGTTGGATCGTAGGCCCTGGTAACAGCCGTTAGCTCACGACATCCGGTAGCACACGCTCAGTGTGATAAATTACCATTGCGCTTGCTCAGTATCGCTCAGTATTGGGAACACTCTCTTACCCAGAGTCTTCGTTCAGTAAGGAACGAAGACTCGAGGAACGAGATTGTATTAGGAATTAAAGACAAATGCGCAGAAGCGTGGCATTTTTCACCTTATAGGTAAAGGTAAAGTCGCACAAGAGCCTAAGTGGCCCATACGGCCGGAGCTTAGCCCGGTTTCTGTAGCATGAAGCAACTAGGAGTATTGCTACTCCCCCCTGGATGGGATGCTAGTCCATCGCAGGGTTACCCCCAGCAGTATGTCGCCGGTACCCATTTTATACACCTGGGTGAAGAGAGACAATGTGGAGCAAAGTTTCTTGTCTAAGGAAACAACACAGCAATGAAGAGACCAACCTGGCCTCGAACCAACGACCCTCAGATCCTCCGACCGTCCGATCGAAAGTCCGACGCGCCAACCACTACACCACCGCGCCTCCACCTTTCACCTTATAGCGCATCAGGTTTTCGAGAGCGAGCCAATAAAAAAAAAAAGATATTTTTGGATGGACCCAGAGCCACTCGTTCATTATTTAAAAAAAAAAACGTTGGGGCTCTGGGGACGAGAATGGGGGCGCAGGGCTTGATGGTCCTGTAGAAGCATGCGCGCCACTTTCGACTAAAGAGCGACGCCTGGAGACGAGGCAGCCAAAGGCGCCTTGTTCGAGGAAATGCGGTATTTTAAAACGCCCTTTTAAGACATGAGAAATCCATTTGGTTTTCACAAGGTTGGTTCCACCTAGCACCTCCTTACAACCGTGAAAGCTAAGAGCTACTTCGCATAAAGAGAAGAGGGATGTTACCCCCAAGGGGTGTTTTGTTTTACTCATTACATTAAGCACTATAGAAACACAACCTGAGTTTATAGTATACTGAGTGTGGCACTTAATCACTAAGGAGATTTTTGATGTCATAACGTTATTGGTCATTATAACTCATTGTTCCAAGAGGCAGCTTGTCATAGCTAGAGTCAGTCTTTACATTGTATTTTCGTAACGGCTTTGTAGTAATCATTTGTAAGAGTAACTACATTTAGGGTTAGATAATCGGGTCGAACAAAACGTGAATAAATATGCTACAAATAAATCAACGCGGCGAATAACATGTATTTCGAAACTGTTGTCAATTAAGATATAGGTCGGATATAAATACTGTTAATTATGCAAATGTGAAGATGCAATATCACCAAGAAACGTCCAAATAAAACGAAAGAGTACAACTCAATTGGGGTGTCATGCTTCTTTTATCTTCATCTAAAATAATATACTTCACAGCTGTTTTATTTCACTTAAAGTAAAACCATTGGAAAGATATTCCCTTCAGAGGAGTGCGATAAACAACAGAAAATGCTAGATTTTACCCGTCTATAAAATTATATATTCGTGACTTCACGGTTGAAATATTTTCGTCTTCTTATACTGGGGGGCTGTCTAATTATAGACGTATGTTGTAGTATTATTCATTTTCACGGTTGTCACGTTTATTCAAGTGTTGTTTCGTTTTTACGCAAACGGCTGTTTTCTTGAAAACATGTGACGTATTTTGCCAAATTTCACGCATCACATTTTCAAATGCATCTTTACTATTGAAATCATGATGAAATGACCCGAGGCAAACTATGCAGATCAAGACACATGGTCCATGTTTGTATTGCTGCATAAATTAAAGGAAAAAGGATAAATGCCATTGTAAGTACGCGTAGAAGAAAAACCGAAAAGCGATTTTTCACCGACATGGGTTGGAAGTTCTCGAATTTCTGCACTTAGACATCCGGGCAAGTAGTACTCAAGGTTCGTCTCCCGGATGTGACCATATGTTTGGCCCCTTGGCGGGAAGCACAATTGAAAATGTGCATTTTATAAAGAATATTGAAAATAAGCGTCGTCTGTATGAGAAGTTGCGCTTGGAAACACGACGACGCGCGACTAACGGCAGTCAAAACATTTTCAGCGAGGAAACATCAGTTGGGATATAAATCGCGCCGAATGGATATCAAGCCTGATGACTCTGTTGGGAGATTTAATGTACCTCCCGGCTGCCTATCGTTCAAGGAGACGAGAAGAAACTAACAAGGAACTGTCCTTTATCTTGAGGGGGTAAGATTCAAAAGGATGAAATATATGTATTTATCACTGTAAATGCACCGAAGGCTTTTTGTTCCAGGTTTGCAAATGTCGACGATTATATTTAAATCTACAATACTAGACGATTTCAGCAAAACTTTCAACTTGACACTTGCAGAATCGTGGTTCAATTTTTTTATGATAATGTTCTTTATTAACGGAAGTGTAGTGTTTTGAATAGCACATGGCGAAAGCGCTTCGTAGTTTCGCTCCAATTCTCTCGTACCATGAATCGCTACTGTACATATTTCTTTCGTTGAATGAAAGCTTCAGAAATTTTAGCCTCCCCTAAACACACAGAAATGATGGGTGAAATAATATCTGACTAACACGACAAAGAATATAATCAGGAAACATTCACAAAACCTGACAGCAATGAATTATTATACGGTCTACAATGCATTATTTTGTCATAACGCGCGTTTGAAAGGTGAAAATGGGGTAATTTCTTGTACACGGATATGCTTTAAAACATCCATTCGAAGGTCCTGTGATTTTATCATTGCCTGGTAACACTTCGACAAAGGGAAAAGAATAAAAATTGACGCTTTTGTTGTGGTCGAACCGGGATGATTTCGTTATGCAGCTTAGGATAGCTGTGTTTGTTCTTATCATGTGCTCTAACTTGTGTATTTATTTTCGAGTTGTCGCGGGTTCATTGTATCCATTATCCAGCGAGTTGTGTTCGCTTTGAAAATGAATATCGCAAAACATCTGCTGATTCATAAAGAAATCGGTTAAAAAAAATAATATTTGGGTACGGAAAAGTTTCGACTTTCATTTTATGGGTGTCAACGGTCTGATTAAAAGAAATAACTTTGTTATGCCTTTTCGCTCACTGCCGCAAAGTCAAAATTGATTTCGAACTTAAAAAAATTGTAGTGGGGCAACATGCCATTAATTAAAAGAAAATTGCTGCCAAGGAATTATTAATAGCGGCCTTAGTTTCAACTTGCTATCTCCGTTTTTTAGTAATTAAATTCTATTCAATGTATGCCAACATTAGCATTCACCTCCCTGTTAATGATCGGCGCATGCAAGCTCTCTGATATCCAAAGTGGACGACATTAAAGAGCATTCAGTGGACATACTGATTACTTTAATATTCCAGAACGTATTTTTGTATTTTTTCTTCGATTTTTATGTGCCAAATATAAAAAGTATTTGTTTTCGGAATCTTTTAGAATTTCAAATTCGTATCAATTTGTAAACTGAATACTCATAACTAAAGCGTTTCGCGACAGAAATCAGTCTTTTTTTTATCATAAAAACGAGAAAATTATTTTATAAAGCCCAACCAAGGCAAAGTTTATTTCATGGTATTGGACATACGGTACATCCAGAGTAATTATAGCCTCGAAATTCGTATTTCTACCAATTATGTGAGAGAATTATCCAAATATCTTGTAAGTACAGAAGGTATAAGCCGAGGTGTACAACGTTAATTAAGCAGCGCGGCTGGAAATTTGAATTTTAAAACACGGTATGTTCGTGGTTGGATGTTTGTTAATATCACAAAAGACAAAAGACGTCTTCCTGTGGAGATTTTAGTCATACGGTGCAAGCTGATATTAATATAGCGGATTTTCGCGCGGTTTTTTTAAACTTTAAAGATTTTTGTCAATTATTCACTAGTTTTCTTTTTGTAAATTTTTCCTTTTCGCGCAAGTTCTAGAAATCTTTATTATGCGTCAATTTTAAAAATTACGCTCAGTTGTTCCTGCATAAATTATTAACGAGAAACAAATAGATTTAATGCTGCGGTCAGTTGCTATAACAAGGTCTGAACTAACTTTAAAAAACAGGATTACAATTTCCATGGTAATATTGTTTGTATACTAGTGGTTTGCGGAGGTGTCTAACGACTCACACTTTTCTGGAAAATTTCATTGAAAGGAAATAGGTTCTATATGTGAAATATTACACCGAGGAGAATGTCAGTCTTTCCAGGTGGCATAATTGTGTCAATTACTCATTGTCAGAGGCTTAAAAAATTGCTCGTTTTGGAACACCACAACTACGACTTTTCTACAATCCGGAGTTTGCCTGTGTCATTACTGAATAATACCTCATTCGCATTTGTTCATCAGGCTTAAAATATTACATCACATTTCCTTTCATTGCGCATATGCCACTCATTGGCATTCTAATCCCAAGAGTATGAAGGAAAGGTCTTAGGTTCGACTCCTGATAGGAGCACTCGGAATTTCTTTTTCCGAGTTTGCCTGTGTCATTACTGAATAATACATCATTCTCAATCCGGATTGTAGTTGAGGGTTTGACAAACATTAATCGGTGCAACGTATATTATCCACTAATTTCGAGGGGAAATCTAGTATTTCTTTAATGTCAACCTCTCATATAAAGTACAAATATTTTTTCTTTTCTCTAATGGAGTATTTGTTTTCTGATTCTATGTTTGCAACACATTAAGGCTAAACTTTGGCAGATAAGATCGCTGAGTGAATTGCATGCTATAAGCCTAAGGCGAACGGTCATTGTTGACATTTTCTTAGCCCGGTATGTTCTTATTTGAAGAGAAACAAAATCATTCAGTTTACTTTTATTTTTACTTTACAATAGAGATTAAAGAAAAAAAAATTTACAAACAAAATTGGCGAGATAATCTAAAAGAAACCTCGAGGCTAATGTTCCAGTACAAATGTGGGTCAACAAGAAAAATTAATAGCAAAATCAAAGATTACTGACAAGCTTTGAAAACGAGACTTTTGAGCTTGTATAGTATTTTGAATGAGGGAGCAGTGTACATCAGTTGTAGCAGTTGCCTAGAACGGTTTCATGAATTTTCGAAAATCAGCGTGAACAGCCAAAGGGAGAAAATGAAAATAAAAGCAGCCATTTATAGTATGTAACCAGTGTAACAGTGTAACCATGCGCACGTGAAAATTCTGGATAAGCAGTTAAGAGTAAGATCAGGCGATATTTGCATGATGTAGAATAGCGGAATGTCTTTATGCTTTGAAGTTAATGGTTTTAAATCTAGAAGAAGTCAAACGTTTTTTTTTTAATTTGCCTGTTGTAGCCGGGATCTAGCCTGATACTAATAACAAAATTTCCGTAACCAGGCCCTCTGTTTTAATTATTTTGGCGCGAGTTGCGATCTCTTGGTAACCTCTCGCTGTTTATTGGGCGCGCATCGCCCGCCGGGAAAATTGTACTCGATCTAAATTTTTGTTGTTTTGGGGACTTGTGTCGTGAGTCAATATCGGAAATTGAGTCAAGTTTTTCAATGTTAAACGGTTTTTTGAGCCACTGACTTCGGACGGGAAGGTGTAAGCACTTATGCAGGAATAGGCTCGAGTCAAAAAAAACTATGTAGGAGCGGATTTGGCGTGGATTTCAGCGGCCGTTTGCTTAGTACACTTTGTTGTCATGGATGTGCTGTGGAGTTCAGCTCCGAATGGAGTGGAATTTTGTATTTCACCCACAAGGCAGAGATGACGAGTAGGGCCTATCCTCTTGAAATGTAAGTCGCTTCGTTTCTTACAAAAGCTTTTTTAGTTTATTGAGAAAAGTTGCCTGGCCTAATTTCTTACTGAATGTGTACACAAACGTTCAGCTTGCTCGTGTAAGATAAGTCTTAATTTTAATATGTTATCCACCGAAGTCAAGGTGAATATCGGTGAATATTTTATACGGAGCACAGTCGGGATGAAGTTGTCGCCTATATTAGCCCAACCGGAGAAAAATTGCGTTAGGACGATTCTCTTAACGTGGATATCGTATGTCTCTGTGGGTGCAAACTCTGAAGTACTATGAGTGACACGTTTAAACTGATCGGTAACTTGCATTCCACATATCAAAGAACTCCTACCTCTTCAAGCCATCAGAGTATTACAAGCTAAGTGGTTCATCCACTAAGTTTGTAATTTGCCTCTGAATTAATATACTTAGACACGACAAAAAGCTGGAGACTTCTAATATAATAGTCGTGACATGCATGTACCATTTTTGCTCTCTAAATTAAATCTTCAGCATTTAGTACATTCAACCTCATTGTCCAAAGTGATCACAATATATAATTCACTTTGTTGTGGAATCTTTGCATATTGAACAACGGGTAGTACAAATTGAAACTTAATTGTGCTAATGAAGTGTGCTATGGAAGCATCATGCAAGACACATTTAACTAGGTTGGAGGCTTTTGACTGTGTGAGCAATGCTCTAGACTTGAACTTGGGCTTGATTTATGCACAACTCAAATTTAATTTATATACAGATGTATAAATCGTTTTGACTCTTGCTATATGCGTGAAGGGATGCAGAAAGAGTAACTTCTTACTGTCAGGGTTTATTATCTAATTCCACGTAGTATTGTTCAAATAACAGGCGAAGTGAGTTTGAATATGCAAGAAAATTCACACTGTTTGTTATTTGCACTATGTGGAACAGAAACTTGTTTTCATTGAACGGTGTTTACAGGGTCCGAAATTAACTTTTTTAGGCAGGCGCCAAGTGGCTACTGAAATTTTTTTTTCAGTCGCCATATGGAAAAATGTGGTCGCCAAAAAGCAGAAAAAAAAGTGTCAATAAAGTTTTTCCTTCGCACCGAAACACAAACCAAAATTTTTGGTCCCCAGATGGAAAATTCTGTTGGCCAATTTTTCTTTTAAGAATCAGAACAAAGAGAACGCGTTTGGGACTGCAATGGCGATTTATACACCTACCACTGAAAAACCACGATGAACGAATCGAATGCTGGCTATATACGCAGTTTCATAAGACTGCTAAATGTTTCAAGTCAACTTTATACCTTCTCTTGTCTCTACCTTTTGGAGAAGAAATGTACCCGATTGAAAAACTGCCGGTTGGTTCTTTGCTCTATGTTCAAAACCGTAAACGATCTTTCCTTTCGCGTTCTGTCAAGACGATTGACGGATCGCCATGTTGTTCGTACCAGGCCACAACCGTGCAGCATTTCTGGTTAAAAAAACATGGCGGCGAAGCTTCGCACTGCTCGAGCTGTGAAGCGTTGTAATAGATTTATAATAACAGGAAAATCGGTTTTATACTTTAAAAGCAGTGGAAAGGTAAAAAGTAAGTGACCAATTATTGGCGGGCGGCTTTGAATTTTATTTTTATCGATTTGGCTGAAAATCAAGTTATTGTTTGTATAATGATCGTGGCATGAAATAGTTAATTGCCTGCTGGCGACTAGTTGTGAAATTCTGGTCACCAGTGCAAAATTTTTAGTTGCATTGGCGACCAGGAAAGTGCAATTTCGGACCCTGGTTTACAGTAATTGGCTACTGGTTATCTTGAACTCCTCAGTCCTCTCAAAATGTTTTGTACTGGTAGGCAACATGACGGGAATAGTGGACAGAAAGAGCTAAGTTCGAAGGGGTTTGGGGATAATTGCTGTGAACTAGGTGACAAGTTGTTGTCTGTAGGCAACACAGTCACTGGCTGCTGGTACAATTTGAGATTGCTGACTGCTGTTTTCTGGAAGGAATTTTACAACTGAGTGTTTCAGAGAGTGGGAATCATCTGCTGTACACAGTTCATCCTAATTATTAGCCTGAAGCTCAATTTCTTCAGGCCGGGCTGATGTAAATAGCAATGAAAGTGATTTCATCTTTCCCCAGGGAACATTCTTAACATTTAAAATAATTTGCAAGTTAAAATTTTGGTATTTGTTTTGATGTTGGACAGTTAGTTAGCTAATGCCAAGGAAAAATTTGCGTTTCATGGAATACATTTTTCTTTTTGGTTTTCAATCCAAATACAGTATAAGTATTTGTTTATACAGAGAGCGTTTCTTTGACATTGATAGTTGGCTTGCTGTCGATAGTTATGCCTACTATTAATGTCAAAAAAAAAAAACCACTCTGTATACACTGATTTAAAAGTACCATCACTTCCCTGAATTACAGCCAAAAGTGTCGATTCTTTTCATGTGTATTGAACAAGGATATATTTTAAGGGGTAGAATTATTTTAATGCTAGTCTACAGTGTTCAAATACACTGAAGCAGTTATTTTGAAAAGCTATATGCACCTAAAAAGGTGGTACTTATTTGAGGATGACAGTAACATTTAAAGGAATACTTGAGGAAATACACAGAGTACAATAAGCAGAAAGGTTCATTGCTTTGTACTAACACTGTTTTTATTTCACAGTGAAGCATCCATCGATTTGTTATGAGTCTCTAATCACTGCATCAATTTTTATTCCTCTTTAGTCGTGGACTTGGTCACACTAGTGTGGATGCCCTCCACCCTCTTCCTGAGAGACCCGAGGAATCACTGCCCTTGTCATACATTGGCACAGTTCACAGCGCGCTCACTAACTTCACGCCAGACACCAGTGGCCGATCATCACCCACCACTGACAACACCCCTAGTATAGTCAATGGACTGTCTGAATCCAACACATGGTCCACTAACACTGGAATACTCACTGGTAGGAGCACTTGTAGTGTCAACTCCTGGGGCAATGAAGATGTAAGTTAGCGATAGTACAACAATAATTGAAGTACAGTACTTAGCAAGACATTGTACATATTTAAATCTTGATGTAAATTAATGAACACTCATTCACCTAATTACACTGTAGATTTAGCAAACAGGGCCCATTTGTTCAAAACTTGATTAAACTAATCCTGGATTAGTGTGAACTTTGATTATACTGTAGTTTAATGACTTATCATTAAAGGTTCTGCCAAAGATTTTTGTCCCTCAGTTTTAACTTAGCTTTGTCTTTAGCATGGGCTTAAAATTAGTTTTAAAAAACCACTTTAAATGAGTGAGATGAAAGCCTTGGTTAACTTTTAATCATGGCTTAGCATTACTCAGCTTTTGAATAATCCTGATTGAACTTTGGTGTAGATCTTAATAAAATTGTTGAAAAAAGGAAATAATTCCCCCTCCCCCTCCCCCCCCCCAAAAAAAATCATAAATTGAAGGGTTGCTTGCAAAAGAAGCATGTATTGCCTTTTCGACCAAAAAAATCAGAAAAAAAAATGTGCCGGCATTACCCAGTTTAAGCCTGGACTGCAGGTTTTGTTCATTAGCATAAAGGTATAGAATGTTTCAATTTTGTTGTACCAAGGCTACTTTAGTACTGAAATTTTGCTCCTGGGCCCAGTTGTTCAAAGCCTGGCTAAGCTACATGTAATCCTGGGTTAACATAACTTTGGTTCAAGTTTAATGACTAATCAATAAAGATTCTTCCTAAAGATTTTTATCCTTTAGTTTTGACTTAGACATTTCTTTACCATTAGCTTAAAATTAAGTCTTGAAAACATTCGAAATAAGTGAGATAAAAACCTTGGTTAATTTTTAATCGGGGATTAGTGTTAATCGGCTTTCGAACAACTGGGCCCTGGTTTAATGTAGTGGCGTGTAATGTAATGTCAAATCCTTTGAAATTCAGCCTTAAGGTAGAAAGCAAGTATGGATCCACAGCCCTTTTTTGCAGGAAACCCTTCAATTAAAATGTGATAACACTGTCTGCACACATATATGACTGTACATTTACATGTAAGTGTAAACTTAATCTTTGATAATTTGTTGGGTTTGAATGAGATCTCTAGCAAGCCAGGCAATTTTAACATTCAATACTCTGCTACAATGTATTTACCATTAAATGTCCTCCTCTAGATAAGATCACTACTGTGCAGTTGCTTTTTTGTGTTTTCAATTTGTATTGTTAAATCTACATGTATTATGCCCATGAAGTACATGTATTACATATTTTCACTGATGGATTGACCATTGTGATTCGGCCTGTGTACTGTACATTAGGCAAGGTTGAGTTTTTGGACTGATTTTCAAGACTAAAAAGGTTGACTTATACACAAGACAATATCATAGTCACTGTTAGTATCTTTTCTTATCCTGGAATATGACCACGATGTTAATATGAGTTTGATTTACTTTTGTAGGAATTTGATCGTCAGGCTTCAGCTACGGTAAAACGTATGTTTGATGAGATCGATGGAATGCTTTTTGAAGGAAAACCTTTCAATGGTAAGCAGTGAAAGTTGTTCATGTATGGTCACTCAAATTACAGCACTGTAAGTATAGGAAAGTATGTTGTATCAGGGAGTTTTTCAACAAATTATGATGCAGTGACATTTTCATTCTCATTCTGCTAACTACCAAGGAAAAGGTTTCGTTATGAACATCAACGGGAATGTTATTTCTTATAATTGTGAAAATGGTGAAAACAGGTATCCTTTGGTAGAATTGTAGTGCTCCATTCTTAAACGACCACGCTCAACCAGTGTCCCTTGCGCACCTTTGTTGTTGTTGTCATAATGATTATGTTTTTTTGTCCTTATCAGGAAGTGCTCAGTTGCTGTCTGAATGTGAAGAATGGTTTCAACAATTTCCCCATTTACGGTAAGTGCAGGACTCTACATCACTTATACACACAACTGTTGTACATGTGAATGTACATGTAGTTGTAAAATTAATGTACTTTTTCTGAGCCAATCGTCAATTCTTTGCTTCCACTTTCTACCCATCATGTAAAGTGTTTGTTACTGCAATGGGTTGTTCCAGAAAAAATCCACACCTCCCCAACGGATGGGATTCTGGAAATTCTCACGGGAGGGGGATCAAAGACTCTGGAAATCCAGGCGGGAGGGGGGGTTGAACTTAAGAAAGTCTTCTGCAGGGGTCATTTTGACCGATAGTTCACGCGATTCGAACGTTTAGTCCGGTGACACTTTAGCCCTCTCAGACCCTGAAAATAGTAGAAATACTTTGTTCACATATTTCTCACCTAAAATAAATGATAAACTAAGTTCCTTCGCAGGTCCTTTTATAGCAGAAAACGGGAACAACAAGATACTAAAGAACGAGCCGTCGCAACATTGTTGCAACAAAGAGTTTGAAACGCCTGACACATTTCTACTCGAACCAGACCCAGCACGCCACCGTTGTGTAATTTCACGTTCTCGGTTGTTTGGTCCGCCATTGCATTCTTAGCGTAGATTCCACTGCGTCAGGCAGAAGAATTTTTTACTTGTGCAAGCAAGGATGCAGAGCTATTAGCTGAAGAAGATAATTCCAAAGAATTTTGGTCCAAACGTTCCCTCTTCATCGAAAATACTCGAGAGGAACTTGTAGCCATCTGTACTTTGAAAAAACGTTTGGAAACGTAAGTTGTTGCGAAAGCAACAGAAGGAGGAAGTTCTTGGACGGGTTCCTGCAACATATACAGTGGTAACCTCTCTGAAGTCCCATCGTCTGTAGCACAGTTGAACAAGCAGCCAGTGTGTTTTCTGTGTGCAGTTTTAAGATTCCATGGGTATTGTCCATACTCAAAGGATGAACTTGTTCGCTTTGTCGCGTTGTTACTCCTTTCTTTTTTCAGTTCCACGCGATAGAGTTTTTAATATTGGCCGAAGCTTTAGAAATTAAAAAAGAACATCTTCTAGACGTGATTGTGCATATTATCTATTGAAAATAAATTAAATTTAAGCCTAATATTTGTTTTCCGGAAATCCAGGTGGGAGGGGGGGTCTTTTGTTTTGGAAATCCAGACAGGAGGGGGGGGGGGGGGTCTTGTGCTTCAGGAAATTCAGGTGAGAGGAGGGGGGGGTTAAAAAATGACCCCATCCGTCAGGGGGTGTGGATTTTTTCTGGAATAACCCAATTTATGATTGTAACATTCCCGTTTCAAGAACTTGCTCTTGTAATCAGCCCTTCAGCATAACTGTTTAAAACTGTTGGTGTGAAGCATAACTTTATGTAGGTTGTTAATTTACATTGCTTTGTCTGGAACAGTGTGAATGAATGAATAAATGATGCCATGAATAAAACTTTAATTTTCTTTTCTCTAGCATCTGTGGCCATCAGGTGCTTGTTTCCAAGGATGATGGGACGCAGCTTATACCCGTTCCTGCTGGGGACCCTCTGTTGTATGGTCAGCGACCACAGACATCTGTGCTAGAAGATATGGAAGAATTTGGAGCTTTTGATTCACAAGGGTAAGAACCTACATGAACATTGTAATAACCCTGTGTGGGGATGGGCTTGTGGTGTTACATGGTTTTCATAATGACGGGAAGCTGTTACAATCATGTATTTACATGTAGGATGTTTTCAATTTAAAATTTGTAAAGCTTTGTCATGCTTTGCTTTCGTTTTACCCCTAAAGGTTTTTTAGGTATGAGATTCTGACAGGTTTACATTTGTCTGTTATTTACCTGTCTGATCTTGTGCAAAATAATTCCATCTGTTGCTGTTTTAAAGCTTGGATTACATATGGTGATACAAACTATTTTTTTATGGATTGAAACCTTTCAAGTTACAATATAATCTCCATCACACTTGACACCACTGACAACAATTTGAGAAAATAATATTTACTGGGTATTTTGAAGACCTCCACTTTTAACTGGGATCTTCCTAGCTGTGAAGGATAATTTAGAATTTAACAAGTGTTCAAGCGTACATGTAGAGGTAACAATGTCTCACTTATACATGTATGGTTCTTTTGTTTGTAGTTTATGCATTAAAGGATTTCATCTTGACCCCATACCAGAACCTCCAGGGTCTTATATGAATGGTAAGAAATCCAGTTATGTACATGTTGAACAAGGCAATTTACATTTATGAAAAGTGCAAGATGTCAATAATATTAGTAGACTTTAGTCAGTTTGTCAACCATAACACTTTATTTCATGTCCCAGACAAGATCATAATAATAATTTATTCTGTACTCAGTATAATCTGCAAGTAGCTTACTTAAGGTTACATGTAATTGAGGCAGTTATAATGTTTAGAACATAACTAACAGAGCTCACACAATAACAAATAAAAACAATTAACAAATTATCACAGGCATCAGAACTTAAGGGTAAAATACAGTCTATGTACAATGATTTGTTTCATTAATTAATGTCCAATACATTCTCATACTAGCTGTCTATTTCTGATTGACTTAATGTAAACAGAAAATTTTCTATTGTTTTTTGCATGGTCAATACCAAATAAATTATATGTAGACATAAGCACAAAACAAATAGCTTCAATCATAAACATTACTTTTCATTGTTAACTGTATTACTGTTCAGGACTTACCAGTTTGCTTTTGTAGCAAGGGCTTCTGAAATCCAAAAACAAAATAGGGGGTGACCACAAAATTGAAGGTTACCTCAAGTTTCTTTTTGGATTAACTCGTTCCATAATTTTTTGTACCACCCTGAGATGTGCAGAACTTGAGGACGGTGCCTACTAATACCGAAGTATTTTTGCTTGGTTTATGACAATGAGCGAAAAGTGGATCTTAGCGAGGGCTATTGGAATTCAAAAAGAAAATTGGGGGTAACCACACATTTTTTAGAGATACTAAAGCAACAATAATTCTTAAAAGTTTCAAAATACAAAACAATGTATCGAATTTTTCCCAAATTGAAGCTTAATTATCTCTGAAAAATGCGTGGTTACCCTGAATTTTTTCTTCAGATCCTAAAAACCCTTGCCAAGATCTGCTTTTTCCAGGTGGTTATAAACCGCGCAAAAGCATCCCGGCCTGTTTTAGCAGGCACCAATATTAAGAAACCCGACTTTCAAGGAACATCGCGAGATGCGCAGAATGTATGCACAGTAGCAAAAGTAGGTACCGTCCTTAAATTGGCTTGGTTTTGCTGTTTCTTCACCATTAGCAAAACATATTATAGAATATATCCCTGACATTCTGAGTGAAAAAGGTAACTTGTGATCTTGGCCAATTTGAAATCAGTGCTGACATGATTACCTGTTGAATTGACTACACGGTACTCCAATGTACTCTAGCAAGTCCAGTTACCTCTCCTAAAAATAATTATAGAACGTACACATTTTTTTCATGTACTTGCATTATTTTGATACACTAGATGATGAGCTAGATGGCTACTACGCTGAGTTTGAAGAGGAAGTTCTAGCAGAAGATGGTGAAGTGGAAGAGTTCTTTGGTTATGATAGATCTGCTATGTGAGTTTCAGTTTACCTACGTTATAATCGTTGTCATGGTGGGAGTGGTTTTTCTTTGAGATGTGAAATGTGTGCAGTTTGCATGCTGTAAATACATTCTCAGTTGCAAAAAAGAGTAAAATTCAACTGTTACAATAATCTGCCTGTTGTTTTGCAGAGAGGAAGAGGGCATAGAGCCCAGTGCAGGTAACAGGTATCGTCGTCAGCAGAGGCGAGGCTATCCCCCTGTTACACCAAATGCATGTGCCAAGGATGCTGTGCTTAGCCAGTTGTTTGATCAGGCATGGGGAGAGGTGAGCTCATGATACTGCTGCTTCTTGACTTGGTAAAATACAGTGTACTGCACTATGCTCGTGGAGTCGCAAGAAATTGTAAGGTGTCAGTTAATTATAATTAACCATGTTCACCCATGCACAGATGTGCGAGTTGGCATGGGCAAGCTACAATAGACCAATTTCGATATATTAAAATCTGTCCTTGGCTATGAGGCTTAGGGGAATAAAACAACAGAAATTGCATTGAATTTCAGAGATGAATTGTTCATTTCTTTTGTTTTATTCCCCGTCTATTCATCTATGAAATTCTGCAAAAATGTGTTACTAGTAGTGAACCCCAATAGTATATTGACATGTTACATGTCAAGAAATTAAACTACAGTGTATCAATGGTAACTGGGGAAATTTGATTTGTAACCACTCATGTATTTGTATGTACATGTAGCACTTCATGTAGAGTTTAGGCTCCTGGGAATTTTTCCTCTATACTTTGAAAATGTACTGCAGGAAATTAAAATATAAACATTCAACGTTACAAACCATGCTAGCCTGCATGTACATATAATATTTGGTAAGTAAGGTTTTTCTGTTATTTTTCAGGTGGTGTTATGGCTCAGAGATTTATTAAGCCTTTACTCACAAAAAGTGTTAAGAGGTCTGTAAAATTAACAAAGTTAGCCTAAGTAATCTTCCTTTGATGTGTTGGTTTTCTGATAAATTTTTAGCGAGATTTCGGGCAAAATTGCTTTCAGATACTCTTTAGATTACTAACATGTAAACTTCCTACAGTGGAACCTCGATTTAATGAAGTGCCAAGGGACTAAGGGAAATTGGTCTGTTATATCGAGGGTTTGTTAGGTTCTGTTTCATACATTTTAAAAGGCTGGGCGGGGGAATATCATTTGTTATACTGAGGACTTTGTTACATAGAAGTTTGTTAAATCGAGGCTCCACTTTATACAATATTTGGCTTGATTAAAGGCTACATGTAGTTCACTGAATAAGGCTTTATTTTTTTTCAAGGATAAAAAGCAAATTCAAACAAAAAACAACCAAATATAATGAAGTGTCTTTCCTACTGTCCTTTCAGACAAACCACAGTTCCTTGCAGATGTTGTGGTACCTTCAGACAGAGCCATTGAGAGCCCTCTCAGACCATTCTCCCAAAGTGTTATGTCCAGAAGTCATTTTCCATCTCAGGTAAGATCTCATACAAGATGGCTAATTTTGTTGTGGTTCAAAATGTTTTGGGTTTAATAATTTTCAAACCACTTTGATTTTTATTTCCCTTTGTCTTAGATTATGGTTAATGAATACTGCACAAAGGAAAATGAAAATGAAACTGGTTGAAAAATTTTTAAACCAAAAAAAAAAAAATTTTGAATTCATAACAGCTACATGTTCATTGCAGAATATTTGTTGAGTTGTATACACAGGAGTTTGATTGAGATTTTGAACAGTTGGGCAAGTGTTTATTGCACCTGGGCAGGATACATTGCAGTTAAATTGGAAATGTTCTTTTATTGAAAAAGTTGATTGAGATTTTCAAAGCAGCCTGCATCATATAGGGGATATACCCCATACTTACCTGGAGTCCCCTAGCCAAAATGGGAATGGGTGTGGTGGGGCAAGAATCTGCATCGATTCAGTGCACCGCAAATGATCCGCGGCGATCAGCTAAATTTCACGCTTAATATATTACGTGACACGAACCTGCCCTGCCAAGACCTATGGACCACCCCACAGATCACATACTGCCACAAACCTGATCGCTGACTGCATTGGCTCGAGCCTAACTTTGCCTAAATTACACTTAGCCACATGAAAATAACGCACCCAAAAGGAGGAAAAATTAAAGGGAAAAATGAAATGGAACAAATAACAAGGAAAAAGAACATTGTAACAACTTGAACCTGAGGCCACTTTAGTGTGAACAAAATGAACCATCCACAACATTTATTGAAAACAAAAGATGGCACTCTTTTTGTCAGCAAAGCAAGAACATCGAAACAAACATTTTGTGTTAACGTTTTGGACAATGGCAATGCATTTATATAATGGGGAGCAGGGATGGCGCAGTGGTGAGAGCACTCACCTCCCACCAATGTGGCCCAGCGTTATACGGGGTTGAGTTTGTTGTTGGTTTTTGTCCCTGCTCCGAGAGGTTTTTCTCCTGGTGCTCCAGTTTTCCCCTCACCTCAAAACCAACATTTCTAAATTTCAATTCGATCCGGATGGCATCCCCACTTAAATAAAGTGATATCACAAAGTCTCATGGCAGTTTACAATAATTTTATTCTTCTGTGGGGTGAGATCGGACGTCAGCATGTAAGTTCCTCATATTTTGGTGCTTAGGTGGCTGTTTTTCCAAGTGTCTCAGAGATGTCATTCCTGTACAGTGTACATGTAAATTTATTTGATATGTGGATTTGTTTAGACCATCACCTTTGCTTCCTTCTAGTATCATCAAGTTCCCTAATTGGCACTTCAATAGGTGGTTTGCATTGCCGCCATGTTGGTGGACAAACAAAAGAAAATTTGCTCACATAATTGTTTTGCATAAAAATGGCAGTGAACTCCCAGAGGAGAAAATTCTTATTGTTCCTTTCCACCAACCTGACCGCCATGACATCACATGCAAACCATCAATACAAAAACCTTTTTTTTTTTTTAAATAAAATAAAAATATTAACAGTGCTGGTGATAATTGCATATATTTTTGTATTTTCACAGATGCGATTGAAGACTTCAGCAAGTTTAAACCCCCCACTGGATCCTAATAGCGTGCGCAGTGCGCTAATGATCCAGTCACTTTCTTTGAACCAAAGAGCTCCTTCAGCTTCTATCTCACAGTAAGTACATGTATAACCTTTGGGATAGGGGATTGGGAAGGGTGAACAGGGGTATCTGGTGTTTGATTTCCATCACCTGTGCCCATGTCCATGGTTCACGCCCCTTTCTGTGGTGGCTTCCACCTCTTTGTACTTTTGCTTGTGCAAAATATATTGTTAAATTTCAAATGCAAGCTTTTCTGAAAAAAATTAGCCCTTCCTTATTACATGTAACTCAAGCCAGTCAAATCTCAGATGAAATCATGTCCAGTTCTGATTTGTAAGCCCCCTGGATATTTATAACTTGTTGTTAGTTCACAGTTACAGCAGTAAAAGTCAGGCTAACACACATTCAAACTTCAAATGATTTGTGACTAAACATCCATTATTTTCTGTGTGCAACAGCAGCATTGTGTCAATGTGGTTTGTTCATGTAGGCCTTACTGGATACGTACATGTAAAGAGTGTGGGCCGAATGTTATGTCTTTTTTCTATATATTTCTTCAGATTTTCCATATTTTTGACATACTGTATGGCCTACATGTACTGTACAATTCATTTGAGAAATATTATTATTATTTCTGGAGTTTGGCTGCAGCATTGGTAAAAATCGACCATTTCTGATATATTAAAATTCTTACTTGGCTGCAAGGTTTTGGGGGAATAAAACAAAAGAAATTACATTGAGGCTCAGAGATGAGTGAATGATTAATTTCTTTTGTTTTATTCCCCCAAGCCTCGTAACCAAGCTACATGTAGAATTTTAATATATTGGAAGCGGTATATTCTCTGATTGATTGAGCTTCTAAAGTAGGGCATCTGCTTGCTTGTAGGGAATTATCTATGACATGATGGCTGAATCTGACAAAACATAATATTAATTACAGGCCAAGATAAATCATTTGCCAATAAATAATTTGTACATGTAGGTTACTTTAACTTTTACGTGCAAACATTGTGGCAAATTGGATAATAACCAAAAATTAATCTAAATTTTGAATTAAAGATAGGCCTTTTGTATGCAGGTACACCGAAGTTTTCAAATAGTACTGCATAATGTTATCAAAAACTCCTCATCAGAACTCCTAACATCCATATTTATCTTAATAGTGTTCTTGAAAGCAGAGAAGGGACACCCTATCATCCGGTATGTCTACTGTAATAATTGTTGGAAAGTATGTTGTGTGTTTCCTTTGCTTTTTTTACTTTTTGCTAAAATTTGTGATCAGCTGAGAGGTGAAACCCAAACCAATCATGCCTTGGTGGCGAGTATTTTCCTCTGCATTAGTTGTACAGTGGAACCCCGCTTTATGGACAATTGCTTAATATGGACACTGGTTATTATGGACAGTTTTCTTGGTTCCACTCCACACATTTTCCTTAAAATTAACAATACCGACACTATTTCTGGTCCCAACGATGTCTGTAATAACAGGATTTGACTGTAATTGCATGCGAGTCAATTCTGATTGTCCATGGTGCTGTTCATACATGTATGTATTTGTTGTGACTGACTGCCCAGAATAATAAGTGAACAAATTCTCAATATTGTATGTTTATGTACTTACTGCATTTAACGAATAAGAGACCACCTCAGTAATATATGCAGATTTTTGTAAAAGGAAATGCTGAAAATATTCAGACTTGAACGGGATTCGAACCGATGACCTCTGCGATACCGGTGCAGTGCTTTACCAACTGAGCTATCACGCCAACTGGGAGCTGGTCATATTGTGAGTTCATAATAAAACTGTAAAAGGTTTAGAGATGGAAATATACCTTTAGAAATGTCATATATTTTAACTGGAGACGAAAGAATGGAATAAGAGACCATTGCAGTTACACTGTATATACCGATACTTAACTTTAGGTTAAGTGTTTGATTTAAACCTCTTGCAGGCTCGTCCAGAATCGAGTATCACGGTGGCTTCACGATCTACAGGGCGGATTGGTGGCCATACCTCAGAAACATTCATGAAAAGGACGCTGAAAGGAAGGTAAGCTATGCAAGAAAGAGCACCTTTCCCCTCGGTCTGCAGTGTTATGCAAATATATAAACAGTGTTCGTTTTAACATGATCGTTTTGCTGAGAGAACATTGATAACTAACGTTGTATTGTCAACTGAAGTTGCAGTCTTCTTTCGAGACAACTTAATTGTTGTACAGACTATATTGCAAAGTTATTGTCATGAGGGACAGCCTTTGATCTTAATTTGAAAACTTTAGCCCCACCTGTGCGATGATCTACCTGATCTTTAGTTAATGGGATAATCTGAACTGACTTATTCAAATGCTCCTTGTGAATATCTAGAAACCTGCCAAGTCTTCATCGCCTCACACATTTCGAGAGTGGCAAACCTAGAACTCCCAGTGTACAGGTACGTTACTTTGTAAACCAAGTGTTTTCAGTTATTTCCTTTGTGCGTTGGTTTTTTGTGATGTGGCTGTTTAAGGGAGATGGTGACTCTACTGGGAGGCTCCGTTGAGCTGAGAGAAAAATTGTTGTGAACACGTGGTACCAAGGCCAACCTTGAGTCAACAAACGTGTTGCCTGTTCAAAACTTGAGTCTGTAGACCATATCCTAAATGAAAGCTGCGGTCAAGTGGTACCTTCCAGGGCCCGGTTGTTCAAAACCCGATTTAAAAACGTTTTTAAAGTCTAATTTCAAGCTAATGGTAAGGAAAGTCAAAGTCAAAAGTGAGGGATGAAATGTTTTTGAAAAAATCTTTATAGTTTAGTAATTAAATTCGAACCAAAGTTCTCGTTAATCATGGATTTAGCTTAATCGGGCTTTGAACAACTGGGCCCAATGTAGACGAAATCCTATAACTTTGTGACCATTCAAATGAAAGCTATTGATAAAATTCGTTTATTGGTTAATACGAATGCATAAAATCATTAACAAAAAACAAAACAAAACAAAACAACAACAACAACAACAACAAAAACAACATTACATGTTACAATTACATGTACGGAAATACATGTAGAATATTCTTACGAGTTGTTTTTCAATTTTTGAGTCTGACTGTGTAATCTCTTAAAGTGTGACCATCCAAGTGAGACTGTTCGGTATTGCTTTCCTGTGCTACTGTTTTTAATGCTGTACAGGGCGGTTTTAAGTCTGGGGATGAAATCCTAAAATGTGTCCATTCAAATGAAAGCTCAGTATACATCGCTCTAGGGGTGAATGTTTTTCTTTTCAATGTGTTAATTTTCATTTATCGAACTTTGGGTAGACTTATGGCAGAGTAAAACACGTGTTAATAAATACAGTACTGGCTTCAGGAATAGCAGCACTTACACGTGCGTAAAATGCGTGCAATATGGCGGATTTACGCGCAAACGCGCGTAACGTGCGCGTTAAAATTGTCATGAATTACACGCAGTAATTTGCGCGTAAATTGCGCGCAACATGGCGGATTTACACGCATGACATGCGCCTGTAATGCCGCTATTCCTGCGGCCAGTACTGTAACCTACACATAGCTTGCTGCACATCTCCAAGTAACTTGTGTTTAGTGCGTCTTACAGGTGCATAGAAGATAAAGGGTTCGTTTCTTTTCGGGGACTCGGATTTCTTGCTCTTGAGATGTTGAAGTTTACGTCTGTCTTACATGTTCTTACAAGCTTAAAATTTACGATCTTTATTTCCTTATCGATATGTTTGTTTTTGTGTTAGGATGATGTCATGGGCGGCATTGTTCAAGGCAAAAAGTTGTAAGTTTCACTTTAATGTAGAATTTTCCTTTGAGGTTGTATGTGCATGCGTACTCAAAACTGTCTTTAACGGCCGCAATCCTCAACACCTGTTACGGCTGAATACTCTTGAAAGAACCTTGTTGTTACGGGTAATTTTGACGGTTGCTGACTCATTTTACTTCAAAAGCAACAAGGCTGTTTTGGTTCTGAAGGTCATTGCAACATGTGGCTGAAGAGTCAAAGACAGCCCTGCTTACTGAGTTAAGAATTCTTTTCATATTTGTAGAATTCAGAGTTTTGCTAGGCGGCTCCTTATAATCTGTTGAACCAAGCCTCAAAGATTATTGCGGGCGTCTACACATGTAGATATAAGCACTGCACCATCACTTTGAAACTCTCTTACAGTATATGTCACAGCTATAAAGCAGGCACCTATCAATTTGTTGTTTGGTTAGGATATTTTCACGTTATTACTTTTCACACACCACCTGATAAACTTGGCTCCCGCGCTAAAATCAACTCCCGTTAAGCGGCTGCTTCTTCAAGAGCGCTATTTTGTGTATTTTTCTAACATTATGTAATATATCTTTGCTTGATTCGAATGTCGTGTATCGTTTTCCAATTGCTAGATTTCCTGATAAAGACAGACTTTCTTCGCCGCCACACGCAGTTTCCAACTCACCGGCGCTTTACATGTAAGTACGATGGTGATGCCCAGTTTCCTTCTTCTCTGAAATTCCTTGTTAACTTTCCCCTGGTGCTCTTAACGAATTTTGTTAGCGTTTATTTGCACAGGCCCATGCCAAAGCTTCTTTGTCTCAGGGTATTGACGTGTTTGGTCCGTAAGGTCATGACGATGTATTCGTTTTTCCGAGTCTCTATAGTTGTGCGTGATGAAAGCAGTTCGTTGTCTGCGTTGTAGATGCCGATTGGCCCGTCGAATTCCAAAGCTGTTACGTTGGTCTTACTGTCTTTCATGTTTTTTTCACTAGTGGCAGAAATTTTGTTCTTCCTCCGCTGGAGAGAGAAACAACAGTGCCGCAAAACGGAGGGCGAAGGAGTGCGGTGAGAAGAGTGAAACCTTTTACATCCAATATGTATTTTTATTTAATGAATAAAGACATTATTATTATTATTATTATTATTATTATTATTATTATTATTATTATTATTATTATTATTTATTTTTTTTCATTTGAATTAATTTTATAGAGTGAGTTGAATAATTGTAGGTCTACATTTTGTACTAATTTATTTCACTCCTGTTCACAGAAAAATGTTTCGTTCGACCGCGCATCAAGTGCAGACCGTTCAAGGTAAGAAGGAGCGCTACTCGTAGTCCAGTCATTTTATGAAGAAAATTCGGTCAACCTGTCACTAATTGCAACAGAAGGTATTTGAACGGCTTTAGACTCAGAAATGTATCCTTAATAACATACCAAAAGTCCCAAAAAATCCCATTAGGGGAAGTTGCCAAAAAACGGGATTTATTACGAAGCTCTGAGAACCGTTTTACGACGGCATGGGAACGAGGCTGACTTATACTTTTTTTTATAACTCGCGTGTAAAGATCTTAAACTTAATAAAAATAATGTAATGAAATTTCGTGTTTAAATGTTCAATTTAATGTGTTCCTATAATACTTTAAGTAACAGAAGATATTGTTTTGGTGAAAAAAAAAAAAACTGTACTAGCGAAACGCTTAATATGTTGGTGAAACTTTTAAGTCTGCTTTTTTGGGTAGAGTGTTGTTTTGGTTTGTTTTTGTTTTCAAGTTTACACTCACGCCGAATTGATTTCGTTCAGGTTTCAAAAAAAAATAGTTTAATTTAAATATGTTGTAAATTATTGTGGGAGAATAAAACGTAGCGGGTTCACTAGAAGTCGGTCTTGTAGGAGCTGGCGCCCTCGCTGTTACACATGTACATTTCACTCCGGAGTGTTTGTGCTTGCCTTGCACGTTTGTAATATTTCTGTCGAGCAAAATGGCTAGAAGACGTGATTCTGCAATGTTTAGTTCTGGTAAGACACACTCAAGAGTACCTACAATATTCTTTAGTTCTTATTACAGTAAATTGAATTAAGTACTTCTTCACACTAAACGTGTGTCTTCGGAAAGAGTCGACCTGCATGAATAAATAAAACATGCACAAACACCGAGATAATTACAAAAGATACAGACACGTAAATCCTATTAATTGCGATTCTTTAGAAAAAGACATTGTACACCTTGCGGAATATTTTCAATCAGATTTCTGATATTTACACAACGGAAAAACATGCAAGTACACATCAAGTGACCAGTGTACGAGATTCCGATATCAAATATTCTTACAAAGCATTTTCGTAAAAACTAAGTAATTTGATAAACATTTCTCAATTAAAAACTTTAGATATCAAAGCCATCAATTAACTACAACAAGTTAGGGGCTGCAGCTGTGCTGAAAAGCGCCCAGTCACGTTTTATTTTCCCGTACAATTTGTGGTCAGTAATAATTTTTCCCGCGAAACTCTCAACCGGATTGAAGTCCGCGGGAAATTGCATACAGACAAATCTATAGAAAAATTAGAAAGAAGCAGTACGACGTCTTGCACAATCATGTCGTTAAACCTGTGCTAGCTAAATTGTCTGCCCCAAAAAATAAATTTCTGATTGTTTTTCTTGTTTGTTTTTTGTTTTTTTCACGAAACCTTTTTTGAAAAACATAATATTTTCTAGCATATTTCAGTGAACAAAAATTGCATCGAAAACCGCGACAAGGTCTATTAAGTATGCTTGGTACGTTCTAAGTTGCATTCTAATTATTTTTTAGACCATCAAGAATCCTAAAATGGATGAAGAAATCACTTGCGCAATTTGCCAAAAATCACTTGATCACGTAAAGGACGTCGTAACTCTTTTGTGAGAAGGGAAGGGAGGGTATTAACCGGGCAAGCATAGAGCGCAATGACATCATTCAACCTGCTCCGGTCAAAAGGTACACCAAACATACCGCCGCACATACTGCCACCCAACTAACATCACCAGAGCTAAGAAACAGGAGAGTACCATTTCACAATTATCAAGTAGCCGCCGTTCTTTTGATCGCAAGGCTGAAAAGTCTTTCAACTTTACAACAGACTGTTTATTCTGTGAAACGAAAGTTGATTTCGAGGAACCTGAAAAGAGAAGATAAGGGGGTGTGTTCAGGGTGACAACCCTCGAAACTAAAGATACTGTGTAACAAACCTGTTCCGAAAGGAAAGATGAGTGGGCAGAAGTAGTACATGTTCATGATTTGCCAGCGGCCGATGCCATTTATCATCAGGCGTGCAGCGTGAACTTTAGGACCAAAAAGCAAATTCCACTGCTATTTTCCTCAGAACATTCTGGTCTTAAGAAAAGAAAAATTGGACGAATTTTACGATAACCCGTCAAATCAGGTGCGTACCCATGGGAGGGTTCCAGGGGTTCCGGAACCCCCCTAAACGAAACCAGCTTTTGCGCGCAGTTATAGAAAAGGAGGCTGCCGATAGAAAGAAAACAACGCTTTTGAGTCTACACGATGGGTCGAAAGGCATGAGGCATACGAGGTATTTTTTGACATGTTACCTTCTGTCGTCAAGACACTTGAGGCCATCTCCCATGAACGACTGTTCCAAAACCAGTACAGCAACACTACATGGAACTGGAATAGTGAGAGTCGAAATAAAGCGAGTTCGCTTTTAAATGCCGTATTGAGGTTTCCCTTCCTCATCACTCAATTTACTGCTATGAAGTACTTATCGTTCGTAAAGCCCCTGAGCATTAGGCTACACTGAGAAACACGACGTTGATGTGTAGGAGGCATACCGCCAAGTTGATGACCTCAAAGGCGACCTTAAGCTATCCTGAGAGCAGATTGACACCCAGTTTTAGCAATGGCTTGAGGCAGCTGCTACTGTTGCAAGAGAAGTCGGCATCGAACCCTCTATTCCAAGGCCGACAGGAGCATCGTAGTAACGTGGGAGGTGGAGGCAACGACGCCCGAAGAGTATTTCAAGAGGGCTCTTGCAGTTCCCTTGCTAGATCACTTAGCTACCCAGAAGGACTACTGTCTCGATCAGCTCAAAGTTGCACTTCAGTTTTTTTGCCTCAGGTCACCGACTTTGAACTCCTCCGTTGCGCCGAAAATAGCTGCAATCTTCACTACACAACGCGGTTAAAGCTCTGGCTAAATGCGACCATGATTTCTATCCCGACACTCACAAGTTGTTACGAATCCTCTGCGCCCTAGTAACCTCTTTAGAATGCCAATCTTTTAGCTGATTGTAGGCTTACTTACAGGCAATTATGTATAGTGAACGAGAGTTTTCCCTTGCTGTCATAACATCCACTATGACCAGGATGTTGACGTTGATGTTGTCATTGAAATTTTGCTCAAAAACACCCGCGACGCGTGTTTCTCGCTGACCTTCTGTCTACTGATCGAGAAATAATAACAGAATCCTAAAAAAAAAACTGTAGTTGACACGTCAAGAAATGCTTCTTCTAGTGACACGCGTATACCTTCTGAACGGCTGTATAATTGAACTTCCTTGAGTGCTGATTTCCGACGAGTTAGAAATTAAAACGTGCGTACGTACGTGTGAAATTTTCGTAGATAGTATTGCGAAAGCCTATTTTATTTTTGTCAGACATATCTTGTTTATCAGTATCATTGAAAACCAGTTGTACCTAATAGCTGGGTAATGTTGGACGATAATGAAATGTTACAGGATGGCTTTAGTACAGACCTTTCTAAGTGAAAATTTGAAATACTGTATGGCTTTGAGCTTAATTGAGCTTATACACGTATTAAGTAAAGTTATCTACAAGGTGAAAGTTCGCAGAAGTATCTGAAGTAAAATTGATCAAATTTGGATGAATTGAGTGCATTTCTGGAAATAAATAAGCAGAATAAAACCAACTTCTGGTTTTTAACCTCGTTTCCATGTTGCACCAAATCGGGAGTTATTAGTCATTAAAATTTTTACATGTTCCCGTGCTTGGATCCTTTGGGACTTTTAGTATGTTCATCTAGATACAATTCCTTAATGATTGGCGAAGAGAAACCTGTTGCAATTAGTGGCAGGTCCAGCCACAAAATGACTGGACTATCGCGGTAGCCTTCCTCGCAGACGCTCTTTTGGCTCGTCACGCAATCTCGTTGGGAGGGAAGATTGCGTGACAAGCTAAAAGTAGCGTATGCGAGAGAGATTACCCACGCAGTCATTTTTGGGGAGTGATATGCCCCCCCGTCTGGATGGACGTGGGGAGGAGTGTAATACGCCTCCCGAAAAACGACTGTGTTCAAGGCTGGAGCGTAAGCTATTAGGGAGTTCACGTAACATGCTACACCACTCTTTCAGTTATTTATTTAGTTTATCGCGCATTTGATGTAATGTTAAAGAAAACGAGCAGGAGAGTTTTGTCGGGTTTAAAACCACGAGGCACAGCCGAGTGGTTTGAGACCCGATAAAACACGTGCTGCGAGTTTTTTGAACGGCTTCAAAAACATTCCTGGAAAAGCGTGTGTCAATAGAGTTCATAAAAAATTATGCTTTTGTGAACGTTGGAAATTAGCATAAGAGAAAAACACCGCATACTAATGAGAAGTATTTTATCAGCTGATAAAACGCCGCATACTAACGAGGAGTGTTTTATCAGCTGATTAAACATCGCATACTAATAAGGAGGAGGTTTATCGATGTAAAGTCACTGCACGTGATGTATTATCGACCATTTGATAGGTCAATGGGCTTATGAATTATTTATGCATTTTAATGCATCTATATAGATACTTGCGCTTTATAAATTTTTGAAACGTTATTATAAATTATAACAGAACTGCAATTAAGAACCTTACTGACTCGCCAGCTCACAGAGTTGGGCGATTTCGTTTATGCTGTGACCTCTGTACCTGGAAAATGAGTTGTTTCTGTGTGTTTGAATCATGCCATTTTTTTTAAATATATGTTTTATCCTTCAGGCAATCACACAGAGAAAGAGTCAGAAGTTTTGGAGACTCGTCAAGACCCAATACGTCTTCTGCTACACATTCACTCAAGGTAACTAAAATTAGCAAATGTTGGTTTAAAGGAGAGATAGATAGCAAGGCCTAGAACCAACAGTCAACTGTACTCCAAGATACACTGTAGTTTAGTTTAACTTATTGAATATGTAACACTTACGAGAGAAAGAAACACAGCTTCTGTTTCAGTTGTCATCAAACTCCCTTACACAGTCAGTTCACTCACCCCACCCATCAAATATGGAAAGGTTAGATCACAATTACGGCCCTTACGTCTCCTCTTTTCGATCAGTGATGGGTCTTACCTCCAGGAGACAAGGTCAGACCCTCCGCATACGAGGAAACGTTGTTACGAAACAATTTTTCCTGAATGCTACTTTGTTTTCGCGCACATGAAACATTTGCTTCTGATTCTTTTCAGAACATTTTGTTTCCGCAACCAGTGTTTTCTTGTTTGCTAACCCGAGCAACTTTTGCGTCGTTTACAGGGAACCCCCCACTAGCGCGATCATCTGAATCGAGGCAAGGTGTTCAGTACAACCAGCATGATTGATCCTTGTTGGGAGTCCAAACCCAAGACGTCTCTTGTTGCAGTCTGGCACTCTAACAACTGCTAATCAAACGAATGTTTGGTTTATCAACAGAGTTGATAACTAAACTGGGTAAATTCATTGGCCACCGTTACGAGATTCGAGTGCTGACGAGCGTTAGCCCTGCTCTGACGAAGGGCTAACGCTCGAAACGTCAGCACTCGGATCTCTTAACGGTGGCCAATGAATTTACCCAGTTTAGTTATCAACTCTGTTGATAAACCAAACATTCGTTTGTACTCTCCACTGTCGCAGCAACACAGTTTCTTTAGAAACTAACCCCCTGAACCGAGCCACATCAGTCAAGGAAAGCGGATCACACTCGTCATAGTGCTATCTCTTTCCTCCATTTTTGCCCCACAGTTTGAGAACTGTCTAAACTCGAGACTGACAAACTAGCGATCAGGCTGCTCATTTCTTTTCTTTTTTACAGGGTGAAGTACCTTTCCGACGCATGTCCACCCCGTTAGGACATCAGATCAACCCCGGAGGTGTGTACTCACGGGGTCAAACCAGGCACGCACACAGCCCCCTGACGCTTACAGGAGTAAGCATGCCAATCGGCAACCATCCTGCAAGCGAGGCTAATACGGCATCAAATAATCACCAATATGATGGCCGAGGAATCTCTCCTGTTAGCGACGAGGAGTATGAAGGCTTCAAAAGTGAGTTTTGTTCCTTGGAAACTTTGCAGTCTTGTAGCTTTCTGTGTCTCTCTCCAGGTTATCCTTTTACCCTTTTTGCCTCGTGGTTTACAAAATATTGAAGCTAGGTTGAATTCCTCGTGGTTATATCCTTTGTAATAGATCATTTTCCATTTTTCCTGACTGAGAGAAAAACAGTGTCACTCACGATTCAACAATTTAGTCGTCAAAATCGAGAAAGTGCAAAAACAAAAGTGTTGTTTACGGCTTTGGTCAAAGTTCTTTGAATTGAAAAGAATATAAAACCCTTTTTAAGGCAAATCGGATAGGTTATACAAAAGGATTTTACGCGAACTCGTAGAGTTCCCATGTTGTGACATTGTAATTTGCCTCATTCTTTCCGGATCGGCCTAGCCTCCTGCTGGCCAGCCGAGGTTTCATTGCAAGGCTGTATTTTATTTGAGTGTGATGCCTGTAAACTTACCTAATTTTACTTCAAAGAAAAACGTTCGTCGTTCTCAAAGTGACTCCATGCCTCTTATTAAGAAACTGGTTCCTAATCTCATATACATGGGTCGCTGTCCATTCGACCAAACATTCCGGGAATTCCGGGTGAGGAATCGAATGGAGCAGAAATTTACCCGGCATCAAATTTTTGGAATTTGGGTAAACCTCGCGAGGTTATCCTAGCATTCCAGAAAATCGGAACAACCACAAAATTCCGTTCCACTCGGCCATTCCTACTCGAGTCCAGTTTCTTCCGACGTACATGTAAGTTGATTGTGTTACGTGGAAAACTCCTGAATGGAACGGATTTGTTGTCAGGTCTTTGGCATCTAAATGTTTCGGAACTGAAAGCGTCCATGCCGCGCAGCTATTTTTCACTTGTAATCTTTGAATTTTACTAAACCAAGTATCCTTCAATATGATGGTGAATGTTAATTTTCCGAACAGCAACTACTTCAACATATTAGAGCGGTTTTCAATTGAGTATCGAAAGTAATTTCGCGTTTGCTTTGGTTTTGCTTTACTTAGTAGACTCTATGATTGGCTCGCAAAGTTCGCGCCATTTTCTCAACCAATGGGAAGCCAAGCCCAAACCAATCGTGTTTTGGCCGCACGCGTTTTCCCGCGCTTAACGCAGGTTACATGTATATTAGTTCTAATTGGCTGATTGTGCTGTTTACATCTGTTGTGATTGGCCAGAGAAATTACTTTGGTTTTGGTCTTACAACACTCAATTGAAAACCGCTCTATCTTATTCGAGGCCATTTAATTCATTTTCGTGTCTTTCTCGTCGTGATTTCAGGCCCTGGACCTTCAAGCCAGCATTCGCAAAGACGTAACAAGTTAGTGCATGTGTCGTCCATTAGGTAGCATTTAAAATCAATGACAACTGAGTATCAAGGAGGCAATTCTACGATAATTTATTTAATAATTGTTACATTTGGTACGGAGATGTAAAGATCCTTGATCGTAATATATTTTGTACAGATATAATTATTATTAATTATTCCATAGAAACGGTTTTATCTTTGTAAATTAATTGGGGAGGCCGTCTGTGGGAAAGTGGCCATTTTTGTTTTGCTGGCAATCAAGTGGCCCGAATATCGCTTTTATTGAGTTGACTGTCCAGGTCCGGCAGACACTACATTGCCTAAATATTACTTGTATTGGTAGAGATGAAAAAGTCAAAAAAAAAAAAAAACCAAACTGTTCAGACAGGGAAGGCGCAGTTTCTTGACAGCGCAAATAAAGCAGATTAGGTTAAATAGTTAAGTCCTGGTTAAATAAGAAAACTTGCAAGCTTTGCGACTAATAAGGTTGTCGGTCCTTTGTTTAATTAGTTGCACGAATGGAATCGTGTTGTTATTTCAATAATTTAATAGAAAAAGGGCCCGTAGGAAGACGTAATTTTTCGTCGCCAGCTCCAAATAATGCCAGTTTAAGCGGTAATCCTGTCAAAACTGTTATTTTGCATACTTCTAGGGTGAAGTAATTCCCTTGAATATGATTCATAGCTTTTACGCAGCCTAAGGGGGTAGGATTTTTTAACCTTTTGATTTGTTTTACTAATAGGGTAAAGATTTTATCCAGTTGAAATTGAAAGAGTACATGTTTCGGCAGAAATAGGCTGTTAAGTTTTGACGTTTAATTGGAGCTGGCGTTATGTAGTAAGCTTGGCTGGTAGGACGCCAGCATAACATAAAGTACACGGTTGTTTACATGTACGATTATCACAAGTACAAGGCGACATGTGGCAGGCACTGTTTGCTGCGCTTACGCTTATGTTTGTATCGTCCCAGTTTACAGTGACGACACAACTGCGTAAGCGAAGACACAAGCACAAGAAGACGACACAGCGGCAAAATGAGTGCGCATGCTCCAACGACCAGATGTTTGTTGCTATTGTTCCTTGTAATCGGTGCTAATTCTCAGACGAAATTCCTACGTTCACCCTCCTCTTCTCTAGTCATGTCTGCACTTATGACAATCATCCTTCCCTTGTAGACGAACTTTTCCCAAATTTTTCCTTTCAGACAACAGATTTTTTCACCTTTTCACCCTTAGAGAACCCGAAAACGAGAATTGCTTCAATGAAAATTAACGGCTTAGAAACGACGGAAGTTCATGTTTACCTGTGAGCGCTCTACCTTCAGGCAGAAAACGTACCATTGTTGTAAAGATATTGTTTCGCTAAAAATAATATGTGGCAATCGAATTGCTTTGGGAACGTCTTGAAAGAAACAACCGTAGCTGTTGTGTTTGGGCCTTCTCTGCCGCGAATTGAAACAAATACGCGAAATTTTAAAATTGCCGCCATTTTGAAACCTGGTTGTTTCCATGGAAAGACCGTGGTAGCCGCTTCCTCGCGCGCGTAAATGGCGCGCGCGGCTTAAGCGTGCGCACTCATTTCACTTCTGTGTCCAAGAGGGCCCTTTTTTGTGCTTGTGTACGCTTTGGCTTTTACTTCCGTCATACGTTTAAACCAACCGTAAGTTAGATTGGTTCAGACAGTCTTATTATCCCCAGATGTCTCGGGTACCGGGTCTGGATATATTTATATAGTAATGTATTTATAATACAACGTATTTCCATTTTTGCCAAAAGGTGTAGTTCATACTGAATTCAACTCCACGACAGGAACCCTGTCCAAGAAAACTAAGCCATTTCGCAAAGTGCCCATAATTTATCAATTAACAAACCAACATCACCGCGTGAAAGAGTGCTAGCAACTTTCATCTCACTGCTGACGCTTGAATTTCACCAGCAGATGCAACTCTTTGAACCGTCGTTAGAACCTCACTGTATCGCTCGAGATATGTCCAGAAATGCACGCTAATGAGATTCATGAACTGTATGATAGACACCGCCAGGTACCCCCTAACCTTAATTCTCACTAAAACACACATAATTCTGTCAACATGAAGTCGTATGACAGCGACAAAAAGGTCTGGTTTATATGAAGTACCCAAAATCAGGGTTAGGTGCATTTCTGGACTCAAGGCTTAGTCGTTTGGTGACAGGGTTTTTGTCTCCCGGATATTCATCTTTTTCTGATATATTTTTGTATTCATAATGTAAATAGAAAGCAATGCTAAGTTTATATATATCATTGTCAATTGATAGCGTTGCTATTGGGTAAGGGATAGGTACGAGGCCTTCTTAACCTTTTCGCAATCCATAATTACTTATAATATGAGTTTAGAAGGGTAACAATTCTATGAAAAATTCTAATCACGGATCCTTCATGCAAAACTCCGGTCCGTTTTGTCAAAATTCCGAGAGGAATTCGTCAAATCCGTTTTCTATCGATTGGGAGGTATTTTACCGTGCAAACTAACCGATTGTGTTTCTTAAACGTAGCTTTCAAAATTATTGAAAATCGAATTTTCGTTTTTTCTGTCAATGTAAAGTAGTTATTCTGGCCTGAAATTGTTTCTAAAATTGTTTCTGGCCTGAAATTGTTTTTGTTTAAGAAACGCACGCCGGTACTCGGTACCCCGGTGCTACAAAATGTTCTCTGCTGAACCGGAATCAAATCAAATCAGATGCTTTGTATGTAAGTTTATTTGTTTTCACTGGCACAAACGCAAACTCAAGAACCAATACACTGTGAAACACACATGGAGCCCTCCGATTTGCCTTTGTTGTTTTGGGATCTGTCTTCAAGGATTAACCAATTTGAATAATCTCAGCTCGGTCGACTATTGTGAGGAGTTGGACCGAATTTCCGTTGGAATCCGACGCGTGGTCGGAAACTCCGAGGAACAGGCCATTTTCATGATAGTAATAATGATATTCTACTACTAGAATTCAATAGGCCATTTCCGAATTGCTGTGAACGTCATTATGAAAGCGAGGCTAAGTGCAAAAGCTTTTCAGATGAAAACTAGTTTTGTTTGCATATGAATGAAAACTAATTTTCATAATAAAAACTTTGCACTTAACCTCGCTATCATAATGAGGTTCACTGCAACTCAGAACTGACCTATTCGCTTTCCTTTCAAATTCATGTTTGTAATCCCAGTGGGGATTAAATGACGGTAGCTCTAATTAGCATGGGAAAACAAAAAAACTGAAGGATTCTGGTGGTTGTAGTTAAAATGACGCCATAATGAAAATGTCCCATTCCTTGCGATGGATGACCACGCCCAAATTATTCAAAATGGCGCTGCTTATGAAAAAATTCCAGCAACAACAAACTTTCATTTATGTTTTGTTCATAACGGATGCGAGGGTTCCCCGTGAATATGCAAGCGCCAGCAAGAGGGTTGAAATCTTCTTAATCACTGTGCATGCGCTTTTTGAATAGTTTGTACGGACTCTTGTGCTTTTGCCAGGGGCACCCAACGAATCGTTTCGGTAAATTATCTGTTTGGAAGGTCCTAATCCCCTACAATTTTCTAAAGGGAATTTTCACCTCGAACGTTCGTGATATGGGAAATTTAAGTTCTAGTGTTTACGGATAGATAAAAATGTGGTTTCAGATACCGAAAAAAGGTCAGCTAAGATTTTCGGAAAGGAAATAAGACCTAAGTTTTTCGGGAAATGGACAAAAATGCCCTAGTAATTTCGAAAAGACTCAAGTTCCCCTATAATGACCGAACAGATAACAATATTATAGGGCGGCCTGAAATGAACCTACAGAGCTTTAAAGGCACTCCAGATAGCCTGAAATTGCGTTTCAAAGGATTCGAGAGAAAACTGCCGTTGGGTGCCCCTGTTTTGCTTCTAACATGAAATTTGCTTTTAAAGCGTCCGGAAGATTTATTAAGGGATTGCTCCGGGAAAGAACGAACTATAATCAGTTTTTAGGGACTTATCTTCAATACGCAGGAAGAACTTGAAAAAAGAGACCAAATTTTTCAATTTGTAATCCATTTCTATCCCAACCATCCATTGTTTCTGTGTACCAGTAGGGTTATTGTCAACAAAACTGAACCATTATTTCGACGATTCCACCGATTCAAATAAGGGATGAATTAACAGTTTAACCTAGGGGTATCTTATTAATTGATTAAATGAAATTCCAGACGTGATTTTTTATGACGATTAGACTATTTTCTCCAAATACTTCCTTGATGAGACTGTTTGTATCATATCTAAAAAAACGTAATTTATTTTAGTCTTTTTTCCTTAAAAGTTAACATATAACGAAGCTTATTTATTAGCAGCCTAAGATGTGTATTTTCTTCTTATATTGTTCAATAAATCATATCCCTTGAAGTGGTCTTCTCAAACTCATTAATAATTCATCAAGAGAAAACAAAGAAAATCTCTACCGTGACCGTGGTTTGGATATGTGATCCTAATTACCATAAACTTTTGCCAACTTTAGCCTTGAAAGTGTGTTTCATCAGATATCCAAACACCTCGAAGTCGTTTAAAAAAACTTGGCTGCGCCTCGTTTTTTCATTCTACTTCTCAGTGTTTGGATATCTGATGAAACACTCTTCTTCGTGTTTGATCTATTACTTCAAAAACTCATTAATAATTCATACGCCCATTGACCTATCAAATGGTCGATAATACATCACGTGCAGTGGCTTCATATGGATAAACCTCCTCCTTATTAGTATGCGGTGTTTTATCAGCTGATAAAACACTCCTCATTAGTATGCGGTGTTTTATCGGCTGATAAAACACTCCTCATTAGTATGCGGTGTTTTTCTCGTATTCTAATTTCCAACGTTCACACCCTTTTCCAGGAATGTTTTTGAAGCCGTTCAAAAAAACTCGCAGCACGTGTACCTCGTGGTTTTAAACCCGATAAAACACTCCTGCTCGTTTTTTAAACATTACATAAGTATCGCTTTAGGATCGTGGCAAATAAGAAACACCGTTTCCGAAAATTCAAATTATCGCTTTCGTTTGACCTGCAATGCTTCAACTCTTGTGTGTTGTCGATTCTGGTTTACCAGCAAAATTTTAATTGCTGCCAGCTAGAATCGAGGAGTACCAACTGTCGCCCTCGTTTGACGAGCTACTCTCTGCCCTTCCGTTCCAAATTAAAACTGTTCAAAATGTCACTGTCGTTTTACAGTTGACTTTTTTCTCGTTCGTTCTCCTCGACAATCTTGCACCTCCACAACTCTAGCATGGAAGGTTTGGTCTTGCTGACCACCGGTACAGACACCATGAACAACCAGCAAGTCAGCTAGTCAGTATGACGGAGACCCGATCCATGGTCATTGAGGTTGTGACCGTAGAGATACAACAGCTGCACGTATGTGGTTAATCGGGATTACGGTGGCACATTGCAATTGTAGCTCGACTGAGGCCACTGTGATGAGAATCCTCGACTTTGCAGCTGGAATTTTGCTGCAGGAGAGTCCACGAGACTAATTTAACTGTCGATACACCGCTAACTGCCATGCAATCTAATCCGTTCCCTTGCGCGGCTCTCGTTTGAATTGATGATGCAAGCAGGTATTCAGTAGCTGTTGGAAGATGTTTGTTCATTTGAGGCGTTCAAAGAAAGTTTTAAGAATTTTCAGCGCCAAAGATTGTGGGTATTGCATGGGAACTGCCGCTTGGCCTGGGATGAGGCGAAACGACACACCCTTCAAGAGAAAACCAGCGTTGCTAAATTTTGGCCTAACCCCCAAACCCGTTTAGTCTGGGTGCTCTGGAATGGTACTCGAGAACTAGCGGTTCTAAAAGGACGCATGTTCATTTTTTATTATTGTTATTTTCTAATTTTTTGAGTGAGAATTATTTTTTAAATCAAGTCTTATGCATCATCCAAGGAATGGCATCTAAAGTGAACATTTTTTTTCAGCGCTAGCGCGAAGGAAATTCAAGCACGTTACCCGAGCAACGTTACTATCGCCAAGTGCATTTCTCTGGCATTGTTCCCGGGTACTTGCGCTAATATGCACGTGATTTATTGGCCGGAAATGTTTTGCCATAGCTCAGGGTTGTTGGAATAAGCAAAAGAACAAAAGCAGTTTCTTTTCCCGATGTCTCAGCAAACGTTCTATTTACTGCCCGGGCATTGTATTTCAGCGTAGCATAAGGTTTCTTTCAGTTACATTTATCTCCAGAGAAGCTCTTTCTCTTTCATCCGTTCTTTAACAGGCTGTCTTTTTAAGGTCTCTTCGGTGACTGGTAGCATCATTAAGATGGTGTATGAAGATAAAACTTCAGTCCCTAGACATCAAACATGGATTTATGGTATTCCCCTTCCTCTATCTTCTGGCCATGAATCGGCTCGTCAGGTGGACGATAGCTGACAGGAAAAAAGAGTTACCACAACGCTTGCGAATCTGGATTTTGGAAACGATATTAGTTTGCTGTGCGGCCGCCACATTGACATCCAAAAGAAAATGACCTACTTACCTAATTTGCAAGCCAAACTAGCATGGACGTGGATGTTGCAATTGGAAAAACAAAGCTAACGAAGTTGAATACCACAAACATCCAACCGGTTACTGTTAACAACGAGACCTTGGACGAAGTGGATGAGTTCACTTAATTATCAGGGCAGCAAAACCACAGTGGAAAGGAAGTGTTGGAAAGACTGTCCAAGGCAAACCAATTCATACTTTTGGGATGCTCAATGCTGTCAATGCAATCCACTAAGTTGAACTTACGAACAAAATCAGAATATTCAAGAACAATGTGTTAAGTGTCTTCTTGTATGGAGGTGATTGCTGGACGGTGACCAAGACGATTGCTAAGAAACTGGACGTCCTCTAGATGAAATGCCTTCAACACATTAGGCGGATCTTCTCGCCTGACCAGACCTGCTGAAATTTTATAATCTAGGGCCGCTCTCTCAGTTCCAATATCAAGCAATTTACTATACTCTATAGAGGGCAAAAAATATGGAATGCTTTGCCATTGTCAATTACGTCTTTCCCTAGTCTATCCACCTTCAAAAGAAAGCTTCTTAATTTCCTCAGTTAATTGCATGAAACGTCCGACTCTGTTATGTCTTTATAGTTTACCATCGTGTGTTAAAAAATCTCAATACAATGTCTTTACTGGTCTTAAAGTCCTAATATATCTCCGAGGAGACCTCTCAGTATAAGCCCGGGGGTTTCTTGAGGTCTCCTCGCCACTTCTTTCTTCTTCTTTTGCTATTATTATTTACTCTAAACTTATGTACAATCCTAGTCTATTATTCATTGTAACTTTCTATGTTTGTATGTCGTGTTCAATAAATAAATAAATAAATAAATAAATAAATAAATAAATAAATAAATAAATAAATAAATAAATAAATAAATAAATAAATAAATAAATAAATAAATAAATAAATAAAAAATAAATAAATAAGTTGTTGTGCAAACGAGGAGGTGGATATGTCTGGGCCATGTCCGTCGAATGGAAGGGAACTCACTGCCAGAAATTGCATTGAGATGGATGCCGCAAGGAGGCGAAGAAGAGGTACGCCTAGGGTGGCCAGGACAATGGAGGAGAAACTAAAGGATCGAGGGAGACGTGCGGAAAATCGGGAGCAGCGGAGGACCTTTTCTGAAGCCCCACGTGCCACTGGGCACACTGAATGTGTGTGGGAGTGATCTACTAAGTACGTGCAACGGGTATGCACGACAAATCTGGAATGAGTAGCGAGCAAATTACATAAATTGTAATCAGTCAAGACAAGAGAGTATTTCAGTGCTTAGATGTTCTTTATTTCTGTCTTCTATGTGCCGTGCAATATATTAATACTCTAGGAAGAAATTATAGGTTGACCAATCCTGGAGATTAATAAATAAAAATGTAACTCCAGCGAAGCAACATGGAATAGCAAATTCAAGCCTAGGCTAATCAACATTGGCGATAGAGAAAAATCTTTCTCAAAGTCATTGATAATATCATAAAATTCGGTGAACTTTTGCTTCGAATTTCTCCAAGAATTATCAGTGAATTGAGAAGCTACATCGAACACTCGAAAGGGTGTTTCATCCGATTTCCAAAATCCTCAAAGTTGGTTTAAAAATTAAACCCGGCTGCCCCTCGTTTTTTCAACCAACTTCTTGCATGGTGTTTGGAAATCCGATGAAACAATGTTTGATTATATATATTACTTTAAATTTAAGGCCACGAGTGATAAGGGAAGTGGTCAAAACTACTATACTCGAACATGACCCACCAAACCCCAAAGTAGATGGTGGCGTCTGCCTGCACCCCCCTTCCTCACCCTCAAAAGATGGTGTTTTTTCCATAGCCACCCCTCTATCCAGCAGTAAAAAATGAAAGTGAGATTCAAACCGCGCTTTTCTTGTTTATCTAACAATTCTAGCTGAATATTTCTGTGTCAACACAATTTTAAAGCCAATGAAATTTTGTCCGTAATATTCACGAGATAGGTGGTGTCTTCCACAACCCCCCCCCCCACCCTACCCCAGTCAAGGTAGGTCCTCTTTGAACAAACTTGTTATGACCAGTTCCCTAAGAAGAAGCAAATTCACAGGGCTAAAGCTTGAAAAGGGGATTTCCTTTTAAACAGATTTATAGCTATGGGCGGGAAATATATTGGTTGAAAATTTTTCGTGATACCGAGGAATGGTGGAATAGCACAACAGAATTGTTTTTCAGTTTTGAGTTGTCTTCTGGTTTTCTTCTTGAAAACGACTGTGACAGCCGCCACTCAGTGATCACCCAAAACCTTTTCGTGTCACATTGAGGTTTCGTTGGAAGTGATTAGCTTCAAGAAAGGTGTAAAATTGTCCATGGTAAAATCTGAAGCCATAAATCTTTCTGTTTGAAAGGATGTTTAAGAAACAAATTACTTCTGCTGTGACAATATAATCACCTAGTTGGTTTAACTTCAATCCCCGGTTGTGTCATTGTATCAATTTAAACATGAAAGTTTCGTTGAGTCTCGGGTATCACTCGTGATCTCAAGCTATTATCAGCCAAGGAAGGAATCCTTGACTCTTTCGCGCAAAGTCGATTACATTTTTTTAATACAGGACTGACTGATATCACTAAAATAATACCTGTGCTTTTAGTATCTGTTATGTATTCGATGTTCTTATATAATACAAATACAGTAATCTAATGTTTTAAGTTTTGCTGTTGACTTCTTTAACTTATATTCGACATTCTAGGTTATTTAAATTATTTTCAGCTTGTGTTTACTTTTTTTTATCTTACTTCTGCTTTTCTAGGGAACAGAAATTTCTCTTGAAAACGCTATATCCCGTAGAATTTTTAAATTCAAACCATCCAAATTTGGAAAAGGTTTCGTGAATCAACATTCAATTTTGGACATTGATAAGGTAAATATAAATGTGCAAGTCACTTCGGTGCTCTGTACACTGTAAGTCCCTCCATTTCGATATCGTTATTGCGTTCACCAGTCGCTCTTTTTTGTCCTTAACACTGGCTGTGATACTTTCCATTTATCTGGGTTTTTTAACGTACGGTTAGAGAATACACTTTTAAATGATCCTCGAAGTTACTCACGGAAAAAGCGTGTTTTTACATTTTCTACCTCATCTTGGCGAATCCGAGCTCATCTTGGCGAAATATATACCATACAAAATAGGATTTAATGAAGCTATCAACGTGTCAAAATTTTCGGCAAAAAGATAATAGTAACGCTCGTAATGATAAATGATCTTTGCCATCGCGTCTGAGATTTTGAATTGCACGGACTAACACCAAGTGGCAGACGGGCAAAACGAATCCCCCCTTCCCCCGCTCCCCCCTCCCCCGCTTCAAGATAGCGGTGGCGAACCCTCGTTATTAGCGGTATCTTTGGCAACACTATGTACAGGGCTATTTGCTTAGAAACAATGGTTCTTTTTACAATACGGATATTTGCGGAGTCTTCTTAACAAACATGCCGGTAAACGTGTGTTTGGTTTGAAACAAGCCGTGATCTTTAGAACTTTCCCGGAACAGTATTTGTTCAATTTCATCAACGTAAACGAAATTACGACACCGCAATGGCAGACTCCTAGGTAATGATCGTCACGGGCGTGTTGAAGTTCTGGCTAAAACTGAATGAGAAGGCGAGCACTGCTAAGAGAGGGTCGTTATATATCGCAAATCGCAATTCCACAGTAAAACTAACTGGCGAATACCACACTGTGAGGACAAATGTCCAGAGATGTTCGAAAACCCCGCACGAAAGTTAAGAAAGGAGTCAATTTCGATTCTTCGTTTTGATGTATATAATACCTAAAGCCGATCCAGGCGAAAATATCGCATGCTGAAGTGTTATTTCTCGATATTCTACCTGTCGTCATTCATCTCATCAGGAATGTCCTCCTGAGAGAGTTATAATCATGGCCTCCTTTCTCTTCTTTGTTGGATAAACTTGTTACTGGAACAAATGATTTCTAATTCAACAAGGAAGTCAAATGCCCCAGGGTAGACTAATGCTCAAGCGTTGGGACGAACAACGTGGCGAAATGCTCCACCGTTGCCTGGAGTGATAAGCACTTGCTGGAATTGACTAGTGCCGATCAGAATAGACAGCGCTTTCAGTTCCAACTGAAGCGATGGGCCGTAGTTCAATCGTAACTCAATTGTTTTTCATTTCAAGCCCAATGCTTGAACGCGAAACTTATCAGTTTATTGTTTTTTAGAGAAGCAATGATCAACAACGCTTTTTTCAGCCCTGAGTCACAAATTAGACTCAATACAAATAATTGGTTTGTCAACCCCACTTCCGTTGGAGTGGTCGCTTCGGGTACTCTTTGAAGAAGTGGTACATGTCATCAGGGTTGTTCCATTTTGGATTGAAACATCTTCTTTTGAGTTCCCTTTCTTCTTCAGAAAGTTTTTATTTACGTAACCTGATACATTCCTTGTGTCGGAAGAAAAGCGCCTGTCTCGATAGCAAGTGGATTCCGGGTTTCCATACAGCATATTACTTAAGGATTGACACCTGCGGAGAGAGAGAAAATAAAGAAACTATAAATATACAAACCTTTAATATACGAATTTCATATTTTGCACTGTCATCTCATCAACTCAACGGCTCAGCTCCCAGTTGGCTTGATAGCTCAGTTGGTAGAGCACTGCACCGACATCACAGAGGTCATGGGTTCGAATCCCGTTCAAGCCTGAAGTTATTCAGGCCTTCTTTTTGCAACTGCATAAGCTGCGTTAAAAACTGCGAGTGGTTAGCGATTCAGGTAGTCGAGGCGGGTGCAAGAAAAACGAAGAAACTTTTTGTTCAACATCAGATGCCACAGGTATGGAATAAATTAAACCAAAAACAACAAGAACAACAAAAAATAGAGTTTTCGACAAGATTCGTGCACATGACCTTGCCCAAACAAGCCAAGGTTACCAAAACTAAGCTAAGGTAATCTCGTGGTGAGCTAAGCTTCTGCTTCATCGTGTCACACACCTTGTATACCACCAATTCAGTAGTTGGTTTTGGTTGGCGATAAATAATGATAATGACAATGATAACGATAAGAATGATGATAATAGTATTAGCATAAGAACCAGACGAATGGCTTTGTACCGTTCGCGGGTAGCTTGCAACTTGTTAGCCTGCATTGCAGCCGGACTTGTCACTCAAGACCTATAGAGAACTCGATATAGGCCTATATGAGGGATTGTATAGAGTGTCTGCGACGCAGGCTAGCAACTTGTTCAATGGCAAAAATTCATTATTAGTAGAACAACACAAGTTGGTCGATGCTGCGGCATCGTTTATCTATATGTTACTTAACTAAAAAATGCCTGGTTCCAGAGTTTTTGCATCAATTTTGAAATCTTACCTTAACAGCCTCACAAACTCTCGCCTATAGTTGCGATTGAGGACCGCATAAACAACTGGGTTACAGCAACTGTTGGCGAACATCAACCATAGGCTAAACATCAACAGCTGGAAGAACCAGTTCGAATCATGTCCGGGACCTTTAAAGTTTTGGTATAGGCTTATAATGTGATATGGAAGCCAGCAAACTGTAAATAACACCACAACAACCACCAGCATTCGAATGACACTTTTTCTTGCTCGGTTGCCACCTGTGGGTGGGGAAAAGTTAAAAAAAATTGTCGTTAACATACATCTTATGTTCCGGGAAGGGATCAGTTTGTCAGAGCAAATCTCGGGGAAAATGGAGTCTCGTGGAGAATGTTTATTATTGTTATTATTATTATTATTATAATTATTATTATTATTATTATTATTATTATTAGATAGATTTAGGATCGCGTTTAGGGCAAACGGCAAACGTGAGATTCTCGTTTACGTTTTCTTAAAAAACTGAGCACATAGCGAATAGATGAGAATAGCGCAAAATAATTCTGGCAGTTGATGCTAACGCAAAACTACCAAATTTTAATAAGAAACTGAAAACAGCGAGCAAATGTAGGATAAACGCGGTCATGTTTGTCTTATGCCGTAAGCGAATCTCTAAATCTTTTTCTGTTATAAAGGGAATAACGCCTGATACTTTGCCAACGAGGCTGTAGGTTGATTTGGCTAAAGTCAGTGGATATTCCGCAAGATTGAGCAGGATAATTGTTTTATTATTCAACACATTGATAATAAATCAGAGTTTTATTGCAGAAAAGCTAGAGACGATCTTTATTTTGCCATATAGATTCCCCGAGCCACGAAATTACGTACATCGCATATCTTTCGTGTACGGACGACGAATATCAAGTACACTATGACCATATATATTTGGGCAGTGTTACAATGTGTTAAATAATATGAGATGTCGTTATTCAACACACTGTAGGGCTGCCCAAATATGGTCATGGTGCACTGAATATTCGTCGTCTGTAGTCTACAGATATCCTGCGCTATGCGTAGTTTCGTGTGTTGGGGAGAAAAATAGCAAAATAAAGATCGTCTCCAGTGCTAGAATCTCGAAGGCTTGCTGGAGTGGAACGCTTTACTCATGAAATACGTCCGTCCGTACGTAGATGCGCAGTATCTCATGAATGATGTTGTCCAGGATGCGCGCGCTTCTGGTTGCACGCACCAGTGAAGTGGCGGGCAGTCTTTGTCTGAATACTTTTAATCACTAATCTTTGAGGCTACATGTAAAAGGACAAACTTCTAGGATCGCTTAAACACGAACCTGCAACCATTTGTCTAGTTCAAGTTGCTAATTACTGTAAGTTACAAGACGAAGTATTTTGTTCTGCTCGATAATAATATTAGGAAACGTGTACTCGTCTCACAATGGCGAAAACCAAAAGAAAAACGTCCCTGCTTTTCCAGGCAAGCTGACGAAAGCATATCGCACAACACAAAGCTTATTATCTTGGAGTGCTGCCCCAGTCGTTGTAAAATTAAGGTAGAAGTTAGTTATATTTTTCTCTTGGAACGAATTTTTCAAGCGTGGCAGAATAGTTAGCGCGCATGACATTCCAGCTTGGACTTTGCTGTTGTGTTTTTTTCTCATGCATGCAGAAACTTTACTCTTCATCCAATGAATAAATTACACTCAAGGGTGCACTAACAATTACCATTTTTACACTAAAGAAATCTTAGATGTCTAGACCCATTAAATGGCTGCTTGTTGAGTGTGACAAAAACTTGAACGTCAAAAAATGAACATTTGTGTTTTTTTAATCACTGATGAAACTGAATTCTGAATACCACAGAAACTGGAAACTTTGCCGTATCAAAATTCAACAAAAAGTGTTCAGTATCGGTGAAATGAATGTACAGCCAGTGCGGCCATTAAGGGGGCAATTCACTTAAACGCCATTTTTCTGCCACTTGACATGGCTTTAATGGCAATTTCTCATTCACGTTTCAAGCAATCCAAAAACCTCCCATCATTATCCCGTGAATCTGTGTTGTGGGGTATTTTGTGAATTTTTGGATGATTTTTGGATATATTTGGGAGGAGTATTTTTTTTTAGAAGGATTGGTTAAATTAAGAGAGATAAGAAATATTGAAGATTTAGTGAAGTTTTAAAATTAGAGTTTGTATTTAATAATTAATAGAAGGATACCAAGTTAGTCCACTAACAACCCGGGGTGCTCTTGCGTGGGTATCAACTGTCTGTTGGTGTTCCAAAAATCATTTTCTCTCTTCTATCCCTTCTTAAAACCTCTTTAAATTTCATTCAAATTTAGGTAAATTGCCCCCTTAATGAGATGAAGCTAAATTTATCCGCCTGTGATTCTTAGAGAAGTAGTAATATTCCAGTTTGCACTGACTTCGTGCTAAAGAAAACGTAATCAACTTGTGGCCTTTAGGGGCGCTTGGGAGTGTTTGTGTGATTATATCTAAACTTTTTAGCTGGTAAAGTTGTTTTGAGGAAACATCTTGTGAGCATGTGTTGCTTCCACGAAGATTCTCACTCAATTTACAGCGGATTGAGGTCGAGTTTATCATTTGTTTATAACATGATGCAATGAAAGCATTTTACGCGTCTGTTTATTTTTTGTATTCTAATTTGGATCGCCATGATTTCAATGCAAGTTGGAGGGGGTCAACTCATAGCTTATAATTAATAGCACGAGAGAAACACAAAAGGCCATTTTCGTTTTACCACATGCTCGTTTCCCATGAAATCAGCCTGCACATTTTGAAAACAATTTAAACTTACACAATATTTCATAACAGCCACGACTACTCCTTTCAAATGTACGTTTATCGCCACACAAGGGTGTGGCTAAATTTTGCAGAGAATTTTCTTTGGTGGTGTGACTTTGACCACTCCTTTGAGTATTTATCAGTGGCATTCAATGAGAAAATTTAAACAAATTTCTTAAAATGTTGTCTTCTGTGTTTCAAGATAATTTTCTGCGCTTTTGTAGACATATTTTGTAGGCTAATTCAGTTTGATGTGTTCTGATGCTTTAGCTGAAAATTTAATTTGCAGAAAGTTTTAGGAAACGAAATTTTATTCCTCGAATTTGCGAACTGTTGTTAGTTTTTTTCGAAACTGGTAGCTGTTGCCCTTCCGAAAATGAAGGAATCAGGGGTGCTTACCATTAATTTGTACAAGCCACCCCGATGGAACTTTTTTGCATAAATACGAAATGATTGAGCTTGTCTTGACAGAAGATGGATGACATGCAAAATGTATGAATATCAGCTGTAAATCCCAAAAGGAGTAATAAAAATAAATCATTTTGACCAGAAGCCCATAATTTCAGAAGTATACTCCAAATGGAATGATGCGTACCATTTGATTTTCCAACTGGAATTTCCGGGTTTTCAAATGGTAAGAACCCCAGTTTTCCAGTGTTGCGAAATTGTGAGCTGAAATTTTGCCGAAGAAAACTGTAGTTTTTCCTTACGACTAAATCCGAATTTCGGAGTTGATTAAGGATTAAGATATCCACCGAATGAACCGTTGGGTGTCCTTGATTGATTATTTGGATTCATTGTTTAAAAGAAATCTTTAGACAATCCAGCTGCTGCTTTATTTTTGGACTCAAATTAATTTTGTTGAATACTCAGTTAGCAACTCGCAGAGGCAAAGGTACTAAGAGTCTTCTTGAAGTTTTCCTCACAGGATTTAACTGACAACTCATCTACAACGCCAACCCAACACAACTCCAACTAATAAGTCTAGCTGAACGATTCACAGTTATATTAATCTGACTTGTAGACATGTTTGGGTCCCCTATCTATGAACCTTTGAAATTTCCAGACAGTACCTACAGCAAGGAAGCTAAACACATCTTAATGAGCACACAGGCAAATAGCGCGAGTATCCAATGAGCAGCTCAGGAAGAAAACAAATAAAAAGTAAGCTTGGTCAAAACTAAAGCTCTCTTGGTGGGCAAAGCCAAGGTCGGCTAGATCCCACACATGCCTACCATGTGTTCAAAGTGTTAGGTATTCATTTAAAATAGACATTACATCCTAGAATTTGTGAAAGAAGTGTGCGGGTTAACCTAGAACTTGATCAACCTTAAATAACAAGACCAGCATGACAGATACAAACTTTCAAGCATAACGTAATTAAAAGTATACTTCACGCTAAAAGTACAATATGCAATAACAATAGCAACATTCAACTTCATAACAATTTTAAAATGTTCACGACAAAATCTGCGGATAATTTTAAGGACTAAGAGAGAAATGTTGAATGAAACATCTTTAGTGGGAAGACAATTATTTCTTGCGGTAGCTTTTTGGAGTGGTTCTGGGTAAACAAAGCACAGGCATGTTTCAATGAAGACCTGTTTAGTTCAACTCAGGCGTGGAAATTCTTAGCACTTTTTTCTAGCAAGACTAAAATTCAAGACTTAATTAAAAAAAAAATGAACAGACAAACTGCCCCGAAAGAAGTAATTCTTCGGAGCTGTCAGTTCAACTGTTGCCGGGCGAGGATTTTCCCGGGGGAATAACCACACCTTAGGATTTCATTCACAGACTCAAAAAAGTTTTTAAATTGGCTGCTGTTCAATTATGACTGACATTTAACATTTCTTACATACATTTCGTAATTGCTCTCTCGAATAATATCTTTTTAGAAAGTATTTTTTTTTTTATTTAATTGCGCCCGCGGAATTGAAATAGCTTTGTGGTGCTGCTTTAAAAATTGGTTTAATGTTCGTCTGTATAATTCCCCAAAAATGCATTACCTGCTCACCACTTTTCAAGACAAATAAGAATTTAATAATGTAAGCTTAAGTGCATCTCAGTTAACCAGAATTTTCAGCTATTAAGAAAGGAAAAACTATTGCTATATATGTGCATGTCCTGAGCGGTTTAGTTTTTGATCTAACAGATTGGCACAAATTAATAATTATACTTCCTCTTCAAGCAAAAGTATGCATGTGTCGATATTAAAGACACATGCTTGCAATAAAATTGAAAGTAATCCAAAGTAATGGTCAGGCAAGTGCTTTCTATGTTTGAACATTGGTTTTCAGTTTAAATTACGAGTTCGTTACTCACAGGCATTTGATTTTTTTTCGCTTTAAGAGTAAGGCACAAAAATATCCCAAGGCAAACAAATTAATTTAATGTGTTCAGCAAGCTAGCTGGGATCAAAATGACAGTTTAACAGTGATATGTTTTATTTTATTTCAAAATTTAGATCTAAGGGAATAAAACGCATCTCCATTCAACGTTTTGAAATGTAAGTAAATAAACATGACTGAAATTCAGATTCGAGGTTTACGCCCTTTCTGACTGTCTACCCTGTGAGGGAGTTGCTTGGTGCATTTTTTGTTTCAGAAAAAATGACATCTCATTGCAAAGGAACATAGAAATAAAAATCGAGACTCGAGGGAGTTAACGTCATTGTTCAAGCAAATACAATCCATTGTAAACTTAATTCACTTCATTTACTTGGATCTTAAATTTAGAAATACACTTTGAAATGTTAGTTGTCCGTAGAAGTTGAATGTTGAAATGCCATTAAGGATATTTTTGCCATAGGCAAGCGTATCCAAATATTGCCGAAAGCTGTTTACTCCATTATAAGAGCAGCTGCAATAGTTCAATGTTATTTACCATGACAAGCTATTTTAAACTCTTCTTGCTAAAAACAATAAATAAAACAAACGACCCACAGGATGTATGCAAAGCTGGCCTGCTATATAACTTAGTGAAGCCGCGTTACCCGAAATAAAACAAAAAGGATTATAAATTAAGCACTTTGCCTTGTTCCGTTCTTGGTCAATATTACAATTTACATACCAAGATCAAATCGCTTTAAAGAAATGTTCAATGGTGGAACCATTAATGGTCCGCACCAATTGAAACTTTATTGTAATTTTAGTCATTAAGAGAAAAAGGTTTTGACATGTAGATACTCATAAATCAAAATAGTAATTTCATGTGCTCCACGGCATCTTTTCAAGTCGTTTTACCCGGAAATGGGATGCAATGAAATTCCGTCAAGGTTCTCATTTTCCTTTATGGATTGTAAAAGGAGGAGAAAATACTGTAAAAATATTAAAAGGGTTTAAGACGAAATTTCACTTTAATTTCTATTTTGACTTTCTGTTAATTTCTCAAGCCATTGCGAAAGGATAACGAGGAAAAAGGTACAGTAATATGTTAACTTGGCCTTAAAAGCCTAGGAAAGCTTTACTTTGAAACATGGTAAAATTACGAAGTAAACACGGTGTCAAAAGTGCTTCTTCCTTAATTATTTGTACACAAAACGAACTTTTGCACATTGTTTAACCCAATATCAGTTTCCAAAATTATTTACTCGGCTTAGAATATTTAATTTATTCCCTAACAATTCAACTTCAATTTTTGTTGGGCGATATCAGCGTGAGTTCCTTAGCACACAGTATGTTCTGTGTATAATGTAAAAATGCGTCAATAGGAAGTCAGAGGTCGGTTGATATTTATCTTTCAAATTTCCTTTCGGGATTTGAGTTTCCCCGGCAATAGCATTTTGCCACCGCGCATCGTACACAAGAGCATTTACCGAGCGCGCTGACTGCGATTTCGCAAATATAACGACGAAAGATTCAAGAGGCAGACTTTTTTATCTTCAATGAACCCTAAGGCAACAATATGACTTTTAGTTGTAAGATAATCGGTTTACGTCAAACCCCTGCTGGTAAAAGGACTTAAATAAAAAAGAGGCGCTAAACGCATGGAATGCCGGCAACGTTTTAAAACAGTAAACTTTTATAACATGATTCCTTATCTTTTCGTCTTCCGCAAAGACTAATGGTTTTCAATCTGAATTAAAGCATATTTAGCTCCCACGCAAATAAAAAGAGTTTCTGTCGCCAGAATTTCCTTATACATATCTTAATTGCTGCGAGAATGCTTAAAAAAAAAAACTATATAAAAACTGCCCAAGGGAAGGGCGTTTTGCCAAATTGACTTGAACATTTGTGTTAATTTACGGATGATAAAATCGCCAAGGGCAATAATAAATAAAAAGTATTTTTTGAAAACATTTCCTTGAAGTGAAAACGAAAATGGAATTTACCTTAATTTAAGGAAGAGAAAAACGTCAATTGAATTGCGGTTGCATTTAATAACAACGCATTTCAAGAATTAATTAACACTACCTGTTCAATTTTGTTTTTATTTTCAGCAAAGTAAAAGTTTCGACAGCGCGAAAACCACGCAGTATTTTTATCCTCCTTTTTCCCTGATCCACCGCAAATTGCCTTGTTTACGCTCTTGTTTTAAAAGTCGTTAACAATTCTCATTTCTTAACGCTTCCAATCTCATTAAAATGCAATGAGACAAAGAAAAGTATTTGATGCGAAAGAGAGCTATTGTTTAAACAGCAATCGCGCTTTTCAAGTTAAAACATTTCAAAAATTACAAGTCTTTGCATATGCTAATAACACAGCTATTTCTGTGGCGAGAAAACAGGGACTTGTGAAATAAAACCGCATGAATTAATCCCGGATTATATGACTAAGAATCGAAATCAGCGGTGAATTTCCCTAGAGCAAAAAACGGGTGACATCATTTGTAAAGAAAACCAGTTTACAGCGACATTTGACGAGAGCATATCCCCAAATAACTTAAGAAATAAATTTGTATTGCATAATAGATGCAGCTTTAAATATTTCTGTGTTTATAGAAAATATTTGGGTGGTGCAAACAGTAGCCATGCTAGACATCATTGTTTCTAGGGACACTATTGTGGCGAGATGTATTCGATCCACCGGTTTGCGGGAAAATTTGTACTCGACGCGATCTCTCCAAAGGTGTAAAAATGTTACTCTTGTTTTCATAGACTCTCGAAGTTGTCACCTTGTCTCCTAGCGATTCCCAGCCAGAAGAAACTGCTATCATTAATGCAAATTTGGTTTTAGAGTATTTGTTTATAGATTAGAAACTGCAAACAGTGTTTTTGAATTAGCTACGATTCTCAGTAAAATGAGCTTTATTCTTCTTGCTCGAAAACCTTAAAGAACCTTCGCAAAGCTTCCAACATTCAATTGAGTTAATAAAAATCGGACGAAAGTTAACAAAAAAAAAAAAAAGAAATCTCCAACAGTCAGTGAGTTGCCCCACTAATGTAAGCAAAGGCAGAACTGTAATATAAATATTACGAAATTCACGCGTTTCGCCATTAGAGGATGCAAAATCGACATCGATTCTAAGTTAACAGATTACTTCGAAACAAACTGCGGTGTGTAAGCCTTTTCCGTTCGCAGCAAAAAATAATTTGTTGGTAGCTTACTTGTAAATTTTCGTTTCCGCTATTAGATCGTTCGTAGACTTTCCGTTAACAGATGACATTGGTTTCGCATTTATCGCAATAAAAGAAATCTGGAGAAAATATACTTAGAAGCACTTACCTGACTGTGCACTAGCAGATTCTGAAGTGTTAAGGTTGTAGCAAATAAGAAAGTACAGCACTGATATGACAATCAATGGTATTAAATAAAGGGCGACAAACAGCATCACGGTGTAGATTTCTTGATCTCTCAGACTTGGCCATTCTTCTATGCAATGTCTTGTTGAAGGAATATATTTTTGGTAAATTATTAGCGGGATCGGGTAGATTAAAGCGACGATCCAAATGGCAGCGATGATCATGATAGCATGTCGAGTGCGAATTCTAGGCAGCAGAGGATGTACTATGGCTCGGTAACGGTCGGCTGCGATGGCCATTAGCGTTCCTACCGAAGAGAAAATCGTCACTCCTAGAATGAAAGGAATTGCTTTGCAAAGGACGAGACCCAACGGCCAGTACTCAAGCGTGGGATAGGTTACTGTCATAGGAACATTTATAAGAGTCACTGTTAGATCCGCGACACCCAAGTTTGCTATGAAAAGATTCGTGACACTTCGCATGCGAGGATTTCGGTAAGCTAAGATAACCAGAGTGTTTCCTACGGCGCCGACGATGGATATGATGCTGTAAAACACAACTCTGACCCACTTTAGGACTATGTCATCCTGCAACGAAGCTGGCGGGACGGAGGTCACATTGCCAAAGTTCGTTTGCGGTGAGTCCACCATAATACAGCTTAGCGGTGAGAACAAACTTGGTATTCTCGTCTATTGTTTATTTATTTTCTTTCTTTATTCGATCTTGCTGTAGCTAGGTTCCGGCAAATTAGTGCATGTAGACTTACACAATGCCAGTCGTACCTTAAAAGCCAATATTGTGAGACAGATCCTGCAGCGAGCGCGGACGCGAGCAAATAATATTGCTCCTTTGTGACACTTCTCCGTCAACCGAGGCTTTCGAGAGCGGTCGACTGTTCGGCTCCTAACACGTTTGCCTGAAGTCCAGAAGTGCTTAAGTTAAGGCGGGTTGTACGTTTATAAGAGCTCGTTTCCAGGAAGTTGCGTCAGCGCTTAACTCTGATAGCCTTGCGTGCCTGCCCGTGAATCCCCTTTAATTTAACGGAGATCTGCTTGTAGCCTTGAACAGTTCTATTTAGCAGAGGCGGTGATTTGACGTCAACGCAAATCCCCAGCCCGCGATTGGTCCAGACGAAAATAAGGCAGCAATGATGAACGCGGGGAAGCCAATTTTACCGTTCTTTATAGCCAATTTCCATGGGCTGACTGACTTCATCCGATGAATTTTCAATTGGATATTTAGTTAAAGCAGATGCTCCCGCCGACGTGCCTATCAACATCTTCAAACATTATCTACCGGATAACCTGTGCGAGTCCACTCATTAAATAAAAGCAGACAATTTTGTTTTCAATTAAATCGCCTCGCTATAATTTCTTATCGCTTGTCCCCCAGTAATTTGTCGTGGAATCTTTGGGATGCGGCGCCGTTTTTCCGGCTTATCGACGTGACGCGAATCAATGGTCGTAAATCCGTAGTGAAAATCGCATCGCCGGACGAACAAACAGTTGAATTCAGTGTAGATGCATTGCAATATCCCGTTGCCAAATTTTTCCGAGAACTCCAGTGGCTTCCGATGTTGTTAAAAGAGATGTTTTCCGCTTCCTATAGATTCAAGACAGAGTAAAAACAACAGTTAGTTGTTAGTCGTGGTTTCAAATGAGACAAGAAATATAATATTAAGCTTCGCGGCTTTTCGACACAAAACACACTCTCGACAGCTTTAGAATTGGAATGACAGCCCATCATCACCTGCTATGACTTGCCAGTCACAACTAAATCTTTCCTCCCCCTGTGGCGAATAATGAGTTCTTTTCAATCTTCTTTTTCGGTGCAGTGATCTTGCTCTATAGTAAAAACCCCTTTAGGTGTATTGTCTCTAATGAACTTCCATTTTACGAGTTTCGAGTCTCGTGTATCAATCGATTCTTTTTGGCTTTCAATTTGTGCAAATGTCTTACAAATGTAGATGCGCTCTTTTTCACAGTTTGTACAGGCCGTGCGTTTGTCATAGAAGTTAAGAAGGTGAAGATGTCGGTTTTTAGTTGCCCAAGTATAAAGAGGTTATCGGATGTGAGAGCGTTATCACACGAAGTCTTTCTTCGATAACACATACATTTTTAGTACATTGATTTTTTTCATCCCGGTTGGAAATTACGTGTTATAATCCTTGTAAACAGTATAGATAGTTCTAATCGGGATTTAGAGCAGCTGTCGCCGGGGCTTTGTTTAGGTTGTATTCAAATCTGCTGTATTTAAACTCTTTCCTCATTACGTTTATTGTTAGTTTTGCTCTGCTGAAGTTTTCCTCCAAAACTCAACATCGCCGAAAATGTTTAATTAAAAGATTGTTTTGCCCTTTCGACTCGGCTCCTTGCTGCTGGCAAATTCAGCCTTCGTTCTTGTAAATTGTGTCTATTCGAGCGTTTTTTGTAATAATTTATTATTTTTTCTCCTCCTTAAAATCGTAAGCCTATTACAAAGAGGCAAAATTTCATTTTTGATCTGGTGAGGTATAATATAATCGGATGTCACGCGTCGAAATTAATCTTTTTTTCTTTGCACAAACGTTCTCGCCCGAAATTTTCACACTTTGCTCGTGTTTAATTTTAAGTGCAATGTATATTTAAATTTTCAAAATAGAAATGTTGTTATGTACTTTTTCGGTCGAGAAAAATAACACTGAAAAAAAAAGGTGGGTAACTTTATTTTGTCATAAAAGCGACAAACCCTTTTGATGATATTTCCATTTTAAATTTTTTCGATTTTAAATTTAAGTTATAACATGAATTACTTGTCATCTCATCTTCAAACACAGGACAGTTTTGTTAATGAAATTTCTCAGGTTTAACCTCCGGACTGAACCAAAACTAATTCACCGATACCTAGAAAACGCGCTGTTAGTTTTCATCGCTTAGCAAGGCTAGTTAACATGTCTTAGCTAGTTTTAAACTATCGTTGTTCACTTCCGATGCGGTTCGCTTCCTTCAAAGCACTTGACTCCCCGAAAGTTTCACTGTGCTTGTAAATACACAGCTGACGCACGATTTGGGGCGAAAACACTGACGGAAACGTGTCTATATTAAAAGCTTCTGGTGATTGCGGTATCTTTAGCAAACACAAATTCAATTTGAGTGGCAGTTTGCGAGACAGGAAATTGACAGCTCCAATGGGCTTGTTCCCGGCTGCAGTTTCGTTCAGTGTTTCGCCAAAACTCGGAAAATAACATTCACAAAGCCAGCCATTTTTTGATTGCAGTCACTTCTGTGGTTTTAAGCGTATCGTTGGAAATATACCTTTGTTGCTTGCCATTGCGCAACGAATTGCAACGTTACATTACATTTTTCTGTTAAAAAAATAAAATAATAATAATAATAGTAATAATAAAATGAAACACCCTCCTCTCAGGCGATTGCAAATGACAGCTCCAAGGGTGTGTGTATTAATTGTTATAACTTAGCCAAACCTCCTTACAAGCTAAGAGGATTTGCAGAAAAAAAAAAAAAAAAAAAGAACTGAAAAACAAAACAAACAATAGAAATGAAATAAAATAAAGACTACCAAACAGTCCCTGTCGATTCGCCATGTGGGCGCATGTTTTGTCTCCGACCAAATATTTATTCATAACTGAAAAGCCAAAACATTATTTTCAAGTAATGTTTTTATTGTATCCGCTGGTACAGTGAAAATGTGCAATCTATGTTAGCCCTCGGCATGGAGGAGAGAAAAAGATTACAATGGCTTAATTTTGAATAGTTGATCTAATTTTTTTTTGGCTATCTATGTAGATTGTGTTGAACTATTTCGAGCTTTACGTATATAGACTTCCTATGGTTTAAAACCTTTTTACAAGCGGCATCGTTATTTGTTTTATAATTCCCAGCATATTAAGGGCTTAGTTGCTCGGTCCCTACTTGTTTTCAAGCCACATGGAACTTTCACTGTATTCTTAATCAACTGAAGAGACTCAACATGTCTTTCCTGAAGAAAAAGTAACAATAAACCACATATAACTTTACGACAGGGCCATAATTGGCAGAGCCATAATTTAGAAACGCATTATTTGCGAACGACGAACTTGAAAATTTCAATTTGTATTCAAGGCCACCCGTAGACATGGTAAACTCCAGTGAGGAATAAATGCTGTTTGAAGTAAAATTTGGTAAACACCGGGAAATTTCCAGTGAAGGGAAATAATAATAAAACCACACTACATGATTTTTTTTTGCCTTAAGATATGGAATCGGTGGGTTTTATCCTTTTATTAAGCTGGCGCATGCTTCCCAAGACTACGATTGGAAATAAAGTTTTGACAAGTTTATTTAATGTCTTCGTAGAGGATACTGGAAGAATCGAATTCATTGCTCTTAGCTTTTATTATGAATTTATTTATCAAAATCATTTGCTAGAGTACGTCCACAGAATTAAAATTAGAATCGCATTTCGCCTAAATATGGCATTACTCTCAAAGGTAATGTAGCATAGCAAAATTGAAAAGAGGTTTTAGTAGTTAATTCCTAAAGCCCTCCCATCTCCGCCTACAAAAAAAAAAAAAAAAAAAAAAAAAAAAAAAAAAAAAAAAAAACAGAGAAAAGAAAAAGGCTTGCAGTGTGAATCAACGATTATATAAAAGCGACGTTTATGGAATTGATACAACTTTTTGAGAGGCGTGTTTAGTTTTAAGTTTATCGTTGTCATCACCCGTTTCCTTTCTGAGGTTTTTGTCTATCTCTTGAAAGCTTTCTGTTTTGAAAATCCACTTTAAGCAAAGATGCATTATTTACAAGGCTCTATCATATACTGATCATGCCAGCTGTATTAATATGTTTTCTTTACTTCCAATATTCCTTTTTTACTTGTGCTCATCGAAAAAAGGATGAGATTCATGGAAAACGCCAGCCAGCCGTTTCATATGAGATTTAGAACAATTATTGCAAAAACTCAGAACGAAAAAATACTGGGACCTGATACAAATAATGGACTTTTACTTTTACGGGTTTTTTATCTGATTTCTATCCATTTTCCTTTCAATAAATCGTTTCCATTTGGTTTTTTTTTAAAAGCATATCTTGCCTCAGTCCATAAAAAGCTTTTTGTGTTATTACGTTATAACGTTCTTTTTATGGTCACGAAAACGTAAAAGAAAAAGAAACACGAGTAATCTTAAAATAAGAAGAAAAACAAACCCTCCAGTTTTGGACATATCACTAGCGAAAGATTATCATTTAGTATCGCTTTGTTCCGACTTGTAAAAGTAGAAATTTTGCATGATAATCTTAAGGTGTACCTGTTATTAGTAAAAGGAGTGAATCGGAGAGGCCGGGGGCGGTATTAAATTCTCCGTTTTGTGTTAAAACGTCGACCATTAGTTATTAGGGAGTTGTCACGGCATTCAGCCAAAATTTGTCCCAGTGTCATTACAATTTCTCACTGATTATTTTTGAAGTAAGGCATCATTTCTCATAACTTTTTTTTCAGCTAACGGGAAACAAATTCAGCCGTAATTTCGCAGGGTCGGCCGGTTGACGAGTATTTTATTTTCTTATACAGCTAAAGAAATCTCATTTGTTTCCACTATAATTTGTCATCTGATTCAGAAAAAAAAAAAATTATATGGATCTCAGCAGCAATCACTGAACTACCTTTCGCTTTTTAAGCAACCATTTGTTAACCATTTTCTTAAAGATTTATTCATTCCTTACCTTAAAGTTTTGTACTTTACAAGGTTAGGTTATTCCATGTCATCACATCATCTTTTATAAAGTAAGCTGTTTAGTTCATTTTTAAGGCGATAGACTAATAAACACTCTTCTCTCCTTTTTTAAAGATTTCTTTTACAAAATTGCCATTGCACAGAGTCCGCTGTAACATTTGTCTACTTCTCATCTTACATTCAGCTCGCCTTATAAGAATAATTGTTATTTTAAATGACGTTATTTCAACAGAAAAAGAGAATTTGTCCCAACCGCCAATGATCTTGCCTCTAGTTTTGCTTATAAATTCCTCTTAAACAAAATTCCCACATGGAAATTTCTTTTGTGTACTCCATTGGTTTCCTTTACAAGCATTCGCATTCTAAAAACTTGTTAACGATTACATTTGGTTTGGCTGCCTAAAATACATTACAATTGATATAAGAAAAAACAGGCAAATACTTACAGGAATAACATGATGGGATTATGATAGCGCTTTGACAAAATTACTCTATAGTTTCGAAAAGTACCCTTCCTTGTGAGCGAAACACTGACTGGCATGAAGGCGGATTTCCACTGTCGCGTAAATTTTACGTGCGTATGGATGTACACTGGGCTGGCTTTACGAATGTAAACAAAATAAGAAGCGATGTATGAACGGCTTGCCTTAAACGTAAAAAGTTGAGCGCTGTTCAACTTTTTACGTTTACGCACGCGGCTAATACATCGCTTCTTATCTTATTTACGTACGTAGAGCCAGCTAGTTACGCATGTAAAATTTACGCGACAGTGGAAATTCACCTTATAGCACCAAGAAGAAGACTTGAGGGCTGTTTACATGGAAGGAAAAAGATCCTAGCACTAGGAAGATCTGAGAAGGCGGAAAAACTTTTCGTTTGCGCTTTACGTGCAGAAATTTCGGCTGAAGTGGTCACCAAGTGGGGAAAGAAAAGAAAAATAGCCTTGAGCAGCTGAACGCCCGGCTGTCGCCATGTTTGTTCTGTTTGTCCCCAGCACTAGGATCTTCCGAGTGAAAGTAGTTTACATGGTGCTAGGATCTTCATATCTCTCAGCTAGGAAGTTCCTGTCTCTAGGAAGATCCTAACGCTAGGGCTAAGTACAACTTTTTGCATGTAAACTGAAAAGAGAAAACATATGGCGCTAGGATGATCCACCCTCTAGGATCTTCCTAGTGCTAGGATCTTCCTCCCTCCATGTAAACAGTCCCTTACACTTATTCTCAAAGAAAGACATGTCGATAGGTTTAGTGGTTTTCGTTGCAATAGAAAAGAAAGTTACTTTTAGCAAAACTCAACTATTAGCTGACACGATGCCTTCAATTAACATTACACAGCTAAGAAATATTGGTTAGTATTATTTTACTATATTGTAGAATGAAAGTTCTTCCCGTGGATGTAATCCAACAGTGTGACTATTTAAATTAAAGCTACTGAGCAGTTCTTTGCTATTGTAATGTGTATTATCGGGTTCTTTAATCGCAATCAATTTCCCTTGGGAAGGTTTGAGAATGAAGCGAATATAAGAAAGTTTTTATTCGATGATGTCATAATGTTCCGTAATAATTTATTTTTTCTCTGTTCGCCGATCCCCCCACCTTTGCAGCTCAAATGTTGGATGTTCCATGGAGCAAAATCAGTGTATGACAAATGTCCGTTGAAAACCAACATTGGAAAAAAGAGGTAAGGAAAGTTCAGGTGATATGCCCTCAGCTTCACAACGGATATGGCTATGATTCTAGGCGTGTCTAGATCAGCTGCAGCTACTGGGCGTGTCTTGAATCTTGAGCCAATTCAGTCCATTGAAAGCCATTGAGAAGTACGTTTTGGTGATAAACTGGTACCTTGTCGAATGAAAAATATTTAATAGAAGTGAAGCCTTTTTTTTAAGAATCGAGTGGCACTAAATAGGAATGCTAATTAACTTCTGAGCTCATACAAGTCAAAATAGAGACTAAAGATAAGTAACATATAATGCCCTGTTGAATATTTTCAGTTGAAGGTTATTGTATTGCTCTTTATTATGAATGATTTTTGCTTCTGTGGATGAACTCCTAAAACCTGTAACAATTCACATGAAAACTATTGAGAGCTTTCAATTTTGCACAAAAACGAATTTTAAATAATTTGTTATATTTCAATCTTGTCCCTCTAGAGGTAGTTTTAAATTTCTGGCTGTCTAAAAAACCTTTCCGTTCAATGCCAAATCGAAATATCTCTGGTCTAAAAAAAGAAATTAAGCAGTCAAAAAGCATTTTATTTTAATAGATTGATATCATCAAACCCGCTGTTAATAGTCCATTGACTGAAAAGGTTATGAAAAATAGCTGGTTGTAAATGTTTGATATTTAGTTTTCAGTTTTTTTTTACAAAACTGACCAACCAAAACAGCTCTCCAGCCATGACATCTTTTAAGTTATTGAGAGTGCCGTTCGGCTTTCAATTTTTTATAAAAATTAATTTTATATAATTTGTTATGTTTCAATCTTGTCCCTCTAGAGGTAGTTCTAAATCTCTGGCTGTAAAAAAAATCCCTTTCAGCTGAATGCCAAAATTGAAATATTTCTGGTCTAAAAAAAGAAAAAAAGTACTAAAAAAATCATTTTATTTAATAAAGTGGTACCACGAAACCATTCTTAATGAGTCATTTACTGAAAAGACAATGATTAATAGCTGGTTGTAAATGTTTGATATATTTACAAAACTAATCAACCAAAACTTTTGAAAGCCCTCTTACCATGGCATCTTTCAAGTCATAACGGATAAACAGTCAAATAAATTAAATGAAAGCGGGATAACCTGGCAAAATTGTCCAATGCGAAAAAAGACGAAGTATTTACAAATTTTAATAACCATCGTGTTAAGCAAAGCAATTACTCTGACCAATAACAACAGATGTAAACAACGCAATGAACCAATCAGAACAAAATACATGTAACCGGTGCCAAGCGCGGGAAAACGCGGGCGAGCAAGTCACGATTGATTTTGGTTTGGCTTCCCATTGGTTGAGAAATTGGCGCGTGTAAAGCAAAACCAAAGCAAACGCGAAATGGCTTCTAACACTCAGTAAAAAACTGCCCTAAAACAGTACCAAACCACACAACATGCTCAACCCATGTGATGTCAAAAATTGGCCGTTTCTTGTAGCTTTCAATGCTGGAAAAAACAGCTGGAGACACTTTTAATAGCAGGAATTAACCACTCAAAACAACTGAACCACGTGCATACGGATGCGGAATTAGTAAAGTTGGGTCTTACGTTACCTTGTGTCCACGTAAATGAGAAACGTTTCGGAGTAAAGCAAAACCTCGCAACCTTTCATGGCCTTTAGAAAGACTAGTTAGTGAAACACGTCAAACTTTTGAAAGAAACAACAGTGTGGTGGCAAATTTATTTAGCACAACTGCGTATGATCTATTGTTTAAACGTTTCATACACTCTTGCCCAATAGCTTAATTACGGAAGCGGCTCAAATATGGCTGTTTTCAATCAAAAACAATTGTTTCCTTATGAAAGATCATACAAAATTAGCATGTCTTCAACTAGGCTACCTCAAACGGAGTATTTTAGTTGCGAAACTTTTCTTTTTTTTTTTTTTGCCTTAAAACTTCTAAGTGCAACTTAATTTCATTGTGACTGACTGAAATGGGAGCTAAAATCTAACTTTTTGTCCGTGACTTTATGTTGAATGGAGTTTCGTTTACCGCTTCAATTGAACTTTTTTGACCTTTAATAGGAAAGATTTTTCAATAGAGCTTATAATTACTCGGCATCTTTGTTTCGAAATTATATTACAGTAAGAATTCACTCAGCTAATTGTAGTTCCTTATGAAAATCTATTTAAAGTGAAAATGAACTAGTGTCGCCCATTTCGCAATTTCGTAACGTTTCAAAGCTTATTCTGGTATGAGCGGGCTCTACAGTAATCATGACATTTAATGATCTATCGCCACTTATTTAATACCTGATCGGTCTTTAAACCAATTGTATGATGATTTTAGGCCGCTAATGATGGAAACACTATTGTTTTAGTTTCCTGTGGTACTTCATTTAGGATGCAGTAAATTGACATCCGTGCAAGAACGAAATTGAATGATTTGTTAATTCTGCCGAAAACGATTACACAACGCGGGTGTGACAGGTTTTTTGGTGTTCTTAATAAAAAGTGAGGCATCATCTTATACACAATAATTAATATTGCTCTTGAGAAATGAAATGAAAACAATGCTAAATATAGTTAAACAGGTGCAAGTATGTAATTTAAAATATTTTGGTAAAAGTAAAGATTCTGTCGGCACGGTGAGAGGAAAAAACTATTGTTCAAAACAATAATCCAATACGATATGATAAATATAAACTCACTGTAAAGCCACTGAAGTTTCCGTTAAAATCACGCTGACCTTATGATTAATAATCAAGTTTCTTTATAAGCTTTAATAAACTGATGCGAAAATATAGTTTTTTGGGGATATTTTGCAGTTTCATTCTTTCTCTGAATTACCGATTTTATCGAATTCGACTAGCTGAAACAAGCTGTGAAGTACATGTGTGAACCACCTTGTATAGCAGTATAAAGTGAACCTAAGGAAAAGAACGACTCAATAGCTTTAATAATTCATTTGAATGGTCAACAGGATTTCGTCCACGGACTCAAAAATTGAAACAACTTTGTGGAGAATAAACAACAATACCGCGGAAACGGCATTACTCTTTAGCTTTCATCTTAATGGTAGAATTGTAGCTTAAAACTTGATCAGTCACAATTAGTATTACCTCGCTCGATCAATATTATTATCGAACTCCACTTAGCCCTGGCCAAAACCGCACGAAACAGCCGGGATGAAAGAGTATGTTTAGACGTTTAAAATCCCGCAGTAAAATACCTTTTGGCAGTTATTCGCAAAGAAAAAGAAAAAAAATGGCTCGTTTGTGCTTCCTATAACCCTGTTACGCATTTGTTTCGTAGAGTTTTCTGTAACTCAGGATAAAAAGTTAATTTTCAGTAATATCGCCGTCTAACACTCGTGAAACATATACCACGATATCACACAGTCAAACATGTAATAAGTCCAGTGTTGTATCACGGAAAAGCACTCAAAGGCAAGCCTGAATAATTACTTTGTTATAACATAAGCAACATTGGCAAAAGAAAGTACCTGACTGTCCACATCAGAGGATGGAAAAATTCTTTGAAATCCTTTGCAGTGAAGACAGAAAGGTTCAAACAGACATAAATCAGCTCAGGCGTACACTTTTCTTTTAGAAAACGCGGCCTTGATGTATTTCAGTTCTGCTGGCTGTTTCGTAAAGCTTCGTGAAAAGGTCAAAATAAAAACTCAATTTTCATTTCAAAGCCACCGAGCCAAAAGCGACGGATGCTGTTGATGAGCTTTCGTAACAGAGAGCTATAAAAAAAGAAATTCATACAGATACCGGCGGGCTTTTTTTATTGTCTTCCTTTATTGTTCAGTTCTTGAGGTGAAAATTGTGGTTATATGATAAGTTTGTTCCGATTCAACATTCAACCTTCTGTTATCTGTTCAAGGTTTCAAGCAATCCAGAAATGCTTCAATGGATTAGCCGTGCACGCAAGTCATGTGAGGCGCCATAAATTTGTTTTTCCCTATATCAAGAACAAAGTCGAGGAAATCTAGGGAAAATAGAAAATAAGGGAATCGGAAACCAAAATTTGAAGTAAACAGATGAAAAAATATTGTGTACGTATAGAACCCAAAGTGTTTTGTGGTCAAAGCTAGAGTCAGGTGTCCGGTGCGACTTTGTCTCTCTCTGATTTTGATTAAAATTTGGTCAGACATGACCCAAGCCGGCGGGAGATTATCAAAATTTAGTATTTCTACAGCTCCAGACAGCTCGAACTTCGTAAATCCAAATTTCCAGAGTTTTAAATTGTATGCCTAGTTTCAATTTAGAGAACTGCTAACAAAAGGAAGTAAGGCAAAAATATTGACTGTAATTTCGAAAATACCATCTCTTGTTGCCTTAGTTGTGTCTCCCTGACAGACTGCTCAAGATGACGTCTCTCTGCGGTTTGTCTGTCTTGAGCTGTGATAACTTTCCTGTCTTGCAATATTTGTCGTAATAACATACCTATCGCAAATAATTGTGATAACAGAAGTTGCCGCAATTTCGTATAATCCGAGCTGTCGGATTATTTTTTCCGGGAAGATATTTATTATTAAGGACTTAAAATAATTTTGTGTAATCTTCTAAAAAAACAATTTCAATTTTCTGTTTACTTTGAATGTTGCTGTACAATATGTTGTCTACACTCATCGATCGTCGCTTTTTTAATCAAAATCATTCGTTTCATCAGCTTCTTATGATCACTCCGTAAAAATGGAGGAGGAGGATGCCGCTTACCTTTGGTAACTACCTAGGTTGACCCTTCGTTTTGCTGTAAATTGGTGGCGAAAGCTGCCGACCGGTTGTGCGGAAAAAACATCTGTTCAGCTTGGACCGTCGTGGAAGCCAGCTTTAGTTGTTTTGTTTTGCACATACTCATGAAAACCTCAATACAGTCTAATTACCATACACCAAGCTCGACAATTAACAAACTTTTCGGTAAGCATACTACAGATTTCGAATATAATTGCGCTTCTTTCCGGCAGTCTGCTTTCAAAATCATTGAATGACAGCAGACACTGCAATGACTGCACGAACGAAGTGTTATGGGATTACAATTTATGCCGACAGTCTTCTACTTCATTTATGAAGCCCTCCATTTGAAACTCAAACATCGACTGATAGCAGTATTTGCATGAACTGACTGAACTATCTCAAACCCGGCCGCCATTTTTCAGACGGTCTGTTACTATCGCAGTCCAACACAAGCTAAAACGGAATCTTTCAAAGGCTCGTATTTCAATTCGGAGTGCTAATTCCTATTCCAGACTAAACCCTTTATATCACAGATCATTCTAGACCCAAATTCTCTGATTTGAACGCGACATCCTAGACCTAACTGCTGGTATACCTTTCACAGCCGAACAAACCCATGATTGTATGTGGGAGAACTCCTGTCCCACTCCCCCCCAACCCCCCTTGTGTTTCATCAGCACAAATACGTGTCAGTCTCTGTTGCTTTCCCGAGCAAAAGGAGTAGAGTACAAAGTTTTGGCATCTTATATAGAATAAGGTTGCACTGACGATAAAGCTGCATATGGTTTGGTCTGGTACAGGGGTCCCCCCCCCCCCTCCTTGTACACGCATTTCGGTGAAAACTTAATATAACAGTTACCTGTTGAGGACGGAGTAGCAGAATAACAACAGTTGACATAAATGGCCTTCCTCAAGCAATATTCGACGGTGTACTGCTTTACCGTAGAGTGCAGAATGAACTTCAAGTAATAATGACTGAGTTGGCTCCAATCATGATGTTAGCTGACAAAATGTTTACCTGTCATCTGTTACAACCGCATTCTCCAGATAGTTGTTATGAATTACAGACTTATTTGGAAACACTTCAAGGGTATTCGCAGAAAGCAATTTACGATAGAACCGATAATTGCAACTTGTGAAGCCGTGATGGGTACGTTATTACAACACATGACAAGTATCAATTATAATTTAAGACAGGCATTGCAAACACACGATAATCAAACGTTCACTTATTACAAGATTTGGGTAGCTCGGAAAATTACTACTCGTAATAATGTGTAATAATAAAACTAAAAAGTGAAGACTAAGATGCGTTGAAACAGTTTTCAATTGAGAGGTCAATTTAGTGCTGAAAGCATTTTTTTTCGGTTTTTGCTTTTCCTTAGTACGCTCCGCGAATGCTTGCAAACGCCTGTAAACGCTATTTATATACCCGGGGGCGAGGGGGGGAGAGGTACTCCCATATATGGGCTATATAGGTATGTGCGGTCCCAAAGGGTATGGTTTTTCAGCCGTTTTGGTCATAAATAGGGTATCGATTTAAGCCATTTTGCCGCCATTGTGGTAATAAATAGGGTATTGATTTTTGCACTCTTGCTTTGAATTCGTTTTTTTAGAAGAAGCTACTTCTTCATCATGATGTTTACGGCAACTGTCAATACGTGCCGCAACGGCTTGTCACGCGCTCCGGTCACGCGCCAAGCTCCAGGGGGTTTTGAACTGAAGTTGACCAGACACTATAAACTGAAGAATTTTTGGTCAGGTCATAAAAAGGGTAGGGCAAATCGCAGATTTTGGTCACAAATAGGGTAAGGGTTTTGGGGAGCGGGCCCCCCCCCCTACCCAATTTTTTTGGGAGTATCCCTCCGGGATATATACGGTCAATAAATTAGAAGTTAAACCAAACGAAACTCAATCGTGACTTGCTTGCACGAGCTCTCTTCCGCCATTCACGTTTTGTCAGGATTGGTATTGCGTTGGTTCTGTTTTGTTCTCATTGATTTAGTGGTTACTTTGGCTACACTCGATCACAGTTCACAAACCCCGGGGAGTACCCCTGGGAAGTTTTGGTCGGGGTGTGCGGTTAGGTTCTCCAAACCTTGGCCCTATTTCAGACGCACAAAAGCAACTCAGGATAGCTTTGGAAGACTATTAAACAATAGCATGACTTCCACAGAGAAACAATCTCAAGTTTACAATAAGACACTGAACTGGTCACTGATTATTTCAACCAATATTTCTAATCTGTTTCATTGATATGATAGCAGCGGAAGCTGCTGCATGCTTTGCTGTACAGATTATAAAACATGAATGACGTTTAACATATATAAGATTCAGGGACTAGATTTACGAAATCCTATCTAAGATACATATAACTAACGACAAACTTTGGGTACTTCCTAAGCGATGTTCTGAGTTCTATTCACGAACGATATTTTATGCTCACTCTAGAACAGACGTGACTTAGGAGTCTTCAAAATTTACCCGTCGCGGGCACCACTGTTGTCTATTACTAAGCGGTAGGCTAGTCAGTTACTGCTTTACATAGCGCGCTTTTGTGGATGATAAAAATTCCGATACACTAATTCACGCTTCGATCACTCGATAAGACATTTCAAGTCGGTGTCGGTTTGACCTTCTAAGTTAAAGTGGAGAAGTGAATGCCATTTCATAGATGTTTTAGAAAACTTCAGACATCCTAAGTTTATGAGAAAAAATAAGACATATCTGTGAATTGGAAGTCTTCGAGAATACCAGTTATCTCATAAGATGTGTTTCTATGAGCCTCTTATGGTTTAGGATAGTTTCGTGAAAGCGAACCAAGAGGATTATCTTATCTATGCCCTCGAGCAAGTCCCCAGGACCTGATAAGATAAACACGCGTTTGTGATTAAAGGCTGACTTCCCGCTTTTCTCCGACCACTTATAGCTATTATTGACTGCTCTTTCGCTAATTCTCTGTTTGTATACGTGTGGAAAGATACTGAAGTAATGCCTCTTTAAAAGAAACTTGAGGGGAATCCGAAATGCTTCGCTTTCGCTCCTCGTCGCCGCCTCTAAATTCTGTGAGGGGCGAGTGCTTTCAAGAACGGTTTCAGCTCTTAGATAATTAGGAACGGCCACCTATAACCGGGGGGGGGGGGGGAGGGGGGAGGGGGGAGGGGGCACTACCTTGTTTAAGATAAGAGACCTTTTTTTGTAACCCTAATTGTCTGCTTTGTTTTTCATTTCACATAAAGAAAATATTCTTTTATAACTAACATCATAGAATTAGATTTTTCAAAAAAAAAAAAAAAAAAAAAGGTTGTTATCACAAATGTAGACCACGCATCACCACTCGCCACACGCTAAATAGTGAAATTGAACACCCTGGGTGCCTCTTCCAGCACAGTGCAATGGTTTGACATTTAACTGACTGGTAGACGCCTAGTTGTCCATTTTTGTGGGGGCCCATACTCGGTAAAAATGATGCGGGAGTGGAGGGAGGCTATCGACAAATATACATAGTGAATCCAAGCTATAAGACTGCATTTAAAATTACCCGGTCGTAAACCGGGGACCTATTTTCTGCTTGTCGTTTTTCGGCCCTGAAACGTCGAGAGAAATGGCCGAATTCAGCGAGTTTAAGGCGAAGAAATTATCCTTCGAGGACGCCCAAAAGATTATTCGATGGCGTAAAAAGAAGAATTTGGAGAGTTAGGAAAGCCGTGCAAGTGAAAAGGATTTGCCATCGCAAGATATCATCTGAATAGCGGTCTTTTCTCGGAAATACTCGAGGGCGAGCCCTTCTTCGAACGAGTAAAGTAACTTATACATCAGTGCTTGACTGTAAATTTGCAAGATTAGATTAGTTTTTCGTTTTCCTGACAGCTCTCCTAACACCTTTTTCCTCACAGCCTTTCAATGTAACAGCGAAATTCTTGAAAAACCTGCACATTTCGGGTCACTAATGCTCCTCAAAATTACTCCACATCGAGTGCCGATTGTTCGCTGGCATCGAATAGTTTTCCTCGAGGCGTATGTGGAACGGGTTACGTTGGGTTTTCCGGAAGTAATGGCTTTCCGAACTAATCTTTTTGTTCTGAAACTTTTTGTCTCTTGTTCTGTGTATCTTCTTTCACGAAGCTCGTAAATTAATTCTTGGTGAGTGTTAGCGAGGCAGCACACTATTCTTTACAATACTTACAATAGTGGCGAATGTAAGATCTAAAGCATGCGCAGTTAGTTGGTTTTATTTATCCGGGATATCCACACCTGCGATAACGTCACTTAAAATTGCACGTGGAAAGACCTTACAGACATGCAGAGTTCCAGCAGATTGACACTGCTAGTATTCTTCGCCCGTTGAGGCAATAAATTTAACCGCTCAGTCAAAATCTCTGCCGTTGAGGCAAACAATTCGACATTTCAATCAGGTGAAAGAAAAGCTTGCAACCATAGATTTAAAATGCAGATCGCTCGTTGACGCGAACTATTCAACTGTTAAGTCAAATCATTTAAATGGCTGTCTACACTTTGAGGCGAAATCTGAGTCGTTCTTGACTGTTGATATCATCCCTTCGACCTTAGCGTCAAGTTGTTTTTCAACCGTTGAGACAAAAGAAAACTTCTCGATTCTCGAGCACACTACTAAATTGTCGTTCACTCAAACGTTGACAGTGAACATGCTTCAAAATGGGTTTGTTTTGCTGAAAGGCGACTGACGATTTCTGCGTTGCTTCATATTCTACACGAGAGTGAATCCGCTTTTTTGTTTCGGCATTTGGCAATGACTGTAGCGGGCATTCGCTCTGTCTTACGAGTCAGACATTAAAACGCTCTAAATTGCAAACTAAATAGCTAACTTGGTCTATCGCCTGGCATACGTCGAGCACAACCAAGCAACACCTATACTTAAAAATATTTGTAGATGTGATCGCAAAACCACAGCGAGAACAAGTATGATAATCAGATCTAAATATTTCTGGAACAAACAACTAGGTTACAAACATAAGTAGTCATTTAAGGCTTAAAGCCTAAAAAGAAATCAGTAAACCTATATAGCTTGAGCTAATTCAGGTAAGGCTGAAGAACAAAAGCTTAATTCTCTATTAATTGCGATTTAATTTTTAATGTGACGACATGAGAAAAGTTCTGCATAAAAATTGTCGACTCAGTAAGCAACGGTATGTATTATACGAAAATTAGGTATCACAGATATTCACTTACCGTGTGAATGTTATTTTTTTAGGACGATTGCTTCGCCAGGGAACAGCTAATAAGAGATTACACAACAATGCGACCTACTTGCAATATATCTTTATCTTTTTGCGCGCTAATTACTTACCAGATTTAACTTTGATTTCAAAGAATGCTCATATAATTACAGCATGAATGACCAATCCTGCTCAGGGATGTAAAGGTGCGAAATGCAACCACATCATCGTCCAAAAGCGAATTCTTCGCACCTCAGATTATAACAGATAAATCTTAAAAGGGTAGTGTCACCTAGTTTTTAGGATAACTTTGAATAGCCAAAAATATTGACCTTTGTGGCGATCGAAACGTTAATGCTTAAGTTTTGTTAACAACTGACCTACCAGTGCACAGAAACTGGTATTAATAGGACATTTTCACTATGGCGTCATTTTACTACAACTACCAGAATCCTTCTGGTTTTTATTTTCTCATGCTAATTGGAGCTATTGTTCTTTGGTTTCATTTGGAATTACAAAATTTAAATTTGAAAAGAAAAACGAAGTAAATTCTGGTAGTTGTAGTCAAATGGCGCCATCATAAAAATGGCCTCTTACATTTTGCTGCCGATGGCCTGGATGGGAATGGATTTGCATGTAATAATGGCATGGATTGAATGGAATTGAAAAAAAAAAAATTGGCTATTTTTTTCAAGTTCGTCCTGTGTATTTTAGAGAAATTTCTAAAAATTGCTTATAGTTTGTTCTTCCTCGGAAAAATCACTTAATAATTTCCTCCAACTACTCTAAGAAAAATTGTATGTCAGAGAAAAGAATCTTTGACCAAAATACGGCAGAGAAATCGCCGTGACAGTGCCCCTCAAACAGCGAAAGCAGTTGTAGCGTAAACTATTTCAAGTGTAATTGGTTGTTGAAAAACTCCTCTGGGAACAGCTAATAAAATAACATTAATTATGAGTTACAAATAGAGTGTTTTCACATGGCGTCATGGCGGCCATGCTGGTGTCCCAAAACAAAGAAATGGCGGCCATGGTGGTGTCCCAAACTAAACCTCTGGAAATTGAACTCTATTTTTCTGCAAATACTTTCTTTTGTTTCAGTAAACCAATATGGCCAGTAGTCACGTGAATGAAAACGCTCTATAGTTAGGTTTACGGTTATATTGGGCCCACAGGTCACCGCAATACAATAGGTGCGCTGTAAATCGGTGTGCAATGAAAAACAAGTTCTCTCCTTGCTCTTAGCCGCCTTGGGGTAAATGTTTTTAAAATAACGACAACAGAGAAGGAGTCGAATCATGCAAGTGGTCCTCGTTCGTTAGAATTAGTTTTACTCTTTGTCTCTACCCTTAACTTAAGCGCTCTTAAATTAATTCAAAATTGTCTATTTGAAACCTCAACTACTAATGAAATATTATGTCTATCGTAAGATTCCGTGTTTCACTAGCTAACTCACTACAAGTCTTTGTTTTTGGATGTTTATCAAGCTTACACGGAAGCAATGTTGTAAACAAATAATATGCTTCACTATTACCTAATATCAAAACAGCTACCAAGACAATGCGTCTTTGGTCAAAAAACCTTCAAACATAGTTAATTGAGGGAATGGTTATGAAACGTTGCCATGACAACAAAGGTACTGCAATATCATGTTGGAAGGGCCGTGACCGTGCACAATCCTTTGTTTAACGAGTTCACACAACAGTTGAAGATCTTTTAAGGTTACCCGGTACCTTCAGAGGTGTCTTCAGAGGTGTCTCGCGTCCAAGCGATGTAGCGCGTCCGGTTTAAACTGTAGATACCTGAACCCTTATATCAAATTAAAGCTTATAGAGCTGGCTATCCAACTAAACCAAGAATTTTGAAATAAAATGAATTGCCGAAGTTTTAGCGCTGTTTTCTCGAATAATTTTTTCTCACTTGGAGAAGCCACTTCAAAGAGCTAAAACTCAAAAGGAATTTGTTCGTTTGCCTTCAAATTTGGACAGTAGCTAGTTTAACATATAAACAACAAAAAACGTGTCTGCGAAGAGTGATTTTTGTACGATTACTCCACATTTTTTTCATCCCATTTCGAAAATGCTCTAAAACTTTTCACTGCGATTGAATATGGCAAAACGCAGACACGCTTTTTTAGCGCTTTGGTTCCGGAAACTGAGGAGCAAATTAAATTAGGAAAAAACAAAATTCTCTTAGACTTGTAGCTTTAAAAAGGTGATTCGGGCGCTCACAATTAGAGGTCGTAAAAAATTCGACAATTTATTTTATTTCAAAATTCTTGGTATAGTTTGATAGTCAGCTCTATAAGCTTTAATTTGATATAGGGGTTTAGGTATCTTCAGTTTAAACTGGACGCGCTACATCGCTTAAACGCGAGACACCTCTGAAGGTCCTGGGTAAGCTTAAAATAGGAACTTTTCTATTGGACAGTTGCTCCAACACATTTCAAAATCTGTTGTAGTGTGTGAACGGCAAGGCCAAATATTCTAACAAAAACATATAACAAAATAGTTTGTCAGGCTTCATAACCATAGCCCGCATTAACTCTGTTTTAAGTTAAATAACCAACGAGCCGTACGTTTTCTACCTGAGAAGGGCTTAAACGTCATAAAAAGGCTCGTTTGGGTTTGTGATACTCCACGGCCAAGTCATTTATATGGCTGTCTTACTGACAGTGGATCCACCAGAATCAAACCCCGGGCGAGCCAGTTAATGAAGTGTTCTTTTCCATTTCCTTCTCAGCCATCTCCATCTCGTTATTTTTCACAGCACGCCGCTTATTTACTCTGTACCTCAGCATTCTTGAAAATTCACGCCTGTAATTTGTATTGAACACCGCGTATGCAATTGGATTGCAGGCGCTGTTAGAGTAGATAAGCCACTGAGTGGACAAGATGACGGATACAAGTACGTACGTCATTTCAGGCTGTCCAAAGTCCATGTACAGGAAAAGAATGTGATATGGCAGCCAACAGACAGCGAATAGGGCCACGACAATCACAAGCATACGAACAATCCGCCTCTGGCGCTGTTGAGAAACTAACAAGTAACACAAACATGAGCGTGCGCAGATTACCTGAAAATGAGGCATGGTGTTTTAGTGTCACTTTGCAGGGAACGTTTAAGCAAAATACTTAAAACAAATAAGCAAATAAAAGAAAAAGAAAAAATGAATGGGAATTTCAGGTGCTTCCATAGGGAGCCAGTGGCTCTTTCAACAATTTTTTCCAGGTCGAACTGAAATTTGGATATGTTTTTTGTGGAGGGACGAAAATGGTAATGGTAATGGTAATGCATTTATACACCGCATTTTCTATTCATATATATTCAAATGCGGTTTACATCAGCGTATGTCCATTAGCGACCTCATCCTACCCACCCAACCCATGAAATCTGAGTACCCGGAGACAAACCCTGGAGCAGGGACGAGAACCAACAACAAACTCAAACCACGTATGACGAGAACACTGGGAATCGAACCCCAACAACATGCTGTCTCCTGTATTCAGTCCCAGATGGTTTCGTGTCCTTTTAAAAGATATACTTGTGTAAGCCAAGTGCAAGCTAATACAGTTTGATTTGTTTGAATGCTTTATCCCTTTCACTCCCAGAAGTGACAAACAAATAAATTCTCCTTACAATTTTCATATGATGTGAAGCAGTTAGGTGATGAGAATTTCGAAAATCGTCATGCAAGGGATTGTGTCTTGAAACAAGACCAAATTGTCAGGACAATCCAAAAAAGGTTTGTATGATCACTGGTTGGGAGAATTAGCTCTCAGATCTTGGGAGCGAAAGGGTTATTTGAAAATTTAAGCTGCACAAAGTTTTAGTGAATGGAATCTTATTCCCTAGATTTACGAGCTGTTGTTGGCTTCACGAAAATGCTCTCTAGTGATCGTATTTTGACACTTGACATTTTGACATTTTTATCTATACTCTCCACTCTTACTGTTACATAAGCGCAAAATATATTATTAATATAGTATTAAAACATAGAATAATACGCAGCTAAAAAATACAATTCAAATTCAATAATACAATTAAAATAGGGGAAGGAGAGAAGACGGGAACCTCTAGTAAAACTAATACTATGCATGTGCCCCTTTAAAGGAAGTAAATTGATAAGAAAAGTAACTAAGTAGGGTAGAAAAAATAAGAAAGATATACCAAAAGGAAAACAAAAAACAAGGAGAAACGAAAAGAATGGAATAAAGTATCATTAATAATGAGCAAGGTAATATTTATAGAGTGGTTTTCTAAGCATTCTTTTAATAGGTTTAGGGACCGTATTTTGCATTTTAACGACCTAAAATTTGCTCCGAAAACAAAAAGGAATTAGTTTTCCAGTGTTTCCCATTTTTTCCATTTTACCGAAGAAAACTTTAGGTCCTTCCAACTAAGTCCGAAATTCTGAGGCGATTAAGGTCCTTCGAACAGTTGAAACAATGATCCGGTTTTGCGAATAAGTACTCTGTTAGGTACAGATGAGCTAGTATTAGTTAGCTTTGGTCACAGAATGAATGAATGAATGAATGAATGAATGAATGAATGAATGAATGAATGAATGAATGAATGAATGAATGAATGAATGAATGAATGAATGAATGGATGGATGGATGGATGGATGGATGGATGGATGGATGGATGAATGAATGAATGTATGAATGAATGAATGAATGAATGAATGAATGAATGAATGAATGAATGAATGAATGAATGAATGAATGAATGAATGAATGAATGAATGAATGACACTTTATTTACCCTCGGATCTGATTGAGGCTGTTTAGGCCTCTGGCAAAATACATGCTTATGTGCCGAGAAAGAAACAAATAATATGTACATGTGTAATTCAGTGAAAAAGTTATTCGAAAGATGCTCGCCTGAGAGAGAGTTCCAAGCTTTGGAAACAGTCCATGCCATGTGGTTTTAACCTAATAAACTAATTTATTTACTTCTCGGAGATTCTTTACGTTATCCTTTAGCTTAAACAATTGATGGTAGGATGGAAAAGGATTACAACACGTCTTCTCTTGTGTAAAGGGAAAATCGCTAAAAACTGATCATCGGTTGTTTCTTCTTAGAGAAAGCACTGATATTTTGTTCTTGGTGCTCAAGGTGTAATTTCATGTTTGAAAAAAAATATGTTATGTCTATATCGTAAGATTGCTGTTTAAAAAGAGACTCCGTGTTTCACTAGCTCACTACAAGTCCCTGAAGAAGCGTTTGACATTGCTTGTTGTCGGATGTTTATCAAGCTTACACGGAAGCAATGATGGAAACAAATGATATGCTTCACTTTCACCCAACAATATCAGAACAGTTACCAAGACAATACATATTTCGTCTTTGACAAAGGATTGATTTTCGCTGTTGTTGTTGGATGTTTTGAAACTTACACGGAAGCAGGGATGGAAACAAAAGATTTGCTTCGCTAAAAACCTATCATCGGTTGTTTCTCCTTAGAGAAAGCACTTAATATGTTTTTCTTGGTGCTCAAGGCGCAATTTCATGTTTGAACAAGACAGCATAGCAAAATTTCTGTAACACTGAATACCTCCTTAAGTCTGGTGCATCAAACTGACGTGTAGTTTGTACGAAGTAGACCGTCAAAGGACTAAAACCTCCAAGAACTGAAACAAGTTGAAGTCCAAACAGGAACAATGGATATGCCACATAGTCGACATTCAAATCTCATCAATATGCAGGATGTTTGTTGTACAAACCCTGCTTGATGGCCTGGCTTCCACTAGTCTCCTATAGCTCAGCGGTAGAGCGTCGAGAAAAAGTAATCGGGAGGTCATAGGTTTGACTTCTGTCGTGAGAACTCGATTTCTTTTCTTTCCAAGTATGTTTGTATCACTAACTGAAAAATACATCATTCTCGGGACCAATGAATGTTTTAAGAAATTGTGTTATCAGCAATTATGAGAAGTATGATAAATTGACTGGTACGCGGTCCCACTTGGCAATAGGCGTCCGTCATTCAAACTTTTCATACCTTATAACGAAAAAGTAAGCTGATTCGCCCTTCTGTAGCCTGCGACAAAGATTATAGCATACGTTTCACAGCCGAATTTTTTTAAGAACTGACTTGAACGGAGGCCTCGAGAATAGTGAGTTGAAGAAGAATTAGTTTTAAAACTCAAGAAAAATTTGAAATCCAAATGACAGGGACTCTTTAATTTTAAGACCAACTGAACAAAGCCAGAATGACAATTAACAATGTTCATGCATTTGTAGCAGATGTTCTCAAACTCATTAATAATTCATGCAGTCAAAAGCCAATAAATGACCTCCATTTCGGTCAGGTGGATGAATCTTGATACCCCAATGAAACACCAGATGAAACACCACCAGGTTTTCATCTGAGATGAAACATGTTTTTCATCTGAGATCAAACATTTGCATTTTAATGAGATTAATTTCTTATTGTTTCATTTGAGAAGACATGTCAAAAACTCGGGCTTCGTGCTTTATCACGGGTTCCAAATACCTCGAAACAGATGAAAGCACTCGGCCTGCGGCCTCGTGCTTTCATCTGTTTCTCAGTATTTGGAACCCGTGATAAAGCACTCGCCCTCGTTTTTGACATATTACTTAACACACAATTTCGCCAAAATACAAGGCTTCTGTTTGCAGATTCTTGAAGCGAATTATCTCTAATAATCTGCTAAAAAGAGCTATCTCAGTTTTGTAGAGGTGTCAACACCGACATTGACTATTTGGTGGGTGATAAGCCGATTCACTTAACTGTCGTTGTGTGGGATGGTAGAAAGCAAACAACAGAAGCTCTTAAACCACGATTGAAAACCATTCTTCTTGCGGATTACTGGTCGTTTCGATACATATGTAAAGTCGATTCGATACATTTGAAGTCGTTTCGGTACAAACAACTGTATGTGTAGAAAGAGGTCCGTTAAGTTTATTATTTGAATACTAAAAGGCAAAAGCCTTTTTTTTAAAATCATAAAACACCGAATTGTGGCAACTCACCTTGCTGAGGCTCTACCAGACTCCAAAGTTTCTTTATAATGAGCGAATAAAGCACGGAAATCACACCAAGTGGAATGACATAGAGAAAAATTGCCACAAACAGGGTGTAAATTTTCCGTGATGAACTATCAGGCCAAATCTCAACGCACTGATCGTCTGCTCCCGTAGAGTCGATGTGGGAAAATAAGAGCAGCGGGAAGGGAAGAGCCACTGAAGAAACCCATATCATCGCGATGAAAATATATGCTTTGTGCATTTTTGTGTTAGGGGTACGGTACAAAACAACCATTTTGAAACGATCTGCAGCGATGGCTATCAACGTTCCCACGGATGCGGATAGTGACACGCCTTGAAGGAACGAGAGGCACTTGCACAAGATTTCACCAAAAGGCCAGTATCCCAAATGTCCGAGTGTTGTCACCATAGGAACGTTAAGAAGGCAAACCAGGAAATCAGCTATGGCGAGGTTCGTGATGAAGACATTCGTTACCGTCTTCATGTGTGGCCGGCGAATCGTAAGAATCACGAGCAGATTTCCCAAGACGCCTAAAATGAATATAACGGCATAAGCAAACAAACGGAGCCATTTCAGAGCTTCCATTTCTCTGTATCCGCTAATTGTTCCCGCAACAGTGCAGTTGGGAGACAAAGAAGCGTTTTTGAGAACAGAGCAGTTTGGCGGTGACATTTTGTCACGGCGTTCTTCGAAGAACTGTTCTTTGTAAGAAGCTTTCGTTTAGCGCGCGGTGTACTCTGTGACGTATGCTGTTTTGTTTCTAAAGTTCTTCAATGCCAGTTAAGTGAGGTGCGCGTACTGCATGTTTCCATAAGCATATTTTCCGAGTCGAACGAGGGCATTCGGCCGCTTAACTAGAGTTTAAAGCCCGCCAAGCACATCGCTACAATTTGTATAGTGAAGTTTCTTAACAGGTTACACTGCCGACTAAACCTTTTGGATTTATTTTTTTTTTGACCTGCTACTTTTTGAAATAAGAAAAGACTATCTAGTAATCTACATATCTGCTTATTTTGCCTGTTTTTTTAAATTTATAAATACTGTTATTGCATTCACACTAAATCTTATATCTACAGTTCTATTATTTTTATGATAGACTGTTGTTTTCATTTCGTGGTATACATACAAACTATTCGCTAAGGAAGAGAACGAAAACAAAACTATTTGGTGAATCTAATTCAAGGGTGTATTTCTTATTTTACGAATGTTGTGGATGGATTAAGCTGTTATTTCCTTTTCGATAGTTTTGGCAGCATTTTCGAGATTATTTGATATTTTTCTGTTATTCCAAGACTAGAGTCAACAGTTGTGTTGTGGACAGGTTTGCCAACTTTCTTTACCTTTGGTGAGGGCCTCTCATGACAAACAGCTGAACATATTGTCAACCTGATAGGTTGCACTTTAATCTTTTTCCTAATAACAGTTGTACTGTTACTGTCCGTTGGTGTATTTTGGTAAAACCTACTTCTTATCTTTGGAGGGAACCATCTGGCCTTGGTTGGAAACATGCTCACAACACACTATAAAGTAAGACGTGATTTGTGAGATATTATTAGAGAAAACAAGCTGCTTGATGAATAAAGAAGATTAACGAAGTTTTCCTTTTACGTTTTCTTTGTGCTAAGCGAGCGCATAACACTTTGCATAATTTAACCTTCTTGGCTGACCTCTACTTTTTCTTTTATAGATCACGTTCTTCACATATTCTCTACAAAATTGAATATAAAAATTTTTGCTTTGGACGTCCAAAATGTTTATATTTTTCTTCCCATACGCCACCGAATTCCACTTACATTGTGGCGACTATAGCATTGGTATTTCATTATCACTAAAAAAAAAAAAAAAAAAAGTGATAAGAAACTGTGTTGTAAAAGATTCGTCCTTAAGGCATATTAACTTACAATAACAATATATATTTATATAGAGCCAAATCAATAATTCCGCAAGGTGCCTTACAATGATAACTATGAAATTTTAACGGCGATATTTATGTGGCAGTTTAAAACTGAGGTTAACAAAGCATTTCAAAAATGATATGGATTTTAAAAATGATGTCCATTTAGCCAAAGTTAAATTAGAAAACTATCTATCCTTGCTCCCTGTAAAAGTACAAATTAACTTCGTCAAACAAGCTGTCCGCTCTTCGCGCGTTACAAAAGCAGACATTTATCATGACAGCCCTTTTCGCCCAAACGTGTCAACGCAAACGCGAGCAAAAAGTATATTCAACTTCTGCACGTGACAGATAATTACTTGAGAGCTTCAAGTGAATCAATCCATCTCACTGATTTTGCTTTTCGATTTCCGCTTCTAAAACTGAGCTGTTTGAAATGAAAATGGTATCTACAAATAAAGGAAGCCAGGGTCTGTGCCCAGCTACTGATAATGATCCGGAAGCCACATAACCAATAGCAAATATTTTTACCTGAGATCGTTTTTCCTTTATGATTTTGTTTCCTACTGATAAGGTTTGTCACGAGATGGCCTCTTCATATTTCTAAAAAGCTTTATTTCTTATTCGATTTGCCGTCTGTGCTAGAATTAATACGGAAGGCGATCAATTTTTCGTGCTGTCCTTCGAATTTTCAAGTTCAATTTCCTGTGACTTTTTCTTCGAAGCCGGTTCGGTCCACAGCTAAACCGTATATTTGAAAACACATCAGTCGTTTCCATACTTCAATGGCCTTGTAGAAGACCAAACATGAACGCCTTTAGAAGACCGAACATGAACATGAACCCCCCCCCATCCCTTTTGAAAACGCTTTCCAGACTGGATAAATTTGAAAACACCGGGTAGACGTTGTAATATGGAAGGTAAAAACGAAGCTTTTAGAAAACGGAAAGGTTACAACGAAATGTACACACTCCAACGTGTATTTAGCGAGTAGGCACTTTGACTGAGGACGACAGAAATTCCAGTGATGCCAACTCTCCCGCTTTTTTGCCTCGTCTCCCGCTCTCCCGCTTTTTACGGGGTGAAACCCCCCTCCTCCCTCCACTGAAGCCCTAAATATAGCCTTGCTGGCACAGCCCTCGGAGGCTCTTCGCTATTGCTGACATGGTTCTGCTGGCTGCCCCTGAAGATTTCTAGATGTCTCCAGATTCTTGTACTCCGGGGGTTGGCAGGTATGCAGAAATGATACGAAAACTACAATGTGGACGGAATACAGTCGATACTTTAAATCATTCGAAAAGTAGAAATTACAATAGAACAAAATAAAGTTAGGGAAACAAAAATAACTGTATCTGAAGTGTTCGAAGTCTTCCAGTTCGGTATAAGGAGTTTACTTAAAAGTTCTCGTTTTACAAAAAACTATGTCAGTTGTGCTATGATAAATTAAACGTACTTTACCCGGCGTGAGTCACAAAGTCAACGCATGCATTGTTTCAAGATGAACATTATATTAGCAAACTAAAATATGCCTTGAATAAAATGGAAAGGTCGACATAACCATTTAGCTGTTTGTCTTCAAGTTATCTGGGATATGATCGTTGGCGAAAAAATTTTAAAATGTATGTTTGCTGACGAAAGCGAAATTACGCTACTTTACACAAAACGCAAAGTCGGGCGCAATTATAAAGGTAAATAATCGATGCAAACCTGTTTAACCACTAAGGTCAATTTTCTCCCAAAAGAAACACTTTAGATCTTTGTCTCTGTGTGTTCCTTGTGCATTTTTCGAAAAAGTTATCTGGGACGAGATCATTGCCTAAACATTCATGAAATAAGAATGACACCAATGGTTTTTTTAAAGCTGCCTAAGCTCAGTGTTCTCATATAGTTAGTGATATGTTTTCCCATCGAGTCCAATGTCATAAAAAAACTTCCATTTAACTACTAATTTATTTGCTATCTGAACTTGAAAACCAAACTATACAACTTGTCCGAGTGCTTCTGTTTGTTCAGTTTTGAACTAAATTAAAATTGAATGGAGAAATCTCTGAATTATAACATGGTAAGAAGCGAGGTGTATAGTGTGGCTACTAGATATTCCTTTCTCACAAATAATGCTATAAATTTATCACCAAGGGATTTGTGAGTGCGAGTTCCAAAAACGGAAATTTCGTTTTCGCTAATCGATACGTAAGCTTGCGCAAGATACAAAGACCACCTAATTGTGTTCTAAGTCAATCATGATATCTTGAAAACATTCAATTTTAAAATAATAGATATTTCGTTTGAGAGATAAGCTGGGTCCATTTAATCTAATTTTACCCTTTGTTTGCCGCTTCAACTAGATGTCTGTGATGAGATCCGCCAGAAATAAAGCAAGACGTCATTGAAAAATAGTTTTCAAAATGACAAGATGATTTCCTGTTAATTTAATGTTGCAAAAGACTTTCATTTAATTCTAAACTTCTCTCTGCTGTTTTAGTCAAAGGTGTCACCACGTCGAGGAAGTAAAATTCAAGTTCTGTCATTCAGCCTTTTCTTTCCTTTCTACCCTTCAACATAGGAGAAAATTACAATCTTTCTGAGGTGGAAAAGGTTTGTCATTGCATTTATTCCGCTAATCACAGGCTCGGTGAAAATTGAAACAGTATTGGAAAATCATGGCGCGACGAAGTATACAAGGGGAACAAGCGAGAACAATAAAGCAAAATAGCTAAAAAGGTTGTCTTCCTGCATTCCCACTCCATTTTACGGCTTTTAAAAGGCAAATTTGTGTAAACTATCTTGTCTTATCGTTTGCTAATAGTATCGAGGTCGCAACTCCTTCGGCACCCTTAGCTTTTCTGTATGGACAGGTACCTTAGCCTTTGTCCAACCAAGGACAGTCAACCTTCAAGGCAGCAGCAGCATTTAACCCAGTACCTGCCTGCCTTACTAAAGTTAGGTTGAACGCTCCCACGAGTCTCCTGTAGCTCAGTGGTAGAGCATCCGAACTATAGTAATCGGAAGGTCTTAGGTTCGACCCCTGATAGGAGCACTCGGATTTCTTTTTTCCGAGTATGCCTGTGTCACTTTCTAGAAAAATACATCATTCTCATTCATTCACCAGGCTGGAAATATACTATCACATTTCTTTCATAACGTAAACTTATTCCCCAAATTTACATTTACGTCGTATTTTCCCCTCCAAAGTTTACAAGAGGAATTTGTTTTTTTTTCGCGTCGCGAAAGTTTGAGGTGACCCTTCGCTAAAGAAAGCACTTGTTTTTCTTTACAATGGAGTCCGAACTTTTCAGGCGATTAATGTATTTCCGAACAGATATTCCGAAACGAAGCTTTCGGTTTCCTTAAGTATTGTCGCTTTCACACTTTTTGTCAAACTATCTCAATAGGATAGAATTTTTCATTTCCGCTGAAAAGGATATTATGCTAAATGCATGTCATTCTTTTTGATAGTTATCTCTTAAGATTCAATTCGCAACAAATCTAACTGAAGAAAGAAAAATTTAGGGTATCAGGTTGATTTAAAAGCAACTGTCACAAAGCAAGTATAATCTGGTTTAATTAAAACCCTTTTGCAATGGCTTTAAGCTTTTAAAATTTAAGCAATTCGGGTTTCTCAGGGCAGGCAAGGGTATGCAAAATTTTTCACTTGTTTAGTAAATCTTGATAAAATTGCGTGCTTGCCCACTCGATTATTAAAATAATAATGCAAAGCAATTCAAAACCTTTTTGGATGCCAGCAAAAGAAAATCGAGATAACCACTTCTGACAGGTTTGGTTAAAAGGAAAAATAAGTCGGAAGATTGTTTGATGCGAAAGGGAAACAGCGTCTCTGTCGTGTCGACAAAACGGGAAGCGCGTGACGCAAAAGACGAAATAAAAAAGCCTCCGAAAACAAACAGATTGTTAATCTTAATCTCTGCTTTGACGGTTACGTTCGCAGACTACTAAAAGTTGAAGAATCTTCTCCCAAATCTTAAGTCTTAAATCTTACTTCAGAAAAAAAAAAAAAAAAAAAAACATGTAAGAAGCTGCTGGTATTGAAGCTCCGGCTAACCACATGGATTCGTCGTTGTCAAACTCCAGCAACATCACTTACAGCACAGCCAATTCAACGCAACTCGTTCCAACACGTACTCCAAGTGAACCAGAAATATCCCCGAATTCCTTCTTGAAATGGTTCTACCTAGTTTTTTACGGCATCATCTGTGTGATCGGAATCTGTGGCAATCTAATGGTTATCCTCGCCAGTAGAAAGCCAGGAATGATTACCGTGAGCAATATCTTTTTAGCAAACCTAGCTGTGGCAGACTTTACTGTTTCTCTTGTGAACATTCCCACTGTAGCTGCCTACAGTTTCATGGTGTATTGGCCGTTCGGCGCCTTTCTCTGTAAGCTTATCCCATTCCTTCAAGGGCTGACGCTGGCTGCTTCGGTTGGAACTCTCGTCGCCATCGCTGGAGAACGTTACTATCACGTTGTTCTCTACACTAAACGTCATCTCACCGTCCGTGAAGCGTACAAATCCGTTGCAGTCATTTGGGTGGTATCCGTTTTCATCCCTCTTCCACTGGCGGTGTTCAGCAAAATCGCAAAGTGGAAATTAGGAGACAAGGAAGTCCCTATCTGCATCGAGGAATGGCCCAATGTGAAATCCAAACAAGCTTTCACCACGCTGCTGTTTTTCCTTTTGTATTTTATCCCGCTGTCGCTTATTTGTGTTCTGTACTTGAAGATTACACTTTTCTTGAGGAGCTTGCCAATTATAGGAATGGGTATAAAGTCTTGTTTGTTTTGTTTTGTTCTATACTGAAATATCAGGTTTAAGCAGTCACAACACAGTCCTGCTACTTTACAATACTACATACATATTACAGTGGCGTTATACAGTACTTGAGACTTCCAAATTTACGGAATAACAGCAGCCAAGAAATAATCCTCAAATAACAACACATAGTTTTAAGTTTGAAATACACAAACAAGTCAATCATGTCAATCTATCACTTTGATTTTAATTTCATTCATTCATATCCATGTTGTTATTCAGTTGTATTTTTATTATATCGACTAGCGGTTCTATTTGTATTCGAAACTGGATGGATGTAGCCAGGTCATCCGAAACATGTATTTCAAACTCAAAACAGTGTGTTGTTATTTGAAGATTACTTGAAACTACATTGATGTCTATGATTTATAAATTATAAGTTAGATCGTATTATTACAATTTACATACAGTTATTACAATAATATATTATAATAATTGTACGAAAAAGAGCACGGGCCTAATAAGAGCGAATTTGGAAGGAGTCCTTTTCTCATATTTCTAGTATGTTAAGTTTTCTACTTTGTACTTGGATGAAAGTTTGCTATTAAAAACCGGGAGGGGGAGGGCTTCACTGTTCATCTGTAAGTATGTCATAACAATTGTCGTATAGTTAAATTTCAAACATCTTTTTTCATATGGACCCGCTAAGATGCCGGGAAAGCTTTTTTTCGACATTTGGGGTATTTTGAGAATTGTTCGTTGCAGTGTATACCCTAAAAAGGACTTTACAAATTGGCGGTCAACGAACGCGTCGTCAGTGGAGTCATGGTCACCACAATACAAGCATTCGTCGTCAGTTTTAATACCATATCTATATAGCTCCTTTTTGGTAACTATCTTCTACGAATTAATTTGAATTGAAATTTCCTTAATTTGGTTTCCTTACAAGCGCTTTTTAAGGAAATGAAGATTTTTTTCCAGGGGTTAGCACCCACAGACGGAGTGTTGTTCAGTCAAACACTTTCAGTTTAAAGCCTAGTTTTCATATGTTGAAAAAATTTCACTGTTTCCTGACCGTCCCAGATTTTGCCGAGATATCGGAAAATCGCATAATTGAGGTATTCATCGGTGGCAGACGTCATTTTTTTTTGTCGGGGGGAAGTGGGGAACTGGAGCGAAGCAATTTGGGGGATTGACAACCAGCTAAAACTGTCGCCCGACGTCTCCGGCAGTACAAATTTGAGTTTTCATATCAGTGTTGGGAATGATCAACGACCATCGCAGAAATCTGGGACACCTCGCGAAAACAGACACACTCCTGATTTTCCTGATTTGTCTGTGACCATCCCAGACGATCGGGGATGTCTACGATTTCCAGATTTCATTATGCGGGAAAGTCTGGGAGGGCCAGGAAACAGTAAAATCCCCGATCTTCTGCGATTTTCCTGACATATGAAAACTAGGCTTTAGTTTTCAATTGACAGTGACTCTAGTGTCCGTAAATGACATTTGTTTTTCTGTTTTAGTAAACAACCGAGCTCAGGGGAAAGCCGTCCGCACGATGGTCACAGTGACGTTGCTGTTTGCATTCTGCTGGTTACCATATCACATTGTCTTCATGTACCTCGACATGAGCCTGGCCGAGCTTTCCTCTTCTCTGACATCTTTCACCCTCTTTGTTCAGTGGCTGATGTTTGCAAACAGCGCCTGCAATCCGTTTGTGTACGCGGCTCTAAATGACAACTACAAGCGCGTGTTTGCTGCGATGGTTTTCAGACGCCCATCACGCGTGCCAAGAAATATGTTGATTCGCGTTCAAACTGCGCCCCGTGTGGTATGACGTAGAAATGTGGTCTTCCACCTTCCCCAGAACAACTGACGTGTAAATAGTAGTGTCTACACGGAAACGAAGTTTGAGCAACATAGAAGCGTTATTTATTATAAAAACGAAGTAGAGAATAATTGTAACCTGAAATCATATTGATACTTCGACCATATACAGAAACTAACGGTGCGATAGTACAGGTAATTGTATATAGTTTAATCCCTGTTTGGCGGGTAATAATGCAAGTGAAACCAGTTATAAGAACACTAAAATGAGCTAATAGCGTAAATGTTACTACAGGAGAGTTTTCTTTCCAGTAAACACACGAAGATTCCATTTTCGGAAGAATCTGCTTGTTAAAAGATGGTTGCCATTGTTGCATCAAATTCAACGAACACTAAGGGCCATTTATTTAAACAGAGTCTAACTTGGGCCGCGGCTTGAGACAATCACTGGACCTTCAAATCTGTTTATAAGTGTTTTATTTTAAGTAGAAAAATAGTTTTCCAGTCTGGGATGCAAGCCTTCTTGCTACCGTCAGCAGTAGACAATGTTTAGAAATGACTGTTGGCAAAATTGAAAATGGCTTAGAACGCGGTTTTGTTAAGCACCGTCTCCATTTGTCAGGACTGGCCGGCCAGACCGGATGGTCTGTAAACCGAAAAAAGGTTTGTCATTGCATTTATTCCGCTAATCACAGGTTTGGTGAAAATTGAAACAGTATTGGAAAATCATGGCGCGACGAAGTATACAAGGGGAACAAGCGAGAACAATAAAGCAAAATAGCTAAAAAGGTTGTCTTCCTGCATTCCCACTCCATTTTATGGCTTTTAAAAGGCAAATTTGTGTAAGCTATCTTGTCTTATAGTTTGCTAATAGTATCGAGGTCGCAACTCCTTCGGCACCCTTAGCTTTTCTGTATGGGCAGGTCCCTTAGCCTTTGTCCAACCAAGGACAGTCAACCTTCAAGGCAACAGCATCATTTAACCCAGTACCAGCCTGCCTTACTAAGTTAGGTTGAAAATGCATCATTTTGAAGAGATGTTGCAGCAAAATCTTGAAAAATAATCACTCCGAAAATGGTATGTGTTATTTTGAAGAAATTCAAAAGACTGGGATAAAACGTGTTCTTCACATCTGTGCATTCCGTCTAGGAACTGATCGGTTTGACCGGCGAGTTCTTACAAATCGAAAGCACCCTACTAAGTGTTCTCAGATGAACTTCTGAGCCGGGTTGTTCGAAAGCCGATTAACGCTAATCTACGATTAAAAGTTAATCGAAGTTTTCATCTCGCTCATTAAAAGTGGTCTTAAAGCCTAATGTCAAGCTAAAGGTAAAGAAAAGTCTGAGTCAAAACTGAGGGTCAACAATCTTTTGGAAGCATCTTTACCGATTTGTAATTAAACTTGAAGCATTAGCGTAATCGGGCTTTGAACAACTGGGCCCTTAAGAAGCAATGCAATTTGATGGCGTTTGCTCAAAATTGAGAGAATTTCAGGCACATAGACTCAGCGTCTAATATGACAACTCAGTAATACACTAAAGAATCGAATTTTCGAAGCTAAGCTTTATTCCAGCTGGCAATTTTCTTAAAAAAGTCCTCTGAAACACTGTTTATTTAAGCTTCGGTAATTTTAGTCTTGGCAGTAATTCACACTCACTGCCGATTTGCTGTTCAAACCTCAACAAAGATCCTCAACTTTCAGCTCCAGAGGTTCGCTTTAGTTTGAATTGTCTTGCCCCAAGTATTAAAATTATTCTCTCATTCAAAAATTATAGTCTTGAGTCAAGGCGACTTCTTGCCTAATCACGAACGCAACACTAAAAGCTAGTTACCGAAAAACTGAACTTTGCACAGAATACAACTCACTAAGAAAATAAATCCTTCTTGAAATAGATATGTATAATAAAAATAAATGAGTCTATATTCATCAGTTAAAAGAAGATATCAGATGTAAAAAAAGGAATGAATATGCGGACAAGAAGAAAAAATACAAGAACGTAGTATATTAAAAGTGTAATACAGAATAGATAGAATATATCGATTGCAGTTAGGCCATTCAAATAAAATGTTTGGTTTCCGAATGCCCTCTCTTTCCTGAAAATGGACTACAGACTGGGAAAAAAAGACTTAAAGTGCCACTACGATCAAACTTTTGCATCCCTTTTTTTCTTCATCTTTGGAAAGTAGAAGTGATAGAAGTTCTTGCAAGGAACGCACGTTTTGATGCGCGTATGACGTCACACAGAGTTCTCATACAAGCAACCGCATTTTAGAATCACCACGGGCGTCACTTTGCCGTCGGAGTAATGACGGACGGGTTTTCGACGGTTTTCGGCCACTTATTCTAAGCTTGTATAAAGCTAACTAATAGCTATATTTGCAATTACGAACTCATTAAATGAACTGGAACACGAAAAGGGCGAAAATAGAAGTCAAAATTTTCGTCGTAGTGGCACTACAGGAACTGAAAGACAACCTTTCCCAAAAAACTCGGCAGCACCTTCATAAATAAATAAATAAATAAATAAATAAATAAATAAATTCTAAAGAACTGTTCTGGTTGGATGGCCTTAATCGCTTCAGAAATTCCGATTTAGTTCTAAACAATCGTAATTTTCTTTCGGCAAAATATCAGCTGAAAATTTCGTAACACTGGAAAATTGGAGACACAACATAAAATAATTATATACAAATAATTAAATACAAATAATTAAAACAACAAATACAAAATAATTAAATACAAATACAAATGTAGTAGAATAACTTCACAAAGTTGGTGAACGTAGTTCAAAGAATCGAATTTTAATAAATAATGGTCATACAATCGAGTGGAGCCGTTCAAATTCTGTGTGGAGGCATAAACGTCAAAAGACCACATTAGTTATTTCTATATCCCAATTCTTTTCAAAAACATCCTAGACTTTACTTAGATATGAAAACAACATTTGGTTTTGGAAATATATCCAAGTGCAACGGTAACTGTCCTAATAATATATATGAAAAACTACTTCATTCTGTTTGGCTAAAAAGGAGTGCAGTTTTCGTGCAACACGAGTGCTATTACAAATGGGTTCTGATTGGCTGGGAAACAAAACAAGCCAACGACAGCTAATCAGAAAAGAGTTGTTTCTATAGCAACATATTGGCGGTAATTTTGAGATATGAAACGCAGAAAAAATGGCCGGGGTTTTCAGCAAACAACGATTTGGTTTTGCAAGCGGAACAACAATAGAACAGCTAAAAATCATCCCAAAGACCCGAACACAGTTAAGACTACCTCTTTCTGGCTTACTGTGTGGAAAACGTGGCGTGAAGAGAAAAATATCGTTAACAGAATCGAGGAAAACGAGCCAGAAAAACTGAACAAACTACACGAAACATTCTACTCTGAAGTGAAAAACGAAAAATGGTGACGACTGCGAGACAGATAATGTCTGCACTATGCGGCTACTAGCCTATAAGAAGTGAGAACAAGTTCACGAATTACAGTGCAAGAAAAACAACAGCCAGCAAACTGAAGAAAGCTGACTCTCAGATATCGTCAAAGTCACAGGTCACAGAAGTGTACAGTACCTCGACGACTACGATGAAGCCGACGAGGACGTGCATCGACGACTCTCTGTTGGAATATCCAAACGAAATTATGAGAACCCCTGTGCCGATAAGAAGCGAATAGCAGTTTCCTACATCACAATAGATGCACTCTACTCCCTTATTAACACGTGATAATTGACATCAGTTCATGCTTATTCTGTATGAATTTTTATTTCAAATAAAGTTTCATTACTTTGTGTCGATATCCATTTGGTGCCCTGTATTGGGAAGGAGCTGTCTAAAGGTGATTAGGAATTTGCGAACAGCACCAGATATGGCGGCGAAGTATATTTACACAATAACAGGGTACAACCTCATTGCATGATATAGAGAAAAATTCAAAAATAACAAGAAGTTCTCGTGGAAAAAGTTTTTTTCGTAGTCGACTTGGGTTTGTTACGAATACACATAACAAGAATTTTTAACAGCAGTAGTCTGTGCTTTTTTGTCATAGAGTTGTTTCACACCAAAAGGCAATGTAAATCCTTTCATCCCAGATTGTTTTCTAAGGCTTTTTTTATATTAATAGATGAATTTATAAATACAAAGATTAAAAACAACGTCAATTGAATTCTCCGTCAGGAAAATCCTCTGCTTGCGACTGGCCCCCCAAAATAAACGTCATAAAATATATTGCTAAGAACAGCGAATAGCTAAAAGGAAACAGAAATCTGGAGTATCTGTCAATCTGATTCCCTTCCACAGTGTAACCGAGTGTCGTCTTTATTTTCTCCAGGAGTGATTTTTTATCGCTGCTCCGTCTTCTCCTTAAAACCGGCCTTGAGTGATTGCAAGTTCTAACGGTATTTTTTAGTCCACTGTGCTTGTAGAGCTTGCCATTTTTATTTCCCTTGGAAATGTTGAAAGCGTTGTTTAATGTGTCTGTGAAAACGTACGATTTGCCACCCATGGAAATTCGTATTTCCATTTTGTGATGTTCGTCTTCCTAAAATGTGAAACAACCAAAAAAAGAAAAGGTTTGCGAGGGTACTGTGAATCATTGTCAGGAAAATATATTGTGAAATTGTCTACTGCCCTTTGCTTTAGATATTAATTGTCTATTAATATTTTCTTATGCTCATTCCTTAAAATCTCCTATTATTTAGGATTCTGTGGCTAAAAATAATACAGTACGGTTGTAGTTGTTTTGTCATAAGGGATATTTGTGGATTCTTAAATTTGATTTGAAAAGTGATCATTTTAGATGATAGTTAATCATTTGGGTTTTGGCCAAGAAGAAGAATAAGGTCAAGAAAATGGATTGGCGAAGAGGCTTTGTTGTCAATGTTGTTGGTATTTGTCATGATTGTAATGACAAACACGAAGGGTGCCAAGAATCGATTATTTTTCTTCTTACCCAGTTTCCTCCTTCAACCAAATCAGGATGCGTCCTTTGTCCAGGAACAAAACTTCCAACGTACTTCATCTTTCTGGAATACCTCAGAACAAAAACGTACTCCACCAGAGTGAGAAAAATGAATCCAAAGGACATCAGTAGGAAGTAGTCAATTGCCTTGACGTAGGACACGCGTGGTAGGTTGGAGTTAACAGATCCTAACATGTAACATATAGTAAGCACTGTAGTTATGCCCAGGCCGACGCGTGCGGGAATCGCGTGTGGATCAATCCAGAAGCTCACCCAAGAGAGAGCCACGATGCACACACAGGGAATGTACATTTGGAAGATATAGTACATTGTACGGCGCTGGAAGTGTACAGTCACAGTTAAACCAGAAAACGAATCTAAAAAAAAAAAAAAAAAAAAAACAGAAGAGAGAGATAATTAAAGTGATATGGAAGTTTAATGCCTTTTATGCATTAGATTAAATGCAATAATTTACGCATGTACATGTATTTTATCAGAGAACTATGTATGATAAATTAGCAATTAATAAAAAAACCAAACCGTACTCGTTTGTCATGTAAATGCCAACTACAATCAAGAACAAAAGGGTTGGAACAAATTCGCATTGACAATGTTCCCTACACGCGCGACAGAAACACGGTACGCGTGAAGGAAAAATCTCCGCTTCCCAACTGAAAATTGCAAAAACAACAACAACAACAAAACAAAGCAAAACAAAACAAAACCAAACAAAGGAAAGCCAAACAAACAAAAAACAAAAGGAAACAAAGAACAAGAGGTATTGCTGAATATGTAACGAGAGTTACAGTTTTAGAGCAGTTTTCAATTGTGTCGAAATTAATTCGCGTTTGCTTTGGTTTCGCTTTACTAATGTTTGTGATTGGTTAGCAAAACACGCGCCACTTTCTTAACCATGAGAAGCAAAACCAAAACCAATCGTGACCTTGTCGCACGCGTTTTCCCGCGCTTGGCGCCGGCTACGTTTATTTGCATCGAATTCTGATTGGTTCATTGCGTGGTTTACCCCTGTTGTTGTTGGTCAGAGTAATTCCTCTGGGTTTGGTTTCACGACACTCAATTGAAAACCGCTGTAACCTGGTAGTTTTATCGTATCAAGAAAAGCGGATCAACTTTGACAACAATAGGCTTTGTTATACGAACTAAAATTGACCTTATATGGCCTTTAGGAACAATGACGGGAACAATGGCGGCAACAGCTTCTAAAGAATCGCGCGATTTTTCAAAAATTTCCGATTACCATACGAGCGGGAAATTTGAACGATCGGAAGACAAATTCTCCCCGGGGGAGGTGGTACCGGTATAATTATCTCGATGCAAATAGTTACTGTGGGATGGCTGGTAGGGCGAGGGTTGTGCTCAAAAGTAAAAGCTGCCGTGTAGGTTACAAGTATGACATTGCCAGTGTTTGCTGGCAAAAGAACTATTCAACCGCTTTATCTAGAGGCGCACTACGCGTGGCAAGTGCACTGGAGGTGAAAGCATGCATTTGGCCAGCGATTAATGCTTGGAAGCGCTGCGAACCTGGCGCCTCTTTCCCCAGTGCGAACATTTAGTCCGGCGAAAAAGCATTCGGGAGCGGACAATATCCCACGAAAATTGGAGGCGCTATGTTATTGGGGGCGCTTATATTTTAGCTTTACGCTCAGCGGGTATTTCAATCATCACTCCGCCGCTCTGGCTCATTCAAATGTCGCGTTACATAAATCAGATTTAGTACCGCGTTTAGTGTGCAGAAGAAAAAAATTTAGTGACTTTGTAATAGCTACTGTTAAATCCAATTGTGAAATCATTTGCTGAATGCCCATTTTAGTTTTACTCGAGCGTTGCGCGCGTTCTGCGAAAACTAGAGTAAAACTTTTAACAATAGAAGTATGAAAAACTTTGGAAAGAGAATTATTCACTTGCAAGACCTATTATTCTATTTATGGGAAAAAAATCACACCTTCGTTGAGTGCTGCGCGTTTGATTGATTTGATATCTACAAAACTGCGTGGGCTCTACGAAAACTAAAAATAATGTTCTGAACAGTATTTCTTTTCCAATGACTGTAAGAATTCGGTTTAAAACTTTGAGAGCCGTTACAGACCGATTTACTCACGAGCAGGACCTTTAGTATTCGGCATATTCTATTCATGGAAAAAAAAGTCACACCTTCGTTGCGTGCCGCTCGCTCGATTGATATCTACAAAGTTGTGTAGGCTTTGCGAAATCTAAAAAAAAATGTTCTGAACAGTCTTTTTTTCCAGTGACTGTTAATCAAACTGAAATAATACAAGCGCTCCTTGCACATAATAATATGCTTTGAAATACAATTGCTTATTGGCTAAGCATGCGGTATTCTATTGTGAAAGTTTATTTATGTTTACTACCGTGTCAGACATGCAACTTGCGTAAATGTGTGCGCACTGTGAAAACTTGAAAAAAAAATTAAACGCCATTTCTTTTAAAATGACTGTTAGGATTCGGTTTAAGACTTTAAAAGCTATTGGATACCTATTTACCAGCGAGCAAGACCTGTTATTCGACTTACTCTACAATTAATGACAAAAAAAGTCACACCTTAGTTGCGTGCCGCGCGCTTGATTGAAAGAAGAAAAATCACACTTCCTTTATGAAACGCCGCGCGCTCGACTGAAAACAAACTGAAAAGTCATAATCAGCACGCTCGGCGAAAACTAGAAAAAAAAATTTTTTTGAACAGAATATCTTTACGTAGACTGTTAGAACTATGACAGTTTTTCGGAGAGAGATTAACACGCGCAAGACCTGTAATTTTTTTCGTAGCGACCGCAAGCTCATCATACTGTAAGCGCTTCGCTGAAAACAAGGAAAAATTCTTGATCAGAATGTTCAAAGCTAGCATAAGGCTTGTTTTAAGAAGGAGAAATGTCCAAATTCCAATTCGATGATTTATACACAGACCCTAAGCACAGCTGAGCGCCTCAAAGTCATACACCGGGCATTGTTCCCCTGATCGCTACTTAGCTTTCGATTACGCCGCAATAAAATATAAATGTTTTAGTGCTTCGAGTTATACCGGGCATTTTATTAAGAGAGAGGTGGTCGAATCTGAATGAGACTCATGCGGACTTTTTTGTTGTTGTTGTTGTTCAACTCTCGACTTTCTAATCAGTCTGATGCGCGTATGCGCGCACCGGTGGTCAATCCTCCTTGGGGTACACCAGTGACAATTGACCTGTCGAGTGCAAATTTACTCTGCCCACTACCCCAATACAGCTAAATTGTCACGCCGACAATTTCCCGAACAGTCATGAGCTTTTCCGCTTAGCTTCGACCAAAGTCCCTCAGCGCTACCAAGGACAAAAAGACTATTGTCTAACGGCACAATGACCAAAGTTGAGCCGGAACAATAGACCATTTCTTGATACGTAATTGAAAGTTTTGTTTTCTATCTCGCCTTCAGCTGTTACCTGAATGGTACAGTGGGTGCTTGAGTTGCCTCGTTGCGTTTATGACTGTAAATTGTGCCATTTCCTTGTCATATATGTAAATTTCTTGTCCAACTTCCTTCGTCCAGGTGTATTGCAGATCGTCCTTGTCATAAGAGACTGAAAAGGTATTAGATCGGCAATCCACAAGATAAAATGATAATATTAAAGGACCCTAGTCAGCCTCCGCCATTTTTGATGCCATCGAAATTATTGATATTGCATGGTGAGGCGAAATCTTATTACTTTACTGTAATTGTATTCCTGAAAATAATTGTTTCATTATCTTAAGTAGTTTCACAGTGATTTCGTTCATTTCGACATGCTCCGAATAAATTATAATAGCCAAACTCTCGCACATAAACAAAAACAAAAGTGTGGCTGAATAAGGCCCTTTTAAAGTGGTTAGTTAGATGCCATTTCTAATTACTCCAATGTACAATTAACATTTTATTTATACCACAAGTTTCCTTATTAGATAACAGAGGCCCTTTATAGCAATCAGTTGGAAATTTCACTCGTACAAAGTACGTGATTTAGCGTGTCCTGACGAAAGATGAAATTACGTACAAAAATTAACAAAAGCATCGCCTCAACAGGGGGCTCCATAACTTCAGAAACTTTCCAAATGAAATTACGCGGACTAGTTGAACTTCCGGAAGCTTTGTGTTTTCCATGTAAGTGGAGAGCACCTCAGCTCCTGAACTTCGACAAATGTTTAGAACTAATTATCAATAGAAAAGAAGCCATTTTCTATTATCAAGATCAGTAGTCTAACCCAAGTCTTTCCCTAACGCCCCTAAAATTGACCCCAACCCCAACCCTAACCTTAACCCTAATATTTCGTCAATACTTATCATGACCCAAGAGACCACCCTATCTAAAGGCCTAATTCAGTTAATATGACTATCTCCTCGTAGCCGAGATAGAAGCTCAGTAACTCTCTTATTTAAAAGTCCCATCAACCTGACCACTGTGACCAACGACCGATATCCGAGACCCAAAATTAATTTTCGTTTAGAAATGTACCTCGTCAATAAGCAAGCACAATTTGAAAAAGGAAAAATATTTTTAATCTGCACTAGGCAGTGACTAGTTTTAAAGTTTGTTTCGTCTTCGAAATCATGCTGCCTTCTATGCTTCCTTCTCATTGCGCTTTCTTCCTTTTAGTAGGCCATAATTGACATTACCCTGTCAATCAAAGAATCTTTACAGTAGACCTGCACCTTTCAAAAGCTCTATTTTCACTGGACTCTGATAACCTGCAGCTGCATTGTTTTTTTAGGGTTGGGATCATTGTTCCATTGGTCGTTCTTTTGTTCTCTCGGCCGAAACATGTAAGACTGCAAACGGTGCAGGGGCCCGTTTCTCGAAAGTCCCGGTAACTTACCGGGCCCGATCAGTGTCTTTGGTGATTAATGTTTCTTAAAAGAAGTCAATTTTTGTTAGCTTTAAATACTAAATTTTAAAATATTTTAATTGTTTGAAAACATTGGCCAAGTACCATGTCTGTAATCACTGTTTAATCGGCGAAAAAACATTTAAAAATTTACTTATCGGGCCCGATATAAGTTACCGGGACTTTCGAAAAACGGGCTCCAGGTCGCCCCCATTCAGTAAACCAATAAGTAGACCAACATTTAAACAACATTATCATACGGAGCGGTATAACTATATACTCACAACTTTCCAAAGCTAAGTGACAAATCTGATCATCCATTGGATACTTCCGTAAATTCATTTTGCAGGAGGCAGTGGATTTCATCCTAAAGAAACGCTATAGCCGTTAGCAGTTGTAGGATAGTTATCATTAGGTTGCGATTCGTTACAAATAAAAGTTTTTTTTATTGTCAATTCAATTCAATGACCTTTCTTTTGCCTATTTAAAACAGGATAATGTAATAACTAAACAACAATCTTTATTGCAGGGTAAATTTAAATTAAAGAAAAGCTGAACATAAAAATCTGGCAAGAAGTTTGGACTATCTAAGTGGCTGTAAGGCTGGCCCAAGACTATTAACACGGTTCAGAAATTAATCGAAAAGATATAATTCATTTAATTTATGATAAAAGTAAGATTACAGTTACAATAATAATAATCTTTTATTAGGAACCTTCCGTTCACTAAACGTGGTTTTCAGAAAGGTCCTATAAAGATTAAATATACAAAAGGTTAAAAAATACAATATATAAGACAAAATTACAAAATGATAAAAACAGCAATTCAAACTAGAAGCTGAAACTACAAAGATATCATCGATGGGGTTAAAAACTTCAAATTGATAAAAAATAAGAAATATAAAAGCAAAAAAGCTAAAACTACAAAAATTCTAAAATTTAGTTAAATTTGATAATGGTTGATATACAGTTGGTTCGTGTTATTTGTCCAAGTCAAACAGAAAAGAAAAGAAAAGAAAAGAAAGGGAAAGAAAAACAACAATTAACTGCAAGATGTATTAGACTTTAAACAATGCTACTATCTAAATTAAAACAAGCATAAAAAAACTGATTATACCTCGCACTGAGCATCATATGTCCACCATTTAGATTTACCCAGATCTTTTTGTTAGGTAGGATTGTCTCATGAACGTTTGTTTGAACTGAATTGACAAAAAACGTGTCCGGAAGCCAGAAGTTATCGGTGAAGTGACCTCCGAGTGTAAGTGATTGATTAAGACCCAAGTCAAACCTTGGATCCTGCCAAAACAAGCCAAGATATAGATCCATGCTGAACTCCTACGAAGGAAAGTAAATAAGGAAGTGTTTACTATTAAAAACTACTGGAGGACTCTAATTGTATGGAAGAAGAGAAAGAAGGGAATGAGATCATACTAGTTGAGGAGTACGGCAGCTTTTTGAGAACTGAAGGTCACTTTCAATAAAAGTGACAATTTTGATAACAAAAAAGTTCTTTGAACTTCAAAGAAACATCTTTGGATGTCGCCTGGAAGGTGTCACAGACTTTTGGTTTAACGATTACAGTAGAACCCCGGTAACTTGAACTCTGAAGGGAGACGAAAAACTGTTCGAGTTAGCGGGGGTACCAGTTATCGGGGTAGATCGAAAATTCGACTTTTCATGTAAATAAATTATAGTTTGTTGATTATCAGCACTTCAGTATACAACCCAGGAAAAATTAAACTTACTTTCATCAGGAACTGTAAGTCCCATGTAAGCTGAGGCTTTCGGGTCAATTCCAGTGTTTTTTACCAATAACATTACAGGAGGAGCTAATGGGATGACATCAGTGGTGCGTTGCAAGAACCAGATTTCGAGTTATCGGGGTAAATTTCGATCATGGGAAACAAAATTTAGCTCGAGTTAGCGAGCAATTCGAGTTATCCGAGTTCGAGTTATCCGAGTAAAAGTGACTGAAAAGTAGGGCTAAATCCAAGGGAAACGGGACTTCGAGTTACCGGGGTTCTACTGTATATTCTTCAAGAGAACTAAAGAAGAAGACTGAAATACTTCGCTAAAAAAACAAAAAACAACCGCAGCTGCGCATGTCAGACTAGGAACCTTACGAAATTACTGAGGAATGAACAGAAGTTGGAATACTGTGATAGTTGGGACTATAAAAAACGAAAACCCGTTCCGATTACCGTTTTTCTCGTACAAAAAAGCTTAAAGTGTGCCACAAATCAAATTCCCCCTCTGGGAAAGAAACTTACTTTCTATATAGCAAAATTCATTCATTCATTCATTCATTCATTCATTCATTCATTCATTCATTCATTCATTCATTCATTCATTCATCCATTCATGCTCACCATATTTGCTTCTTGAATTTCGCCAAATGACAAGATTAAAATGTCCACTTTAACATCAACAGATCTCACTAGAAAAGACGTAATCAGTACGTTAGCAGTTGACGTTTAAGCTGAACACACACAAACCTAACCAGTTGTGTAAACCTACAGTGCTCTTCGGGTTGTCTCTCTTCGAGTAAGAGTACAACGGGTACCAATGACCTGCTCCGAAAAATTAAAGAATTTCTGACTTGGGTAACACTGAGATTTAACTAGCATCCAACTAGAGAGAAAAATCGTCCTGCGTATTTAAAACTCCAGAGATAAGAATCGGCCTGAAGGTTTAGAAAAAGCCTCACCTCCGTAAAATGGTCTCATGTTCTTGTCGTAATCTATCATGATCGCAATTAGCAGTTTAGACATATTCATGCCTGGCTGTATAAGCGTAGAATTTGGTTTTCCTGTGTGCTTGCTACCCTGTCTGAAAGAAAAAATAAAACAAAGTAAGTTGAAAAAATACACGGAAATTTGTCTGTGCTTTTTGGGATCATCGACGGCTTCCCTCAGTATTGACCGAGTTGGTCTCCTTTTCCTCATCAGAAAAACGTCTCGCGCAAAGCGCGCAAATGTGGTTTTATGTCCGTAATTTTAATTTCCAACCGAGATTTTGGCTAGTTAGGTTAATTCCATGTGAATTACAACAACTTTCAATTTAAAACTTAAAATTCTTTCCTCTTGCTGTAAACTGAAAATAAACGTAAAAAATACCGTGTATCGTTCTTCCTCTGAGAATTTACTTCGTGGTGCCTTCCCCTTGGTGGTATGGAAGTATCACATTTATTAACATTATAATTAGATCATAATTTAAAACAGTCTTGTTACAAAGCAAATATAAGACAAAAAGCAGTGAAAAGTTCTCGGAAGTGTCCTAATTCTTGATAAAGGAGTGTCTTGAGTCTCTCAACCAAAATTTGTAAACACCCGTAAATAAATTTCCTCAAAACGAGTTTTAGCTGCTTAATTACTTTAATGCTTGACTGTTTTGAACAGTAGAAATGAAGGAACATTTCACAACATTCATTTGTAACCTTAACATTGCCGCAAATTACCACCATTACCACCATTGTCACCCACGACTTGTTCCCGGCTGGCCTCCTGGCTCGGTCGGTAAACCAACGGACGATCAAATCCGGACGTCGTGGGTTCGATTCCCGCCGAGGTCGGATATGTTTTTCTTTGTCTCGTGCGATCTCCCATTTCCTTACTAGGGCCAATGCTTGAAGTGGGAAATTCATGGGTTCACTTTAGCGCCTTAGCTTACATTGCAGAGTTAATTCTCTGATCCATTATTTGTTTTTAACAGGGGTCACTTTCGAGAACTTCCACTGTTTTCGGCTAACGTTTGCTTTTCGGTAAGGTCGCCGATGGTTTCAAGACCGTGGTCGTTCTTTAAGTGCTTGCCGATTGCTGAATAACGGTGTTCGTCAATACGTTGGTGTAAATGTCGACATTTACCAACGTATTGACGAACACCGTTATTCGGCAATCGGCAAGCACTTAAAGAACGACCACGGTCTGGAAACCGTTTGCTTTTCACCCGATCAAAGAAGCTACGAACTCACAATATGCCAGAAGCAAAACATTCAGCGAAGAGAAACGTCAGAACGATCCCCTTTGTACCTCTAGATGCCATCTGTAATATGCAAATATTGGGAGGAAAAATAAGCCGTAACTAGATAGATAGATAGATAGATAGATAGATAGATAGATAGATAGATAGATAGTTTATTTAAAATTTCTTCGCAGCCTAAAGGCTGAATTACGTAATAATTTACAATGACAAGTATTAAAATTTAAACCTAATTACAACAATATGATATAAGGATCAAAATAATACGGTATATTTTTTAGTGGGTCTGCAGAACGATATAATTCAGGTGCAAAATCGAAGTAAGAGAGTCAAAAATTTCTGGTGGACTTGTTCCTTGAAGGTCTGGAGTCTCAAGACTATTTATTTTGCCAATGTTCCCCAAGCCAAAATTAAGTTCTTTTGGAAAGCTAAATTTAAGGCGAACCATCGTTTGAGACATTTCCTGTCTTTCCTCACAGAACGCTCTTCTTCGCATAATCATGAGAAACTCAAAGTTCACTGGCGGAGTGCCCCTCCCGTAAGAATCACTCTTTGTCAAGGTAGTGTGACCTCCCTACGCGGGACGATATTTTCTCATATAATAAACACCGTGACCGCCTACACAGACCAACTTGCTGCGCGCATGTCCGTTAAGTCCGGGTTAGCCTCAAAAGCGAGAGTTTCGCCAGAGATTTACATGAAAGAAGATAAATTGTAATAAAAACTGACCACAGTGAGTGAATTATGGAGACAAATCCAAAGAAAAGAGGTGTACTGAGTACGCTTGGTTTTAAATAATTAAGTAGTTTCAAATTTGACTCGGTCAACAGGGGTACTTTCTCTTACATGATTATTGAAATCGCGCGTTAAAAGGTATTCGTTGGCCCTGCAAGGAGGGTGACCCGCATAACCAAGCCAACTTCTCTTAATACTTAAATAAGATCTAAGAACGTTTTCAGGTTTAAATCGCTCAAAACGTTTAATTAAAAGAATGTTAAGTCGGATCAACCTTCGCTTTAAAATTAGTCCTTCACGGAAACAGAGGATGCTTAAGTTTTACCTTTCGATACAAATATCTGATATTTTCTATCATAAGTACCAAAAGGGTCCTTACTAAACAAAAAACAACCACGGTGGATTGAAATAGTTTCCCTCGTATGTTAGAAAATGTATTCTCAACCTCGAAAGAAAATTGATAAAGAGTACTTAAAATCAATTCCAATTTCAATCGGACCTAATCTACTTAGTAATAATGGCTGTCAAAAATTTGTTTCATTTATCAGGTAGCTAAGGGTAGATTGTACTCTGTCATCGATTTTCAAAACATGTTAAAGACAAAGAAATTATTCTATACCCTTATTTTACTATAGTTCATATGCATTTTTTAGATCGATCATTTCATTTGATGAGCAGATATCAATGGAAATAACACTATGAAGTGAAACATCTACAGCAGTAAGCTCATAAAGTTATTTAAATATGTTTTTTCGATATTATGCACTATGATTCATTGCTATGTTTTACCTTTAAAAGACTTGGAAGTCAGCACCGCGTCCTTCATCTCAAAATTTTCTACCTTTACTGCCTTTCGCTTTATGGAGAAATGAATGAATAACATAAACCCTACCGTACTGTTTGAATGATTTGCAAATCAGTTGTCCGTAAGGATAAAGGATTGTTTTATTTCATGGTAACCTCGTGTGGATCAGCGGGGAACCATTTGTCTTCTAACTTCGGGGAAACTATGCCATCAATTTCATTTCAAATAATAACAAATCGTCTCTGAAAAGCAACGACAACTTTTGCGAATCAACTCATTTTTTTACCCAAGAGATAGAAATTCACTTAACCTGATTCACAAGTACCTTTTAGATAAATGATATCTTAACACTCATAAATTTCAAAAGCGAGAACTACAAAACAAAAAACCTCGCAGGTGCATGTTAATTTTTAAACATCTTTTTATTAACATTTTCTGAATTTTAATGTGATAACAGTATCTCTGAAAAAAAGGTAAGTATTTTACCCCGAAGTAATTCTTCAGTTTTCGTCACACACACGGTACAGTCATACGTTCACGAGGAACAATCGTCTTTGAACAATTACTATTTGTGCTTATGATTTGTTTGATTACAGAATTTAGGGGCAACGTTTAAACATTGCAATTGAAGTGAAAACTCCAATACTCGGATTCAAATCAATCTACATCAATAATAATAAAGAATTGTGTGACTCATACATTTATGCATTCAGTCATTGAATTCGTTTATAGCGCCGATGACACCCCTGCTTATAAAACTAATCTTATCGACCGGTGAATTCGCATTTTAATAATGTAAACTTCACATGGGAGCTGTAATCCAATGTGAAAAGTTCCTGTGCGGTATATTCAAATACTTAACAAAAAGCAAAAGAAAGAAAAATCAGCTTTTAAGTTCCTTTAAATTCACCAGCCAAAAATAATTCTATAGCAGAATTTACAACAGACTAGCCACGAATAGAGCGGTAAAACTGTAGAAAAGAACGGTATTTTTCTGAAAGGAAATCTGTCCACTCATCACTATTTTAGTTGTTTGCATCCCTTGTTCAAGGGGGTATGAAATGAAAACAGTAGACCGGTAGGTGAATTAAATGGAAGATTAATTCTGAACCTAAAAATATCAGCCGTTTACATCATAGTCTGGCATCGCAGTTAACATTTGAGTAAATGGCTCAGTGAAGGGTAACCACCTCCCTCCCCACGGGCACTTTTCAAGGGCTATCTTGAAACCCCAGGGTTTTTTAGGCCTTTTGGTGCCGGGGGGGGGATTGTGCCCCCTCCAAGACTTCGCAAGTATGTAAGCTACGATTGTGAGACTTGGAGGATAGATAGTACGTCCAAAGGTGTCTCCTTTGAGGTTCTCATCATGAAAGTGATGACGTCATATGGCGTGGTAATTAGGTCATGATTACCAAATGGCCGTCATCATGCATCCGCCATTTTGGATTTCTGGATTTTTCAGAAAAGCGCCCAAATTGAACGAAAAGTAATCAAGACCAAGAAAAGAACACTAATATGAGCTAAATACATAAACGTCACGGGAAGAAAAATGATTTTTCTTCATTTTAAAAAAGGGATTTTCTACTTTGTGAAAAAACCGCCTGTCAAAAAACTGGTTGCCATGGTAACATCAAAGTCAACCAACAGTGTGTAACCGACCACAGCAAAAGTTTTCCACATCAATTTCTGAAAAAGTCCTGAAGTTTGAGGACGTTTGCACAAATATTAAAAAAGTTATTCAGATTCAAAGTTGCCTTGGGCACAATCGCGACCCCTGGGCCTAGATAGGGTTAAATCTGTCTGGTAGTTTTCGACCTTTCAGTAAGAATTTACAAATTTACATGTACAGATCAACAAAGAGTCGTTTTGACACACATAGCAATCAATCAACAAAGGTTGACATCAAAATAATCAGTTTGAACTAACAAAACTATAGCAAATTGAACTTATTAAACAAGGGCGATAAACAAGACCACTTACGCGTTTTAAAATACGCGCGAAAACCGCACCTGTAAGTCTGGTGATGAAAAGGGTCAACAACAGCCTCAACCCATGCCTATACCCATCTGAACAAGTTATCAAGAATGATATTCACTGATGTCAATTCTGTTTTAAAAAGTCCACGTTTCAAAAATTCTCTATTTTGAAGATTCTCCGTTTTAAACGTTCTCAATTTTCAAGATTTCCCGTTTCCCTATTTTAAAAATAACCCTTTGAAGGAATTTCTCATTTTGAGTTATTACTCGGGTCGTAAGGCGGACCGAGTTAAGGGTTCGGTAGCATTATCAATTTTTCTTTTTCTTTTTGGGGTCGCGATGGGCCGAGAGATAAGACTTCGGGCCTCGAGTTATTGTTCTCGGTCTCGTTTTTTGTACTCGACTGGTACGAGTTACGTTTTCTGTCGTGTTATTTTTTTCATTAAATTCTCAGTCGCGTTCTTTGTTTTCGGGCCGTGAATAGTGTTTACAATATGCGAGCCAGACGTGCAAAGCATGAACAAAACATGTGAGGCATGAACAACCCCAACTTAAACTGCTAACTGTTAGGCTAACTGAGGAGCTATTTAAGCTAACCTAAGTGCTATTTAGGCTAACTGGAGTGCTCTTTAGGCTAACCGGAGTGTTTTTTGGGCTAACCTGAGTGCCTCAAGGTTAGTTTTGTTTGACCGAAAATTTGGCAACTAAATCAGTGTATGACCTCGCGGGCCAAGATAGATAAAGATGTCTCATGTTCACTATAGAAAAACAATCAATGTAGAAACATTTTCTGTCTTCAAATGAAAGGTAAATAACAAATGCTTTCACCCTGAATTTCATTTAAAAATATAAACAGCGAAACATGAAAAAACGTACAAGGATATAAACGTACGCGTGATGCGTAACGTTACTCTAGATACAGGGGCGGGGGGGGGGGGTACCCATCAGATGCTTGGGTAGGGAGGTGCGGCCCGGGCGTTCAAACCCTGACCCTGTTTAAGACACAATTCTCCGATTTCCCTATCCCGTTTAAGCCAGAACTCAAAATTTTCAGGCCCTTTCTAAGACATTTAACCCAAAATCACACCCTGTTTAAGACTAGACTGTTTAAGACTGTTTAAGACTTTCTGGACTTCGTTGACCAATCAGGTTAACAACCAGAGACGTATATATACCACCTACTGACGTTCCACAATTCACTTGACTCTGAAGATGACTTCCGCTCAGGTTGTCGAAACGTCAGTCAAAGTCACCACAAACAGTCCTTCTCAGGACTACACTCACCCGGATGATCATAATTTACGTACTTATGACATGACTCCTGGGTTCAAACCATTTACAATTTTAGAATGAAATAAGAATACACTAGTTTCCTACTGTATTTTAATGCATTGGCAATCACAATCGGTTTAAGCCATTAGTTCATGTAGGAATACCCTATTTAAGACAGAAAGTGATGAAATAGATACCCCGTTCAAGACCCTATCGGGCCGCAAGTCCTCGTTAAGGTCACATAAGGGAGTACCCCCCCAGGTCTAGATCATACCGAAAATTAAGATCCGTCTTTGACCCGGTGTCACATGCATATTAGGACCGTACAAATGGTTTCTGTTTCTAAACGAAAGGTGAAAACATAAGAATTAAAGCCCGGGGATTATAAAAAGCATTCGTATGACAAATGTTGTTTTCCCCTGTACTTCATTCTGACTGCAAGAAATGCAATTCTATCTGGTGGTTACTTATTGCCTCACTATATCTCTGTATCTATCTATTTGGTAGCCTGCGAGCAAGCTCTCTTGGGGGTGGGGGGCGGGAGGGGGAAAGAGGATCCACCCCCAAGAGATCTTGCTCGCATGCTATCTCTTTGGGGGAATTGGCGATGCTGGAGGTTATCACTGTTAAACGATTGTAGGCTTTACGCACCACACAGTCAAATATGGCCCGAGTATAAGCTGGAAACAGCTTCTTGTTTGTCATATTTTCCAGCAATGGGAAAATTCACACGTTATTGCTAGTGTCAAACGCCTCGTCCTCTGTTTAGTTTGTGTACCCTTTCAGTACCCTCTGGGTAATTACCAGTGAACATCGCTTGATATAAAAAATATTGACAATCATTTTTGTTTGTAGTAAAGACAAGACAGCTCGTTTCACAGTCAGCGACATTCAGAATTAAAATGCCATGTTAAAGTAATATTGAAAGTTCTTTTCTTAATGATGTTCAACTGTATTTATTTTCCTGCTTGGTATTGAGAATTCTAGCTTGTTTGCATGAAAATATACTCTGGTCTTGTCCCGTGAGCATTTGTGCGCTCAGTTGTAAGCTATACTGTGGGACCTTTTTGGATACACTCGATTGCAAAAACGTTGACACCTAAAAAGCATAAGCCGTGAACGATGAGACCCAATGGCTTTATGGGTATAAGTGTACTAAATCTATTTGCATATTATTCTATTCTCGTGCGACAGTTGATGACCAAAATTAGTTGCACGTGGTGAATGATGGAAACTGGAAGCTTTCCTTAACTGTCCACGTTGGCCAACCAGGGCAAATTTGAGTGATATACAAATCGCAATTTGCCTAAGTTCAAATCAGTATATGAACTTAAGCAATATTTGGTAGGAAATTATTCGGAAGAATTAAGTCAGCGCTGTATTTTTTTTTTTCATTATGGAAATGAGTTATTGTTTAAACACTACCCACAAATCCGTTGTGTCTCATCGTTCACGGTTAATGCTTTTTAGGTGACAACGTTTTTGCAATCGAGTGTATATTGGCTGATATTTGCAGTTGTCGAAAATGTAAAATGACATACGCCAAACAAATGCCTGGGGAAGGGGGGGGGGGGGGGGGGGGTCGCACGCCTGGAATTGACCGAGCCATAATGTTTTGAAGCTCAAGTATGATAGCAATCATGCCTGTGCCTTATAATCGGCAACAAAGACAGATTATCGCATTTCTATTTCAACTTTTTATTTTTCTCTATGTTTATAACCGTTACGATTTTTTTTTAAAGGAAAAAAGTAAAAGTTCTACATTCATTGGTAATCCCAAAAAGTAATAGTTGTCTCCATTTGATGCTAATGTACTTTCCGTAAATGGACTAGGTATTTTGTAGCAGGTTTAACCCAGGAGATTATAGCACTTTTTTAAAAATCTCTACGCAACATACATCAATATCTCCATGGTCAATATGACGATAGACTATTGTTTATTAACAATCAGTAAAATTACAGACTCGCCCGGTCCGAGGTGACCTTCCTGGTAGCAAAATGAAGCTTAGAATAAATTTATTGAAATTTAATTCTTTGAGTTATCATACAAGTACTCTTGTCATTTAGTTTTGTCCAAGTTAAACTCAGTGTTACTTATGTTCGCAGACTCGTCAAACTTCGCCGGTTGTCTTTCGCGGCCAGGTTACTTTTCCGTGTCGGCCGACATTATAGTAAATGCAAACTTGGAATACAAACATTCGTGCGCATGCGTGCCACTATTTGTCCGCAATTTACATAAAGTTGCTTGTAAACTACATGCTATTGCGTTGTTGTTGGTACACAAATTCAACATCAATTCATCATCGGATTTCATCAATTCCTGGTTGTTGAGATTTCGTCAGCAACATTCATTATTTGTAATTTATCGTTAACCGCCCCGTAAACTAAAATTCGTTACAGTCAACTGTGGAGAAATGATGTCGTTTAAGTTATAAACGTTAGCATTTATCGGCGAATTTGAAATGCTTCCATGTGGCTGGCACATGATCTTTTTCCTGGCAAGCCTCTTGCAACTTTGCAAAGTCGCCGTTTCCCCTCGCTTGACAGCGATGGATGATGACTTTCAATTAACAACTCTCTTTCAAGCCTTCTTGGAAACCTGTTATTTAGTCAGTTTACCATGTAAATGACAAAATAGATGGTCAAAAATGTGCCGTAGCCCAATGGAAACAAAAATCGCGAGTATTGATCCAAGTAATGGACTCCCTTCTCAGACCTAAATCGCTGCTTCACAAACTGAACGACACTTTCCTTGTCTTTTCTTGCTTTTTTGGAAAACAGAGGCTTCAGGCGAGCTGTTAGGCTCTGCCTTCTTTTTCGATCATGGATGGAACATTTTCTTCTGGGGTAAGAACTGGATCCATTTTCCAAGTCTTCCATAGAATGTTTAAACCTGTAGCTTCTGCCATCGACGGCTACCGTAACTAGTAACGGTTTACGATCCTGAAAAACAACAACAACATTAAAAGCGATTTAATACCTCTGTTTTAGCTTAAAATAACAGTTTTACATTTTTTTAAAATAGCCTTGAAAAGTAATCGACCCAGGAGATTTAAATGCTTGGTACGAATGGGTTAAGGTAAGGTGGCCGGTTTAGTTCACTGTATATTGAATCTTTGTTCTCACTTGTAAAATACCGTGCTTATCGCGTGACGTGATTATTCCTGAGCTTATCGTACGAATGTTCCCACCTTTGAAATAAGCACTAGCCAACCATAAAATAAGGACATAAAGCTTGGTTTACATTATCAGACGAAGAAGAAACATGGCTGCGTTGGAGCCGGCGTGAGATATTTTCCCTAAGTTTTTTTATGACTGTGTTGTGCTCAGATCAGGTGGAGGGTGTTACGATTTACCCGGTAAGATAAGCATGAACAAAATTGCCGAAATCCTCAGCAGAACTGTTACTGTTCGTCTCCCTTTAAGACGCTCCTTGATTTTTATCTTTTAACGTGTTATGCTTGGGTATATCCCATAAGTGGGAACCAGAGAAGATGGAGCTCAGAAAGAAACGACGTAGACGAAGCCAGTATGAATGAAGTGGCAAAAAGCAAAACATAAATTTGGCTGACGAAGTCTTATTGACCACGTTCTCTTACTGTATGCTACATCCTGTCTCTGACCGCGGTCACTCTTACCGCGAGAAGCCGTTCAATAACGCCACAAACCTCAGACGAACCCGCAAAAGTATTTTTTCTATGGCGCAAAGATGTCAATTGATTGTCCCAATTTAAATTTGAAGGGAAAATATAGAGTGGAACTACAAACCTTGAGTGCTTACTATTTACATGAAAAAACCCGGAAATTCCAGTTGGAAAATCAAATGATAAGCATCATTCCATTTGGAGCACTTCTGAAATTATGGGCTTTTGGTCAAAATGATGCATTTATATTACTCCTTTTGGGATCTACAGCTGATGTTCATACATTTTGCATGTTAAGACAAGCTAAATCATTTCGTATTTATACCGAAAATTTCCATCCGGGTGGTTTGCGTAAATGGTAAGCACCCCTTGTTAACACTCAAAAAAGGTGGCAGCCTTTTTAATTCCTAGGAGAGTTTGTTTTCAAGTTGTCTTCTCTTAACGGCACACCTTAGTTTGCTGTTTTAACATAAACCAGTTTTGGAAGATAATAAAAATTATTGTAACTCTTTAGGATGATATTCGTTCGCCAGTTTTTACTGACGTATAAAACCAATGTGAATTACTGACGTGCCTAATTAAACAGCTTCGTTTTTTCTTATTCGAGTAAAAACTGTCCCAAAATTCCAATAAATCTTACCGGATCCTCTCCATTCTGTGCAAGTTCGTAGCCAGTTTTCCTTTCTATATTTTCTTGCAATTTTCGAGACTGTTTAAGCACTAGAACATACTCCAACAGTGTCATAAAGATGAACACAAACCCTCCAAGCAGGAAGTAGTCAATAGACTTTAAATAAGACACACGAGGCATCCCTGCATTGACGCTACCCCTCATGTAACTGATTGTCAACACGGTGGTTATGCTGAGCGCTACACGCGCTGGCACCGCTTCATGGTTTATCCAAAAGCTGACCCAGGACAACGCCACGATGCACACACATGGGATGTACATTTGGAAGATATAGTACATGGATCGTCTGCGAAATATCATTGTGGCTGTCAACCCTGAGAACATTTCTGAAGAAAGGAAGGAAAGAAGAGGAGACAGTATAAGCTGTGAAGTGAGATCGATTCTGCCACTAATGCTACAAATAAAAGGTGGATGTAACCAAGATGGTGTGGGGAGTCCAAATAGAAAATATGTGAGCCTCGAAGGACACTTACGTAAAGGAATTTAATTAATGCTTTGATAAGAAGCTGATCCTATGTTAGAAATGTTTCCCATGTAGAAATTGCAGGGGGACAATGTGGTCTACAGGATTCCCTTTGACTGCGCGAAAGTCTGCATCGGAGAAACAGAGTCATGGACAGAGTTAAGGAGCACGGCGGAGATATACGACTCGCCCGGTTCCGAGACTAACCAATACCCACACTGGAACGAAGTTTATCGATCGACGGACTTTCAGTGGTTCACTCCTAGAGTCAGGAAGACAGAAAATCTGTTGCATTAGCTGCAGCAAATTTTCTGAATCGAGCCTATTCACTTTTCGCGAATCAGTTGTAAATCGGGTGTTTAAATACACGTACGATTCGTGCTCCGATACTGTCTGGCCGACAAATCATACCGCATGAAAAACCGGCCTTAAAGGGGCAGTGTCAACAAAATTTTTAGTGTGCCTTTGAATAGCGAAAAAACGTATTGGTATTGATGGAAATGTCAAAATAAAAGTTCAGTATTGCTAACAGTTATCCAGCGAGTATACATACTAGCATTTTGTTATCTTTTGCTGCGGATGGCTTAAATGGAAATGGATTACAGCTTGAAAAAATTGGACACTGAAAGATCCACACCAAAATCCTGTTTATTCATTTTGGAGAAATTGTTAAAAACTGATTTATAGTTTGTTCTTCTTTTGAGAAATCAATTTCCTCCCGGTGCTCTACGAAGAATTTTGTGTTAGAGAAAAGGTTAACTGTTAGATATTTGAGTAGCTTTAATCAAAATACAGCAAAATCTCCTTGGTAGTGCCCCTTTAAATAGCCTTAAACCCATTCTTCTGTGACTTCTGTGTTAACAACTGAGAGAACATTCTTACCGGAATGATAAACTGGATGCTTGAGGTATCTCTTGGCGCTCACAATTTCAAACTGTGCCATTTCCTTGTCGTAAATAAATATGTCGCTCCCCACTTCCGATCTCCACTTGTACGCCAAGTCTTTCTCCTCGTATGAAACTGAAACCACAAAAAGATGATCACATTATCTTGAAAAATTTATCATAAGCTCGCAAATTATGATCATCCGGGTGAGTGTACTCCTGAGAAGGACTGTTAGGGTTAACATTGAGGTGACATTAATATGTCCAAAACAGCTCTTCTTCAGGAAGGCGGTTGCTCTTTTTTTTTTTACTTACAACAGCCAAAGGGAGTGAGGATCAAACTTAACTGGAATGAGATGCATAATGATTTAAAACTTAAGCAAAAAAAAAAAAAAAGCCTTCAAGTAAGAATTGAAAGAAGCATTGTAATAATTAATAACAATTTTATTAATTTATATTGCGCAATTATCAATATAAATTTTCAATTGCGCATTGTTAGACCTTCTAAAAACCGAAGATTTGTATATTGAGATTGATGCAATAACTCTAAAACCTTTTTATCCACACCATAAGATAAAAAAATCTAATTAATGCACATCCTTTCCTTTTACTCTTTCCTACACTTTTCATTTTCATAATGTAATCTTGTAGAATAAAGACTCGTCTCGATTAGTATTGCTATTTGTGGATCAGTATAATATGTACCTTATTTTCTGTAAATAAATAAATATATTGTTGTTGTTGTTGTTGTTGTAAGTGATGGTAAATTTGACCGTCATTGTCAGCATGTTTTTTATGTCTTTTATCACCAACCCTCAAAGCTTTTTTTTCCCATTATTTCATCATTAAGAAATCTCCTCAACCACAGTGAGACATGCACTAAGCGGCCCTATATGAATCGGTCACCCAAAACTTTGCAAATGACAAACTGAGAGGTATCTTTATGATGGCCATTTCTTCTTGTTTGAATTTTTCGTCGATATCTCCTTGATCTAGTTCAACCTGTGTTAAAGGGGAAGTGTCATGCGAATTTGATGTCATTTCAAAAGCCAAAAATGTTTGTCTGTCCAGTTTAGTAATAAATTATCATCCCAGTGCAATGAAACAGTCAATTTAATAGTACCTCAGGCCAGAGGCAGAGTAGGTGGGAATGGATTGAAAAGTGAAAAATGTTAGGCTAATATTTTTAAGTTCTGGCTTTTTGATCTCCAAAACGCGCTAGAATAGATCACGAGTTGTTTCTTTCAAGTTGATTTCTTTCCTCTCGTTGTTCTAGAATTATTTTGTAGCTAAGCGAAAGTATTATTTCACAATAATTAGCAAAAGAGGTAAAAAACCCCAAGACGCTTCCCCTTTAATCGGTCACCCAAACCTTGGCGATGGCCATTTCCTCTAGAGTGAGTTTTCGTTGATATCTCCTTAATCTAGTATAGTCAACATGTGTTAACGGTTAAGCTGTATAAAGTGGTCTGTTGACCACTTGATACGGCTTTAAATGCACTGCTTTTAGGGACTTACAGCTTTCAAAAGCCAGATGACAAGTTTGCTGATCTAAAGGATAGTTTCTTAGGTCCAACTTGCATGAATTTTTTGTCACTAGCCTGTCAATATCAAAACAAAAGTAAGAACGGTAGGATTAGTCATACGACCTGAAACGTATGTAAACCGATTCAGCTTTAACAACATATTCAAGGTGATTTGCGCTGATTGTAAATTTCAAAAAAATCAGACTTGGCCCATGGCAGGTTAAGCCCCGTCTACACGAGCAATTTTTATGTGGCAATTTTTATTTGCCACATAAAAACTAACACGCCAGCTTTTCGGCAAATGCAGTTGTCACATAAAAATTGGTCATTTCTCATCATCTACACGGGTAAATAAACATTGCCAAATAAAAAATTGTCCGTGTAGACGAGATGCCACATAAAATGTAACAATTTTTTCAACGTCATCTGTAGAACCCAGTCCCTACAGTCCCTAACATTTGCGCATCTAGCATGGCGCCATCTTGCTTTTTGCCTTTCCATGGACATCTCCGCTGTGCGAAATTATTACTGACACAAATTAACAACAAATATTTGTCGAGCCATCTACACGGGCAAATAAAAATTGCCACACACAGTTGCCACATAAAAGTTGCTCGTGTTTAATCGCATGCGCCGTCGTTGCGGAGAGCCAGGTTACGTTTGAGATCATTGCTTTCAGGGGATTTGCTCTCAGGTTCTAACTTCGAAATTTCAATACTTTGGGGAGAACTGTAATGATATTATTTTAGACTCATAATGCATGACATTTAGTGCTGCTTTAACTAGAATCACCTCGCGCTCAGCATCATTGTCCCGTTTATCAGGTTTATCCAGATTTTCTTATTTGCGAAGACCATCTTGTGTATCCTAGTATCGATGGAGTTCACAAAGAATGTATCAGGCAACCAAAACTTTTCACATGCCGCCCCTCCGAGGATGATTGTTCTGTTGATGCCGAAGGCTAAGCGAGGGTCTTGCCAAAATTGTCCAAGGTACAAGTCTACTTCAAAATCCTGCAAAATTGAAAACAGTTGATCTATGTAAGTAAATTAAACGAAAGACTCTTTATATCAAATAACTATATGGCGATAGCGGAGAATCCTTGGAGATACTTATCATCCCGGGAAAATTGCGGAAGGGAACGTACTTAGCATCTGTGAAAACAATTCTTACGAATTAAGGGAACAGTCGGAATCCACAACATTTCATGCCTTACGGTAAGGAACGACTAGACGCAGAAGTGCCTATGGCAGGATAGACCAAGGGATTCTCGACCCGTGTGCACTACATGCAATAACACGTCGAAAAGGTTTTTTGACATACAAACATCATCATAGAGACTGGCCCTCATGTGAGCTGATATATAACAGATTATGCAGAGCGTTTGCCTTTCTTACCATACTCGTTTCACTAATTTCTCCGAATTTCAAAATTAACATCTCCAAGTCAACATGAAGAGTTTGCACTGCAAAGAAAGGAGATCTTTATTACAAGGCGAACACAAATCGACAAAAAAAAAATGTTAAATGAACATTACGAAGAAAAGCAAAACTCTTAAAATAGAATTCCGTACACCGCAAACATACAGATTTTCTAAATGAAATTGAAACGTCAAACAGATGACTTGAAGGTGTTTATATGGCCTCTTACATGTTACAAAATAAATGTTTCAATTACAATCCTTGTTTATAGCTCAAAAGTAATCGCTTCTCTGACGATTGTGTCACATACGTGTGAGTCCCGACGGTTCAAACGGATCAACTGGTCGACCAATTGATGCACGTGACACAATCACGAGACAAACAATCACTTTTGAGCTATCAGATTAACGTTACACGATACCTTCAGGGGTGTCTCGCGTTTAAGCGATGTAGCGCGTCCAGTTTAAACGGTAGATACCTAAACCCCCATATCAAATTAAAGCTTATAGAGCAGGCTATCAAACTATACCAAGAATTTTGAAATAAAATGAATTGTCGAATTTTTCGCGACCTCTAATTGCGAGCGTCCGAATCACCTTTTTAAAGCTACAAGTCAAAGTGAATTTTGTTTTTTGCTAATTTAATTTGCTCCTCAGTTTCCGGACCCAAAGCGCTGAAAAGACGTGTCTGCGTCTTGCCATATTCAATCGCAGTGAAAAGTTATAGAGCGTTTTCGAAATAGGATGAAAAAAAAGTGGAATAATCGTACAAAAATCGCTCTCGGAGAAAAAACATTTGGAAAGACAAGTTTTTGTTGCCGGTTTATATGTTAAACAAGCTACTGTCCAAATTTGAAAGCAAACGAACAAATTCTTTTTGAGTTTTAGCTCTTTGAAGTAGCTCCTCCAAGTGAAAAAAATTTATTCGAGAAAACAGCGCTAGAAATTCGGCAATTCATTTTATTTCGAAATTCTTGGTTTAGTTGGATAGACAGCTCTATAAGCTTTAATTTGATATAAGGGTTCAGGTATCTACAGTTTAAACCGGACGCGCAACATCGCTTGGACGCGAGACACCTCTGAAGACACCTCTGAAGGTACTGGGTAACCTTAAACCACGATAACTAACACCTTTCATTGCACTATCATTGTTCTACTGCAAAAACATTTTTTTTCCTGTAAATAAACAAGGGTTTTTAAATATCTTTTAAACTATATTTACCTCCGTAGAACGGACGGATCCTTTTGTCATAGTTCCTAAATACAATTTCTAGAATATCTGAAACGTTTCTTCCTGGTATCACTAGTTCCTCATACTTTAGCCGGTATTCCCTAAAGAAAAATGTTGAATCGTTAACTGTTATAACACGGTCTTTCAGAAAGAAGCAAAGAAGATGTTTAAAAAAAAAAAAAATGTTGATCGCAGTTATCAGTTATCCAATCGACTGGTCGACCAGTTGACCCGAGAGAACCGTTTAGAGGTAGAAAAATCACAGGCTGCTCGGATTTAAGGCTAATTTGTACGCACCGATTTAGTATCGGCCCGATTAGTAGGCTCAATAGCATGGGTCACTTTACACGTTACAATTTGTCGACCGATTTCCTTTTCTGTTGGTGTAGCGCGGGGCGAAAATCGGTCTGACTCAAAACATCTCTAGCACTGCCACGGTTTCTTAGTAAATCGGGCCGATTTTCGTCCGCTCACTCATTTTCTTTGTCCAATTGGGCCAAATCGGCTCGATTAAAGGGGAAGTATCACGCAAATTTGCTGTCATTTCAAAACCCACAAATGATTGTCTGTCAGCAGAAATAAAGAAATAATTGTCAAGTTTGTTATAAATTATCACCCCAGTGCAATAAAACTATCGATTAGTGCCTCTGGCCAGAGACAGAGTAGGAGAGAATGGATTGAAACTTGAAAAATGTTAGGCTACTGTTTTTCAAGTGTTCGCATTTTTGTTTCCAGAATGCGCTAGAACGGATCACAAGTTCTTCCTGTCAAGAATTGAGTTGATTTGGTTCCTCTCGTCATTCTAGAATTATTTGGCAGCTGGTTGAAGGTCTTATTTCATCACTTTTAACAAAAGATACCAAAAACCTCATTTCACTTCCCCTTTAATCGGTACCTGTAAATTAGCCTTCAGTGCCCTCTTTGAATAAATTCAATTCCTGCCTCGAGATCAACAAATTAGACCGTCTAAGCAGCTCAGCTAATGATAGTTAATCTTGACTGGGTGTCGTCGGTATACTTGGAATCACCGATGCATATCATTGTTAGGTACAATTAAGGGTCTTAACAATTTCACGAACTTTCTTTTTAATTCAGTAAGAAATGACTCTATCCAGAATTATAACACACGCCCAGGACAGATCTTCACCTCGCTTTCACTAACGGGGGAAAAAAAGAAGTTTTTTTTCACGCAGTAATTATGTTGTTAGAACAATCCTTAATCACTCCCCTTAAGGTAAGAGAGTTTCCTAGTTTAAGTGGCTTTTAAGGCAATTTTTCACCAATAGATATATTTAGTTCCATATTTTTTATTTTGTTAGAATAATGTTTAATATTATATCTGTAGCTTTTTTTCCTGTGTTTTAAAGTTGTTATATATATTGTTATATTTCGACATCATTATTAGTTTGGCAGAACCTCCTCGTAAATCACCTTAGAAGGTGAAGTTCCCCTTTTAAAAATTGTTATTAGTTTAATTCCAGCCGTGGGTTTTTTTTTGGGAATTTAACCCCAAAATCTCTTAAGAATTGTTGAGCCTATAGCCATTATCATTACAATCAAAACAACAACTACATAACAACAACAACAACAACAACAAACGAACAAACAAACAAAAAGACAAGAAAAACACCAACACCGACGATAGCAACAATTATCCTACGAAATCGCATGAAACATCGCCTGATACGTAGCCGACGAGGCCGTACGTTGGCCGAGTTGGCTAAAAAAGGCGTTATCATTCGATGTATTTTCCTTCCTTTTCATTCGCCGAGAGCAAACCACGTGACCTGAAAATAACTGCCTACAAATAATCGCCTGCTCATGCGCAATACTGCATGTCCAACTGTGTTTTGCTGCAAATAATATTCTGCTCATGCGTAATTGAAACCACGTTCTTGTGTGAAAATGGCAGATCACTTCCCGAAGCTGTCATGCAGAGAGTAATTTGACATCTTTAGTTGAAAAACAAACTCGGTGATCGAATGATAACACAATTATTGAACTCAGTTATCGCAAAATATCGTGATTTTTCAATGTCTCGCAGATCGATTATTTGTCTCGGCTTTAGGCTTTGGCAAATAATTGATCTGCTCGCCTCTGACAAATCACGATATTTTGCTCAACCTCGTGCAATAATTGTTAAATATTCCACAAAATTTAGGTTTATCTCTAAAAGCTTCTAATTTACATACCATGGCGGTGTATTAGCTGGTTTTATTCCTTCAGTGCGGTTATGTTTTGTAGATTTAACAGTGGGATTCCTTTAAGACGACAGTAAAAAAGGAAAAATTATACAGTGGATTACTGTGAATAGATTTCAATAAAATACCTCGTTGTTGATCAAGTTTAGAGAAATAAAAGGGTAAGTGTTTGAGGGAAGATTGGAGAGACGCAATCACTCTATATGGGACGATTTTATTCAACGATTCGAGCTAAATCCAAAAACAAAAAATTATCAGAGTGGGACTTGAGCGGTATTCCGTTTGTTCCTGCACGGTGGCTTTATTTTTAAAGTTGCCCGTGTACATTTGGGAACTTAAGATACTCATTTAAAACAACATCTAACATCTTCAATTGAAATCAGTGATTTGTGCAAGGAAGAAGAAGAAAAAGAAGAAGAAAAAGAAGACATCCTTACATTGTGGTAAGAAAAGGCTTCTGTGGAGCAGAGAGTGATTCAGTTGTCCGAGGAGTAACTGTTGTAGTAGAGTTGCTGTTCAACCTTGTGCTGTTCCTTAAGACTAAACCATTACTGAAAAAGAAAGAGAAAGCAAACTGACAATTAATAATTAATGATTCAGGGTCCATGGCAGTCGCAGCGCAGTGACATTGGTACACAGAGCTGAAACCAGAAAATAAAGTCAAGTTCGTGACTGGCTGTTAAAAAAACGCGACTATGGCTTCATAGTACAACTTTATTCATCAAGAAATCTTATTCAATTTTTTCTAACAGAAATTATTTGTCATCTGATTGGTATTGTCATTTTGAATTCGAGCAAAGTTTCCCCATTTCAAAACGTCTTAACTGTTTCTATATTTTCTGCTGAAATTTGCAGGTAAAAAAAAAAAAGTGAAGAAAGCAAAGAAATTTTAAATACGTCTTCATACATTACAGTATGGCTACGGGGCCTCAAGTATAAGCTAATATACTTTGATCTGTTCGGATGCTTAAGTTGAAGAAAGTTGTCGGAAAAGGGAATCTTATTCCCCGAATTTACAAAAACTACGAAAATGCTAGCTGAATTTATTTCGCATTTATAACGAGAATTTTTGCCCCTTCCAAAACGAAAGAAATTTGTTTGCTTGTAACAAATAAAGAGTAGCGGTCTATAGTTAAAATAATTGGTAAAAGATTTTGAGTTTGCGGTAGCCTGTCTGCTACCTTCAACAGATAAAAATGATGTGTGAAAAGTGAAACATAAAGAAATTTAAACATATCGAATAGTACGCATAAATTAAGAACTAAAAATACATGTTAAAAGAACGTTAACAAGAATGCTAAAAGTGTCAAAATCAATGTTGGTTTGAAAGTGTCAGAATTAATGTTTGTTTAAAAGAATGCTATATTGTTTTGGAAGCAGACACGAGTTGTAATCATCCGCAATCGTTTTAGCTGTTTGCCAAGATTCAAAAGTTTTTCTTGTACGGATAGTTCCTTTGTGATGATGGCTGCGTCAAGAAACTCGGATTACCTCGGTGTAAGAACCCGACTGGTTTTTCTTTGTGTTGTAGGTTATTGTTTTCCTTTCCTGTATTATTTTGTAGTTTTTGTTTCCATTGTTTTACGCCAGCTGTGACGGTTTTACAGGTTCTTACAGCGAGGTAAAGCCTGAACAATGATGTGATCGCGAGTGTCCATGCTTGTTTCGCAATGTTAGAGCCTTAAGCACATTTCATTACATTTTCTTTCAAAACTAATCCGAATTATCTAAGGCGTAAACAAGGATATCAATCGAAATGAACCGTTATACATAACCGCAACAATGATGGAACTTTCTTAATTTTCAATATCTTTTCCTTACTTTTTGAATATACCATCAATGGGAACACTTTTGTGATCGACAGTTTCACAGCCAAAGTATCAATACCGATAATTTTAATCTTGTAAAAGTGCTAAACAATATCCCCAGTTGACAGTGACACTGAACTGGACCCATTTATTATTCAAAGACTGCGTACTATATCAAAACGAAAGAATCGGCCATTTACACCTGCGTAACAGAAGCTAGTCGTAAAATGCCTTTATTCAAATAATATCACACCTTAAAACAATGTCATCAGTTTTGTCGTTTTCCTAAAATAAACGACCTCTTTTATACTTGCACCAAAGTTTAAGTTATTCATATAATATTCTTAGTTGATTTTCTTTGCAAATATATTTCGTTTTGTAGTTGAAACGGCATCCAATCAAACAGATTATTGATGATTCCCGAATTCCAAATTATTCCTGTTCACAGACATTGTCTTAGGTAAATAATTGTTGTATTCCAAAACAGTGGATCTGAGCCCGAAGAAGTCTCTATTTTTGACAAATTGGAGAAAACAATTTTGCACTTGAAATGCAGGACTAAACAGCAACTCAGTACAAACTGGAACTCCAGTAGCCAACCCGCCAGACCGCGCGAAAACTGTCTAATGGTTTGGGACCTAGTGACGAATAAAATTTATCCTGAATATAAGGTTCTTGTGAAATGTGCGATTGTTTTGGTAGAACGGCTTACGTTAACTATTATTTTAATTGCGTAAGAAAAAAATATATGAGAACACTGGAGCAGAAATACACCCGTAAACAATAGTCCAGGTTGTGGTTTTTGACAAGCCGTACTTTTTGGACGCTGCGGTAATCACAGTTGGCAAGATTTTCGCACAACCCCATATATTAATTATGTATGCACTCAGCGACTCCAACTTTATTCACGCTCGGCGTTTTTGGAAGAGGGTTAGTATTACAGTGGGGGTATGTATAATTAATACATGGGGCTGTGCGGAAATCTGTCCAAACTGATTTTCTTAACCATTTAGGAATCGTTACTGACAAATATTATTTGCTTATAATTTGCTTAAATTAGAAATATAAAAACGTTGGCACCGATATAGCTGCTAAAGCATCCATTGTATAAAGTACACCCACTAATATGGCCAATTCAATGCATTCAGTTTTTTTTTGCTTAGGACGAAATCTACTCTGATAACCATCACGAAAAGCCTTACTTGGTTTTGTGTTGGTTTCAACCACTAAGGCATTGTTCATTCAATTCAAAAGATTAAAGCTTGCATAATAGAAACCTGTCAGTTTGCGGTTGGTATGCAAATCATAGAAACCACGCAAAAGTTTTTTTTGCTATGGGTTTACTTCTGTTTAAATAAAAGATAAAATCACATATACGGATATGTTTCAGCCTTTGGTTGTGGTTAACTGAAACTTGCGACGCCGTTAAGATACATTCTGACATGTATTTCTGACGCAATTTTAAAGGTCACAGAAAAACGACCAGAAATGCCTCATTATCCAAGAGACTTTAATGAACGCACAATAAGTTAATTGTTCTGTTAGCCCAGAGAGAATTAAATTTTTAGTTTCGAAGAACGTCCAGAATTGCGGTTTCTTTGCTCAAATTAAAAAGATAAATATTAATAAGATTAGCCACCTTTCGAGTAGTGATAGTTTCTCGTTGCTCAGTGTCCACGAGTCATGAACGGTGATGAGAAGTTATCATGAATGTTTACAAGTCAAGTTGAATCGGTGAAAAAATCACCTCAGTTAACAGTTTAATATTTATAATGATATATAAATGTTTGTTTATACTTACCCAAAGAGAGCAGAGTTGTGAAGAGAGAAGAGGAGTCCCACCATTATAACTATCGGCGACATGGCGTTGTCTTAGCTTCTGCAAGAAGATCAAATCGTGAAGTTCTTGTTACGGTTTCTACGACAGCGGATGCATCATAACTGAAAACAGGAATCAAACGCCGGAGACAACGCCTACACTCTATCACCTTATACTGCCCACAGAAGACTTTAGTACGCGCCCTTTAAAGTGCTCTGAAACGAACCAACAGGCTTAAAGATAAACATTATGTATAAACATATGAACTGGGCATTGTTATTAAGAGTCAGCCTTCTTTAAAATAATATCATTATTCGGATTAAATAATTACCTAACAACTGCAAAGGCGTGTGTAGAAAAGCTTGTTAGCAGAAAGGTAAACTTGTCAGACATGACGAACTCTCAACCTCTTCAGGTTAACGTTCAAGCTCTCATGGTAACCGCCTTGTGACGAATAGTCTGCACCGATGAAACTCACGGCAACTGAACAATGGCTTAAACGATTTAGTGTCGTAAATCTCGCATCGTGTCACTCATTCCATCGCGAAGTTTCAATTTCCAACAAAGTAAGAGGACAAAACGGCAGTATATATTAAAGTGGATTAAAACTAACAACAAACATCTCGAACAGTTCTTGACTAATTAAGAGCTGACACGTTCGTAGATGATCAAAACATTGCAAAATTAGCTTTGCAAAGCGTTGTTAGTTTTCCCAAGGGAATATCCAATTATTAAAGCACCTTCGTTGTTGTGCTTTTTTGCGTTTAATAATAATGCATTTCCCAGATTTTAAGTAAAGACTACTATAGTTGATTTTGCGTCGACGCACCGCCTTTTTGGAAAATAATGGACAATTATCTTCGCCTAACTAATGAACCTCTCTGTAAATCTTCAATACTATTTAACCTTTCAAAAGGTCCATTTGATAATCAGGTTTTCTGGGCTTTTAAAGTAGTGATACTTTTCCACCAACCTCCACCTCCGTAAATTTGTTTGTATTCCAAGTCTTAGGTTAGGCGTTCAGGTTATGTTATTTTTTGTACAGCACAACTCTTAAATAATGTGGTTTAGGAAAATAAGATGTATTATATTTGACTGATAATATAAAAATAATATCCAAAAAAAAAAACTGAATAAGATAACGGTAACTAACTTGAGTGATTTACTGCCGCCCGGTTAGCTGGGCTGGTAGGACGCCAGTCTGCAAGGCGGGAGGTCGCAGTCTGGAATACCTGCCAAACAAAAATCAAGAGCCCTTAAACAACTTAGGATGATTTTGCTACCTTTCCTGTGACATCTGCAATGACGAGAGGGTATAAAATGGGTTCCCGTTTTTAAATTTGTCTTGCAAAACCATAACTGACAACTTCTGGCTTAATGCCTATCCTGGTGACAACACGAGATGGGTTTGGCGTTGGTTTCGCTCTCTGGAAAGTTCTAAAGAGAAATTTTGAGGGCTGAAATTCAAGCACAAGTAGATCTTCGATATCTTAGCTTACCTTGTTTAAATAGTTTAAAGAAAACGCCCCTTTGTTGTCAGAAAACAAAATGCTTGGTCCCGTATGTATCCATTAGAGGACGTTTCATGTTTTGAACCTGTGCTGTCTATTGTAATATGCATACAAATCAATTGTTTTAAAATATATATATATCTATACCATCACGTTTATTCCACAGTTGGTTTTAGTTTGCAACAAGGAACGAAAATTTCTCCTTGTTTCGTGAATTTCGTTTTATATTAGGAGTTTTAATTTTTTACATGCACGTTTTGATGAAAATGTTAAAAATTCTAAGAAATTAAGGCAATAATCTATTCTACTCGAAAAATTAAGTTCTTGTGTCACATCTAATATCGCAAATTATCAATGAATTAGTTTTTCTTTCATTTACAGTTGTTTCGTTGCGGCTCACTTTGGATTTTATGTGTAAAAGCTCAGAAAAAGTAAAAATACCAAGGAATGGGGGAACTTAGGATTAGGGTTTCGCTAGTTTACGCGAGAGAATTTCTAAAACGCTTAAAAATCAATGTTCCCGCTAGAAGTTACCCGTTGCATGATTGTGATCCAAATAACAAACTGATGTGATTGGCTGAGTCCCCTCACGTTAGACACAACACTAGAAGTTATTCCCACACATGGATTTAAATACGACTTTAAATCCTGCCGTCTCTTTTTAATTTATCAAGAGAAACTTAAGAATTATTGCACATAATCCAAAGGCATACCACTGTTTTTCGAGTTATAACGTGAAACTGCTTTTCACAACAGGAAATTGTTGTTATGGTCTTGTAGATTCAGCGGGAGGTGTCTACAAATAGCTCAGAAAAGACGACGATTCCAATTGCTCTTACGTTTTAAGGCTCTTCTTGGTGACTTTTTTCATATTTTTCACAAAAATGCTGAAATTCGATAGAAAGGTATTTATCTGTGTAAATAAAATTTCGACGAACACTGCCAAATTGTATATAATGAGATCCAAAAAGTAATTACAAGTGAAATCCACTTATGTAAATCAGACCAAGGTTTCGGCTGACCGCTGGGTTGCTGTGCTTTAATTTCATAAAGTTCGGCGTAGTGTACGAAAAATATATTTGTAACATAAATGTGCGTGGTTTCGATAATCTCTGAGGTTTACTAGTGCGGCAATTGTAAGGATGGCGGCAAATCGACGACCTAACAAGCTACTATTGGCGCCAAAAACACGCCACCAGCACCTGCCTGAAAACTCTTTGCTGGTAATTTGATTCAATCTTTCCAGCTGAAATTATCTGTTGCATTATTCGTTGCGACTTTAAGCTACGTTTTATGGATATTATATACTCCGTATAAATCTGCCCACTCGAGACGTAAAATGTAAACAATGAGTAAATGAAAAATTTCAATAGGTTTTGTTTGGCTTCGCTGACTAGCATGTCCGGCGATGACAAAACTCGTGATTCGCCCAACATTACAATTTATATGTGGGATTACGTCGAACGCTTTCGGGCTTGAGAATGGCTAGCGATAATGTAACAAACTGCAGTTTGCATCAAGGATAAAACATCACCTAAATTAGTCTTAAAATTAAAACCCGAGAAAACTCACAACATTTAAATAAAATGTTTGCAATGCGGTCTCTACGGCAAACCTCAAACCAGTAGAATATTTAATAAATACAACTAACCTTTAATTCTCCTTTGTGTCAAAAGCGCATTTTTTTGTCTTCCCTTGTTAACACAATACCCTCCGCAAATTTGAAGGAAGATTACAACTTACACGGTAACGTTCAGTAGAGGTCCGTTAAACGCTACTCAATCGCCGAATCCAACCCAGCAGAAGCCAAATTGATTTCCCTCATTAATTACAATCCTAAAATAGATGAAAACTGAGTTATTACATAAATGCTTGTGCTCTTTCATTGGATGTTTCATTATTTGTAGCGTGGCACCTTTAATAACTTGCAATTCGGTATATTGCTTTATTTTAACTCGCAGTGTCACTCAATCTATCATTTTAGACCCATGCTTTTCTATTTTTCATTAAGTCTTATGTCGTTTCTTTCCAGGAGAAAGCTCTGGTCGGCACTTGCATCGCTTCGGCGATTAACAAGTTTTCAGATTCAAGATACATATGGTGCAAGATCTTACGAGGAAATCACGTCGAACCATCCACGGTGATTTAATCAAGATTTGCTTCCCTCTATTCAGTTTGTAAACAACGCTTTACTTGTTATTAAATACTAACGATCGAAGATTTCAATCACTGCGGATATTATTGTTTCGAAGTTTAGCATTTCATGACAACAAAACAATCGCAATTACTAAGCTTGAAGTTTACTATTTTGTCCAATGGCAGCTCTAGACCACTCACTTTAGTCTTTGATGGTGGCATGATATAATGAAAAACGGCAGGAAATATGGAAATAAAAACATTTTTGTCTCCTGAACACAATACTTGAAGTTTATAGACAGGTGACCCGGTTTCTAAACTCTTTGGAAAAGATCATATCTGCCCTGAAAAAAAATTTTGCTTTCACGATGAAAACCTCTGCATATACGGCCAATATCTGCATAAAATTAGAGCTGTCCAGCAATTAAAATGCGAAATCCACTCCTTTTCACCCTCGTAGACAGCAGATAATTAACAAGTCTACGACACTTTTGCCATCAATTCGCCTTCAATGCCGAGATTCAGCAGTCTTTCAGTTTGGGGGTTTAGGTCTGTAGGGGTCTCTTTTAAATCGACATAAAAGCACAGAAGGGAAAGCACTCTGAATGCAGATCCGCGTATGTACCTAAGGAAAGAAACACACGTATTGGAAACCGCTGAACAAAAGATCAATTCCGTTTCTATCTTTTGCAATCTGGGTGCAAAAGATGAAGAAAATATAACAAAATAGTTATATTTGTTTTATATTTTACCAAGTTTTCTTTCAAGATTATCTTAAATGTACTTGCAGCCTTTTTTTTGGTCGATTCTAGTTACGAATTATTCTTAGATAGGCGAAACTTCAATAACGTAAACAAAACGATGTGCTAAATAAAGCAAAAGGAAGCCGACGAACGCACCGGTATAAACTTTATAATTATCATTTATGATCAGGTCTTTGACCACAAAGATCGTTTCCGGAGTGACTGCCAAACTCGGCAGGAATTTTTAGAAAACAAGTGAAGTTGCCAAAACTCAAACTAGCTCAACATATAGGACTATCGATAGAATCACAAACACAGTAGCTGGAGAAACGATTTACAAACGAAAAACCATGAATATTAACAAACAACAGATAAAGACAATTGTCGGATACAGAAGTGACGATTTGAATTAGTCTTAAGATGGAGTGTGACCATTTGTCGGAGGTCGATCTCTAAAGTATGTAGATGCCCATGGAGATGTTTAGAAATACCTTTGATTCACTTTTTTAATGTCTCAGTTGTTTTTACAGAAACTTCACAGTCTATAAATATTCAATAAAACATCTTCATTTCCTGTTTAGAAAGCCTTTCATTTTTCACAAATGAAATCCGCCTAAATTAAAATCAAAGTTAAATACAGTGGGAAATGTCAGTAATGACTGGTTTTCCGTCCTGGGTTAGAATATTGAGCCATTTTCAATCTTGGTCGTTAAAACGAAGTCCGTTGCTTCTATAATTTGAGTGTATGCTTAACGCCCAATTATATTGAAAGTGGGTCGACTCCCTGCGTGATAAATATTAAAAGATATCTTCGGGGAGTAGTGATAAATATTTAAGCAGGTGATTCGTTTAACTTTGATTTCGTTGTGCTGTTTTTTCGCCTCAAAATTTCCAAGATCAAAGTGAAATAGCTACCATGGACAAACCAAAAGAACGCAAAGCAGGTCTTTTCCGCGGTTGAAGGATTGCGTCTTGAATGACTACAGTACAGCTTTGAAATCATCACGTGACTCCTACTCTGAGTATCAATCAGTCTTGCCATTTTTTAATGCAAAACGAGGGTCGCTATTTGATCTGCTTATTTTTTTTGTCGAATTGTTTTTATGATATGTAAAGTTGATTAATCTTATAGATCCTTTTTCTTAGCTGCTAAACGGTAAGGTCCTGAAAAATTCGCCCTTCATAGTATATAAACCATTTCAATCATGTAAACTAAATATGGCGAAGTGACTTGAATAAATCAAACTAAATGCACCAATTCTTCATCAGATTGATTGGTTATTAGCGCTAATGATCTCCCTTGCAGCTTGTCATGGTGAGAGCTATCCCCTCTGGCAGCAAGAAGCATATGTACTAATGCCTATTAAGCAAATATCGCGACATTTATTTATCAGCTTGCGTGAATAGAAGCTGACTTATCACTTACATATTGTTAGTCAAGACTTCAAACTGCGCGCAATCTGTCCGACTTTTGAACATGACAACATCGCATGACTGACCAGAGTAAATATTCAAGCGTTTTTATCTTTTCGCACTGATTCCTTTCACCGCAGGAAAGGATTCTTCGTTCTTCCTTCAGAAGCATTTTCCAGTAAAAATGATAAAAAGTGATAAAATTCTTCGGTTTTATGGAACCTCCCTCCAGGTCAAGGGAGAAAAGCTGAGGATGAAAGACGACACATTGAGAAACACTAATAATGCGCAACGCAAATATTGTTCAACTCTTGCCGGAGTATATTGTCCGGGGCTGACGACTGTGACTGAAACTGCAAACGGTTTCTAACTATTAAAGGATCTATATACCCTAACAGATATTTCATGTTTAGACATAAATCTTAATGATAGTATCGGAAGGATGTTTACATATAAACATAAAAGACCCGAAATACTTACAAGGAATTATGTAGAGAGTGACACGATTCACAAATTCATTCCAGCCACTTTGCCAAAGGCCAGTTGGTGACTTGAGAAGAAAGCAGACTTTCTAATCTTGTGATATATTGCGCCTTGCAGCAGTTGTCTTGATGTCCGTCCTTGCGGCACCGATTTAACATATTCCACCGACTAGTGGTCTGAAAATCAGCTTACCGAGGTATGATGTTTATGGCTAACGGTCAGGCTATTTATCTAACGTAAGTAGGATGTCAATTCTCTGACGAACTGCATATTTATTAAATATTTATTGTGTTAGAGCCATTGAATCGGATCTACAGCATTTTTTGAAGCGTTTAATTGTAGAAAATCAGATGACTACTGCGCTGCTAACAAGGGCGTAATAAATAATTTAGCACATGCATGTGGAACTTAGATGTAGAAACAGCTAATGTATAGCGTAAATCATAACACAATCTCATTTCGGTTGAGGAAACCCACACAACTTTAATTTGATAGGGGAAGTGCAACTTAAAAGGGATCCGCCTTTTTAAAGTTTAATGTTTCAGAAAAGAAATGGAATGGTTCTTAACCGTACTAATTAAAGTTTTATATGTAAATGCGATCCTAGTATGTGTATTTTTTAAACTTACTTAGAAGAACATAAACGATTATTTGGTTATTTTGTTTCATCAAGGAAGAAGGTTAATTAACGGCAAGATTGCACTTTTAGCAAACAATGATGATTTCGCTGATGAAAATGAAAAGATCGCTGAGGAATTAAAATGCTCAATGGAACTGGAGAGGAAGATGAAACTGGAGTTTGGTCGGAAAAGTTTCTATTTTTTAGGTGCTCTTGTTTACAATAGTTTACCGTTAGAGATCCGTAAACTTAACTCCAGAGTCTTATTAAGGCAAAAAGTCAACGAACATTTTTAGTTGTAATTTTTTATAGTATCGCTTTTTACCGCTGTATTATCTGCTTGCACACTTTACATTTTTAGTTTTTACAGGACCCCTTTGATAACAGTACTATTTTTACTGAAGGGTTTATCCTGTTTAAGTATTGGTTTATTATTATTTTTATTATTATTATTATTATTATTATTATTATTATTATTATTATTATTATTATTATTATTATTATTATTATGAAATGGCAGTAAAAACTTCTGGATGCCCAGATTACTTAAACAATGATTGGGCGGCCAGCCGTAGCCAATCAATGTAACGACTAAATTACAAATTACAAATTTACAATTAACCTCCGAACTTCTAATCATAAAAATCCTAGTAATGAAATGCTAAAACTATTTATCATCCATAAAATCCTAAATCTAAATACTAAAAGTTCTGTTCATCGCGATGAAAACACTTAAAAAATAAATAAAAATAAAAGTATAATAAAACGCCTAATGTCCATTATTTAAAAAGCTTAAAGCGCCTGACAATGTTGAGTGAGCTTGTGATAACTGATTATTATTATTATTATTATTAGTATTATTATTATTATTATGGACCACCTTATAGGGACGAAAACAAAAATTGTGGATTTTTGAAGGAAAATGAGTCTCAATCCATTTTGTTTTTGGCCATCCGTAGTCGAAGATATATACTTATGCATTTGAGTTTCAATGATTAATAGTCCAATTGTGCTTAATGGCATAAATAGCACAAAACGATTCCCAGGTTTGGGTAATCGTATCCTCAGCGGGTTTAAAATGATCTTCTTTTTAGTAGAGGCATTAAGTAGGACCCTATTATCAAGACGAGGATAACTCTCTCAGCGGTGTCATAACTCAATTTAACTTACATTCGAATCGCCGCTGATTTTCAGATTTTCTACACCCATGCTTAATTGTAAATTTAATTCAGTGGCCCTAGATTGACCACCAAAGCAGCAAATGCGTGGTCATTCGTATAAGTGTAAATTTGAAGAGTTTTGAAAAAATTACATCGTTTATTAAGAAGGATAAAAACAAATGAGAATCTCAATCAAAAAAACTCGAATCCTCCCAACTGGAATCGAAGGTCATGGGTTCGACTCCCGTAGGGAGGATTCAGAAAATATTTTTATATTTCGACTAGAGAACGCTTCTTCGTGGATTCAGTTATGCAAGTCGCCACTTCATTTCTCATTTATTCAAGTTTGTTTGGTCCAGATTTATAGAAAAAATCTGTGAACTATAGGATTTCATGTAGGTAGCTGGTGGTGCATTTCAAGTCAGAACCAGTGAAAAGTAGCAACGAATTTGTCGTCGTAACACGGACCAAATTTTACAGTCACCCTGAAATGCAAACGCTATGTGCTAACTCATTCTCTTTGTTGAAAACCATCATAATATTGTCTGACCTGATTTCGATAATATTAACGTATGATTGACCTCGGTTTCGAAGTGAGTAGAAAATTAGTATAATAATGAGTCTAAATTAAAGATATTTTGGCAAGTCTGATTTACAGTTCGCTTTGGTGCACAACAATCAAAGCCGTTCATATTCATTACATCGACCTAGACTCTTAAGTTTTCTCGCATCAAATTTAATAAAGGTAAACTTTGGTGTTGTTCTTCTCTGTACCCTCGAGTTTTAGTTCAACGTTAACCATATTTATTTATTGTTATGAAGAACCGCAGGTGCTTAGTCGGATGTTGATTCTTTTAGAGATTGCAGGTGGTTACAACACCAACCCTCTAGCTGTGCGTGGAGAAGCCATCAGTTCGATTTACAACAAAGCACTGGAAAAATAATTTTAATTTGTCTTGAGTTTCAGGGGCACCCAACCGTTTGATTTCGGTTCTGTTCGGAAAGCCTTAATCGCCTCAAATATTCGGATTAAGCCTTAAAAAATCCACTGCTCAAAATTTCGTCCTTTTGTTTTTGAAGGGGCAAATGTCATTAAAATTTCTTTAACTTAAATTTTCAGCTAAAACATCCGAACAGCTCAATCGTCATTAGTTTGCACAAATTTGTCTTTAAAAGGGCACAAAACGATCCGGGAAGGCAGGAGACAACATCTTAAGTATTTTGCTTTTAAAAATAGTCTCGTTGAATCCCCCTGTTGATATTTTGTCGAATCGAATACAGAGTTTGCCACAAATTGCGCCAAGTTAAATACAAAAATATATTTCTTTATTTGCTTTATCGGTTACAGTAAAATCGATCGGTTTTGGCTCATATTACAGATGCAGGCGATATGCGGGGGAACTTAGAAAAGCAAACTGTCTTAATAAATTATTAATATTCCATTAAATATCATTAAAAATTCACCAGAAGAATATATATGGCTTTAATATAATCCCACCTTCCATTATGGGCTTACCGTTTTTAATGCAATTAGGCCCATCGGTATACTTTTTATTTCAATCGCTCACTCAGTGTAATTTGTTTGTCACCATATACTTTTACGAACTTAAGGGTTTGGGCCGAAATCTTGGTAAATATAGCGCGATAATGACAGGTCACCAAAGCATAATAAAAGAGTTAATACGGCGTTAAAATTCGATCGAAAATCAAAACACAATACTGGGAAATGTATGGGAAGTTCAAAACACGACTGGACGCTTTCTGGCACAGCTACATCCCTCCAATTTTATTTTCTTAAAATCCTATTCCTGGTGCCAAAAGTTTCCAATTCATGAATTGTTCAGAAGCGAAGTTTTATGAAAATTATTTGACAGCGGATTTCCATAAAAACACTGTTATTTCAAGACGTGTTTGCCTACAGGTTGGGACATTTGAAGCCAAATTTGGCCCGTCATTTGAGTAAAGCACTTTGAAAACCTCGCTAGAATTCACTTGAAAGTCAGCACACGCTTACCTGCCTCACATTATGCCAAGAAGGATACTTTGCGTTCCATTCTCGGAGAAGTTGATTTATTAAGACACAGGCCTTCGTTGAAAACAAAGTTGAATTCAAACCGCTGGAATGTCATGACAACCTATGCACGAGGTATCTATCAAATCTATGCACGAGTACTAAAATTTGCCAGACCGGGGAAATCCACGTGGAAACTTTGGCTTGCAACAAACAACACACACCCCTCCCGGCTAAGTGCAGTTTTGTACCAGTCAGCCTTATATGGCGTAACGGCAAAAAACTGCTTTGGGTTGACTTTTTCATTATTATTATTTTATTTTATATGAATAAACTTTACTTGACCTAATTCGCGATTTTTCAACTCGTAAATCTTGTGCAAGATTATATTTTAATTTTTAAATCATTTTCTACGGCAAACAATAATAAATGTCAGTTAGCACTAAGGACACAAATGATGGATCAGAGAATTAACTCTGCAGAGTATGTTAAAGTGCTAAAGTGAACCCATGAAAATTCTACTGAGCGTTAACCTAATTAAGGAAATGGGAGACTGCACGAGGCAAAGAAAAGGATCTTTGTCCCACGACCACCGGATTTGCTCGTGCGTTGCTTTACCGACTGAGCTATTAGGCCAGACGGGAGCAAGTCAGCGGGTGATTGTGGTGGTAATTACGGCAATGTAAATATGAAGGGTACAAATGAATGTTGTGCCGCTAGCACTAAGGTCGGCAATGATAAATCAGAGAATTTACTCTGTAGTGTATGTTAAAGTGCTAAGTGAACCCATAAAACATTCCTTCTCAGAGCGCTAGCCCTGGCAAGGAAATAGGAGTTTAATTCTCTGATCCACCATTTGTGACCTGTTCATATTTACACTGCCGAAAGGAGGCGGCGTACCCGAGCGATTAGAACGCCGGAGCGCCGAGCGGTTAGGGTGGAAGTTTCGGGGTTTAACTCCGCTCTAGCTGCTTGCTGGAGTTGTTCTCAATAGCCTCAAGCTGCGCTTGTAAATAACCAACTGGTCTGCCTCTTGCCAGTTGGGATTTCAACTTGTTCTCTGCAATTTGGATTATTTGTTTCCTTCCATTTGAGTAGAGTTTCTGAAAACTAGCTTGGTATAATGAAGCGCACCTCCGTTACAAAAAAAAAGAATTTACTTTTTTTTTCATTTACATTGTGGCAATCGGCTACCACTGACAATCGCCCACGACTTGCTCTCGTCGTCTGGCCTCGTAGCTGCCAGTCGGAAGAGCAAAGGACGATCAAAACTGGGTTCCACCATAATACGCTAATTCATACTTATGAAAATTCTCCAACAAAACAGGAATCAATGTTAAATGAAATCATGCAGCAGCTTATCATCTAAAATATTTGAAAAAAGTAGCCTTTGGAAAAGTCTTCTTACGATGTCATTAAGACTGGTCACATTAATGTAATGACATAACGCGCACGAGTTTCACATTCAATGCTGGGTCACTGAGTAAAAACAGGCTATCCGATTCTACAACAAAACTTATTGGTAGTCTTAACACTTACTGGACTATTCGTTAGCTCTTAGCATGATAGATGGCTGTTACTTCCATAAATATAACAGCTACCCTAAAACTGAAATGTTGCAAAGGAGAAATAGTCTGTCCAGTCATTAAACGAAGAAACCTAACCTATTGTTTAGTCTTCATACATACTGTTTTGCTTCGTGGCCATACTGTATCGTCCCATTTCGGTTAAATTTTGAATTTAGAGTTTTTCAGTTTCGAGATTGAGGAACAATTCAGCTTTTTCCACTTGTTATTGAATTGTCAAATATTGTATTGATTCGATACTTTTTGAAATAAAGATACCATTGGGTTTTTTTTTTATCATAGGATTTTTCAAATATTTAGTCTTCCAATAAAATGCGGAATAAACCGTGATACTTGAATCTTAAAAACATTTTCAGTTTTCTTCTGTGTTCGTAAAACGCGAGTCTCATATCAAGGTACGAGACAATGTATGGCTCCAATAGATCTATATAGTAAACGATCGAAAAAAGGTGCCTTTAGAACAGAAGTAGAGTATGGTACATTGGAATTTAATTAAATTGATACATATGAAGATCTTTACCTGGAAGCAATCTTGCTTTGCTGAACTTTAGCAAGAAGAACACCTACACTCGATGTAAATGCCGTGATTCACCAATCCTCCTTGTTAAAATAAAAAAATTAACTTGGCATTTTGGAAATCCCCCATGAAGTGCTGATATTCATTGGAAACTTGTGTTAAACATGGGCTTCTTCCTTCGAAAAATAAGTTTCTTATCCTTTATTTATTGCATACACTGTAGGTTTTGACAATTACGCAAGCAAATATTGCGGGTTCATGCAATAAGATAAATTTTAAGTGAGATCAATATAAGAACACATGTGAGCAATAAAGAGCGGCGAGTAAACAACTTTTATTTGCTGAAATGTGTAGAATAAAACTTACAATAACCATCTTCAAATAACGAAAGAAAAGATATGCACCGGAGAACATAGTTTTACAGCCTCCAAATCATGATAAATTCTTTACTTTTGTATTATGCATGAACGTTTGGCTAAGATAATAAATCATGTATTGGAAAAAGAATATTTTAGTAGAAGCTTATTTTAATATTCCATTCAAATGGTTTTACAAAATTATGACAAAAAGCATAATTGATTCAACATGTTTCGAAACCATTGCCCATTTTATAATAATTGCTTTTTAGTGTATTGCCATTGTTAAATTATTGTTATATGTGTTTTGTCTGTTTTTGTATAGTGGAAAATCAAAAGCAAACAAACAAAAACTAACTTGAATCAGTTAAGTCAGGATTAGTATAACAAACAATAACATGAATGGTTATCTCTCTGCAGGCTGATTTTGTTAAAATTTCAGCAAATGGGAAGAAACTAAGTTCTTTGCTGACTAAAGCAAAGGATGGATTTCTCTTCGCGTGGCTAGTATTTAATTATTTACATTTCCCAAATAACTCTAGCGTTATAGCTTTCAAAAAGTATTTCGTTTTGATTCTGCTAATATTTGTTATCTTCAATTATGTATGATGTACAACAAAGCATAACTGGAAAACTTCTTTGTAACAAAGAAAAAAATAATGGAAATATTAAGCGACTTAATTTAATATCTTCCTGGCTGACCCATACGCTCTTTCGCCTAACCGCAAGTTCAAGTCAGTTTAGAGGAGATAATTTATGTATAGTGCCTTGCAGAATTTAGTGAGATAAATTGCATCTAATTTTATTTATTCTTTTTTCATTCAAATATATCTACTAGAACTATGTTTTGCGTAAATTTTTACCCAAAACAGCGTAATGATTGAACGAAAACTAACTGTTGAATAACATCTTGCTAGCTTTAGTTGATTGCTGGTAAGACCGATAACAGAAATGAGAAAATAAAAAATAAAATAAATAACTAAATAAACGCAGCAATTTTCAACTTTCACATTTCTCTGAGGCTGATTCATTTTTTTTTCTCCAAAAAGCAGTTTTGTGGGAGTTAGGGGAATGTGGTTATAAAGCATCCCCTAACTGTTTTTTTATTTATTTCCCCGTTCGTGAGCGGGCGGTATCCTGAAAATCCTACAATTTGATTGGGTCCGGGAGCGGGAAGAATTTTCCTATCTCTTGACCACGGTCACGGTAACCGGAATCCCCGGGAAATCTTGAAGTAAAGTCATTTTACTCCGATTCGGCGCGACCAAACGTTGGATTTTCTTCTCTTGTAATGAAACTTTTCGCTCACTAAACGTTATAAAACGAACGAAAAAAATCAGAAATGGGATAAAAGGCCTGCTTCAAATAGGGGAGAATTCAGGTGATTTTGTTGACAAAACTTTGCTGGTTTGCTGTTTTACGAGATTCTTTTTCTCGCAGTGTTGACACGCCGTTTAACGTAATAGTGCTAACTGCAGGGCAGTCTTTTGAGCTCCGTTTTTCGGTCTATGTTCCTTACTTCCCTTAAAGTGTTTTTTTCTCATTTCGTCCCGTTTTGCTTCATTTAAGAAAATTTGATTCTTAGCTAAAATAGTCAGTCAAACAAACACATCGCAATACTCTCGTATTGCGGTTGACCAAAAGTAGTGACAAGCTTTTCTAATCTTGCATACATATCTAACTTTAGCATTGATTTGTGATGTCTTGACCTAGAGCAAACACAAACACTTAAAACAATCAGATATAAAGGCAGAGAGTATAGTCGTGTGAGTATATTTCACAGAAAGTCGTTTTTGTAAAAGAACTTTCGTTAAAAGCGAATTTAAAAGTGTGATTTCGTTTTCATCGAAACAAAGCTTACACAGAACATTTATTTAAGCATCGTTGTTAACATTTATTTCTATACTACTTGCTTTGACATAACACAGTTTGTTTTTTCCCATTTATTATTATTATTATTATTATTAGTAATGGTAATAGGACTGAGTGGAGTACAATTCAAGGAGTAATCGGGCTCGTAATTTCAAATCGGCCTCGCGCTACGCGCTCGGCCGATTTGAAATTACGAGCCTGATTACCCCTGAATTGTACGACACGAAGTCCCATTACCAATTAATTGTGCCAAGAAAAAATGTCTGAATAAAAGTTACTGGACCAGTTAGTTTCCTCCATTTTTCTTTTCCAGTTGAAGCTGGACAGCTTACCTGGTCACAACTTTTTCATTGATTTTGATTGGTTATCATGAGCCATGTAGTGAAATTTCATTGGCTAGTGGCATTTGCTACTTGATTTTCATTGGTTCTTTAACTGTCCGATTTGACCTGTCCGATTACAAGCTTCTAGTAATCGGACCGCACAAATCGGACAGTTTTGGAGTTACATAGCAAAATTAAGCTATAAATATGGGCTGTTAAGAACCAATCATATTCAAGCATTTTGTTATTGACACAATTATTATTATTATTTGTTACTGGAGAGTAGCAGCGCGACGCAGCACGCATAGACTTTTTGTAAACCAGTTCGGCCCGATCATCTAAAAAAAGCGATGTTGTTCACCGGCCTTAAGGTACTACTACTGCTACTGCTACTGCTACTTTTGTTATCACTATATTACTACTACTACTACTACTACTACTACTACTACTACTACTACTACTACTACTACTACTACTACTACTACTACTACTACTACTACTACTACTGCTTTTTCAAGTATGTTAAGGGAAATTTTAGTTGGTTCAAACTGGTTCCAAATTATTAATAAAGTTATCTATGCGATTTTGGGTGATAAGGTAAGTTTTTCCATTGTTTCCATTTATTTCACAGACGCATGACCAGTTGCTACAAGTAATTGCAAAAAGAGTTGATACACTCTCTGTTGGTGGGTACATTTGAGACACTCACCATTGTATTGCTTGTTCCCCACCTCCCCTTCCCTATTAATGTTGAACAAAAGTCACAATGGCATTCAACCAAGCAAGTCTCAGCATTGAAAGGGGGAGGTTGGGGGGGGGGGGGGGTCCTAAAGTGTATTACATTGTTCATTGCCCTGTTCAGTGCGTTATTTGCAGGAAATAGGAGAAAGGCTGAGAGTATCTCAACCTTTTTGCAATTACTCGGGCTTGACTTACAAGCAGCTTTTACTAACAAAAAAAATTCAGAATAAAAAAGGCTAGCTTTAGCAGAAACGTTAGCGTAACGATTAGCTAAAGAGCAAAGCAACGACATGATTACGAGCTCCAACAAAAGGTGAACGAGCAGACTGGTTTTTTGAAAATTTCCCTCATGATGAATTAGCGGAAGGAGCATATTTTAAAAAGCAAGAGCACAAGAAATGCCAAGGTAGGTTTGTTATCGTATTGGTCGCCCTAATAGCCTCCTTCTCCCCTCCCCGCCCCTCCTTTTCCCCGAGAGCTTGCTCGCAGGCTATCGCCTTAATGCATTTGATTATAAGGAATTAATTCTAAGGAACAACAACAACAGAAGAAAAGGTGAGCTATCTCTGCTTGGGCTGCGGCGCATGCTTTGCTTAACGTTTCTAATATATATTTTTTGAAGTCAGAAAACAGCGTTGCCGACCGTGTACAAAACTGGATAGCGCGAATAACCACAGGCAGGTTGGACCAAGAACAATTTTGTTTGGAGCTAGAGAGTTGTGTATAAAACAACACTAAAGCTAAGACAAATGATAGTGCATGAATTTTCAAAGGGTCGCCGGACTACTTTTTCTCTTTGCTGGAACAAATAGTAACAGAAATTCATCATTTTGGATGAATGACTGCAATATTCACAATGTTTATTTTAAAAGCAAAGAGTACTTTGTTATGTCTAAATTCGTAGGATCACTATGATAGCATCTAATTTTTGTGTATCATACATACGAAATTAAGCTTTTTCTACTATTATCGGTAAATATCTCATTAATTCTCAGCATTTTTTTAATACATTTTAGGTTGAAAAAGGTCGACGGTGAGAACAAAGAACGAACGTAGGTTCACCTAGAAAAATACATATACCTTACTATACTACTAATTTTTTTGTTAAAAACCCTACTCCAGACAAAGATGTTGCTTCAGTTGCTAGTTGTGATATGTTAAGCTTGCTTCCCTCACTGTGCGATTATAATAGCACAAGCGTAAGCACACTCATATACGTCGACAAAAATCGGGCGTTTGTGAACAGCCGTGAGCCATGCAAACGTTTCTCATTTTGTTTTGCTTTGTTCCTGCGCTTACCTGTGCACTTTGGTTAACGATTTGTAAAATTTATAAGCACAAGCACTCGCCACTAAACTTTAAAAGCAAGGAAACAACTGTGATATGCGCCTGTGCATATCGCTCAAGTGCGATTCCTGTCATTTCACAAATCAGGGGTTGACCAAGCGTAAAACAATCCTGCAAAACCCAGCAGCAGTGAGTGCTGAGCGCGCGTATCGCCTTTGCTGTGTGCTTGTGCTTATCGAAACTATCGAACAAGTGTGAACCAGGTTTTAAGCCTGGTTTTCGCGGCAATTGGCTTGTGAGCATAAGAGCTCTTATGTCAAGGGCCCTTGAACAATGGCAAGCGAAAAAGTCGCAAGCACAATGATCGAAACTGGCATGTGTGTTTCTTTAGATATGTTGCACGCATGACCATGTGTTATCATATCAAGAGCAGCAAGTGCGTATTGTTCTCCAGGAGGGATCTTATGCAATGTTTATGCCTACGATCGTGCTGTTGAACTTCTGTTTTCCGTGACCAGCTTCGTGTAGACTGCAGTCATGCTCGAGTGATCAAATTTAAGTTAACGAGTGATTGAAAACTTGACAGCGTCTCCAATTTATGAAATACTCTCTTGGGCTGCTGATATTTAATAGTGGCATTACTTAGGACGATTATTCAACTTGGTATACTTGGTTGTGCCGTGAGGCTGGGGTGAACGAGAGAAAGTGATGAATGGCAACAATTTTGCCAATGCCGGATTTGATAAAGTGATCATGAAGATCCGGCGAAATGCCGTGTCCATTTTGAAATCACCTCTCTGATAAGCTGAAAGCCGGCTGTCTGTTCTGAAAACTCTTGATTGTATTGAATTGTTAGACTTAAAAACGAAAGGTATTATCTCAACTAATGTTTAGTTAAAGGCAACAAATATTATTTCTTCTATCTAGGATCAAGAAAAACAACAGAGAACTCAATACATCCTGCTCCCATCTCAAGTCAATTATCGCCCTATCTGCTTCAGACTTTTCGTTTCTTTGTTTATAGATGTTGAGTCCAGCTAAGCAATGTTAGTAAAGTTGTTCTTCGTTATTTTATGTTATACCGAGTGAAAAGGAAATTTTAAACATTATTCAGAAGTGGCAAACTGAATGATCGTAAGAAGTTCTGATAATTTTCTTATAGCTTGCAGCTAAAATAACAGTTGACTCACAATGTCTGACCTTTTACTTCAAGTATGATTCTAAGAAAAAGAAACTTTCTTACCTCCTCAGTTGCCGGGGTAATGATCACTGAGGACTCTGTACCGGACAAGACCACCGTGTAGGTCCAAACTCGCTACAAGTAGAGACAGCTTAATACCAAATGACTACACTCTTAACACTTCGATGAGCTAAGTTACCATTAATGATTAAAATTAATAATTAAAATTAGTTTCCCCCATTAACGAGACACTGAGATATGTAGTTTGACGTCTATTAGGCGAAAAACAAAGCGATTACGGTACAAAATTAATTAAAAGTGCACTTATTCTATTTTTAATTACGTTGGGGCTTCTATTTATCATTTGCGCAAGGCAAATTTATATAAATGCGCGCTGTGGTGTCTTGAACTCAACCAATTATCTTTTGTTTTGGAGGCATCGATGAACCGAATCGCTCGCCATGTTCCCAACTAGGTAGAAAAATAATTAAATCGGCAATTAAGCAAAGTTGTTTAAATTTGCTTTCTTCTAAATAGATGGAAATCTGTTATATATTAGGATATTAAACGCCATCCTGAGTCTTCAGAGGGTAGCCAGTGAGTGAGTTAGGCGATAAGCAATTGTTCTTCTGTTGTCACGGAGTTTGGGTAAACTAGGATCGTTTGATCTGTTCGGGTTCTTTAGGCTAAATAAATAAAAGTAAAAAGTTCCATCAGAATTAAATCCGAAGGTACCATGGCTAGAAGACATAAGTCTATCGGATCAACCATTTGATCGATTTTTCCACAGACCAACAACGTACGTTTAAGAATTGGTTCACGCTTAACGTGTGTATATCGAGTTATGGATGCCCGCCGGAAGTTTAGAGAGCACGAGAGAAGCGTAAGTCTAGCTTCTTGAGTGTTCTCGAAACTTTCCAAGGTCATCCATAACTCGATATACGCATAGCTAAAAGCATGAACTAATTATTTTTATAACATAGTGACAACAAAGTAAGAAAATTCTCTCAATGTCTGTACAGAAAAACAAAGGTTCTTATTGGCTGGTTACAAACACGCCACGATTTTACGGTCTGAACCGAGAATGTTTCATCAGAAATTTTCAATAAAAATGCGCTTCTTTGAAATAGTTTAAAGTCAACGAAAATGTAGAAAATCGAGTTTCCAAGCCCACAGAATGTTTAAGTACTCAAAAGTTTGAATCAAAGTAAAAGGCTTGAACTACGGTTTCGATTCGCGATGTTTACGTTGTGCACGGTGCAATTGGAGAAGACTCAATCCAAAAAGAAAAAAAAATTGCATAGTTCTTCACTATTTTGTCCATTTCTGGGGAAACTTTTTAGTACCAGGTAGGCGACGGAAACCCGAGTTTGTCTGAATTTCACACGTCATCTTGATGTTATGGACGTACGGTACAGCCGTGCGCATGTTGAGAAATAAACCATAATAAAAAACCCTTGTCAATTTCACACGTCATCTTGATGTTATGGACGTACGGTACGGCCGTGCGTTTGTTAATGTTTCTGAGGAAGACATAAATACGATGAAAGAAAATGCTGTTCCGAAAGGCACTAAAGATGCAGCTAAGTCTGGTTGACAATTTTCGAAAGCATGATATGAAAGTTTTGCTAATTGTAATAAAAAACCCTTGTCAATTTCACACGTCACCTTGATGTTATGGACGTACGGTACGGCCGTGCGTATGTTGAGAAATAAACCATGATGACGACATTGAAGCATGCGTGTGTTATAAAGCGGAACCGAACACGCAGCTAGTTAGCTGTGAACTGAAGTTCGAGGAAATCAAGAGAAATGGTATTTAACGAGGCAACGTCTTTATCAAGAGAAAATTTACTAACATTCGTGTGGTAAGAGGTGTATATTTTTGCATCATTTACTTGATAGATCTAACAATTGAAAAGGATATGGACTGATAGCCTGGAATAAGGAGACGAATTAATGATTTTGAAGGCTCGCATCTATTGTCTGTCTGTCTGCCAGTATTAGTTCGATAAAATCTGTTAGATAAGAACTACAAATTCATAATGCACATGTATGACCAGAGGTAATTCATCATCATCTTTGAATTTTCGGCAAGGTGATACAGAAAATGTTTTTACATGTTTTGTTGATTGTCAGCAATCTAATCATTTGTTCTTTATTGATCTTTGTCACATCACGATAGTATTTGCGAAATTAAGCAAAATGAAAACAATAAATAATAAATAAACAAAAACAGGTCAAAATTATATCATGGTTTTATGCATGTGTGAATGAGTTCTATTACATTTACATTATTCCGACTTGGCAGCGAGCACAACTTTTAAGCACACTGTCGAAATTGCAGCTTCATGCCGGGTATTCTAAACAGAAACAACGGGACGGTAGGTTGTTAATTTCTGGGAGCCATACTTAGAATCGTGTTTAGGCACGTTTTTTCATCACTTGTTTTCATTCTGGAATCCTCTAGAATGTCATTCCTGTCACTTTGCTCTTTGGAGCAGAAAAAACAGGATTAACAAGTTTTCATTTTGCTTTCGTGATGTTTTTTTTTCTTGTTCTGTTTTCGAATCATTCTAATCATTCCTATTCTGTTCATCACCATTCCAAAACAGATAAAAAAGAAACAAACAAATAACAATTACATGGCTTATTAATAATTGTAAAAGCAAGTTTGAGATTCTTAACTATGCTTCTAAAGGCCCGGTCAAAGAGATGCAACTTGCTAATGCAACATCGTCCAACATTGTTGAATCCAACATGTTGCACTCATTTGGCCACCACGTTGCACGATGTTGCATGATGTTAGACGAGTTTGATTTCCATCAAACATCGTCTTTAACATCGTTCAACATTTCTTTTGTTCTCCGGTGTGAACAACAATTTTGCATTCATTTGGCCACCGTCTTCAACATTACTGAACGCACGCATGCTCACTAAGCTGACTTTGCGGGTATCTGTATCCATGGCGATAATTTATTGTTTATATTTTCTTCGCGCGTTGGTGCATGAGTGTTTAAGCTACAATATGACCCAATATGGCGGACGAACAAAACACTTCATGGTAAGGAAAGGGTGACTATATGGAGGGTTAGGGTTAGTGTTAGGGTTAGGGTTAGGATCAGGGTTAAGTGGGTGACTATATGGTGCCTTACCATGAATTACTTGAGAACGAACAAAATACTCACAACGACGAAAGCTTGAACACAAGTGATCTTTCTTCGAGTAGAAGGAGAAAGGGTAAAGGAGTAAGTGAAGAGAGAGAAGGGAGAAGATGGTCCGAAGCCGAGGTCGATATGGCGCGGGTTTGCTTTTTAAAGGTCTCTGGGTAGAGTTTGGTCCCAAGTGCATCAAACATGTTGCATCCGTTTGACCCTGTTTAGCCACCTTGTTTAACACTGTATTACATCGTCCAACAATATTGGGTGTTAGGATAATTATTCAGGCGATTATAGAGATTCTGTTGATCTTATTGGTCGAGGATTGCGTCATATCCTGCTATAATCACCTCGCGCGAGGTGATTATAGCGGGAGCATAAATTTAAAATGGCCGCTTAGCGATTTGTTAATGTTTCTGAGGAAGACATAAATACGATGAAAGAAAATGCTGTTCCGAAAGGCACTAAAGATGCAGCTAAGTCTGGTTGACAATTTTCGAAAGCATGATATGAAAGTTTTGCTAATTGTAATAAAAAACCCTTGTCAATTGCAGAGGAAATGTTTTCGATGTCGATACCAATATAAGCTTAAAATGAAAACAACAAATTAAATTCGCACAAAATGTTTTTTATTTACAGAATGGTTTCACCAACAAAACGAATTTTAGACAAAATTTGAAAGCTTGGAAGTAAACGAGACGAATAAATGTCTCTTCAAGTTTTACGTTTCAGTGAGGAGAAAAGACTTAGTTTGCTGTCGGTTATAGCGGCTCTCGACCACCATCTAAAATCAACACCTCACAACGAAAAATTTCCATTTGGGACAAACTTGGACTTGTTTAGTGAAGCCAATAAAGTACATAATTCCCACCAGAAGCAGCTTATCTTCGACTCACCGGGAAATTTTTAAAAGTTCGTTAACCGGCGAAGCCATCAACAAGAAATTGTGCGACAAAGTGCTAAGAACGCGTCATCCTCGAGTTTTGCACCAAACAGCCTTGTTCATCTCCATCTATTTTGGTAAACGCGTAGGAGAAACTCAAAATTGCAGAGAAGTTAAGAATAGTGACATTCAGTTTGAGGCATGAGCAGTTTTTCAATTGATCATGTGATTTCGATTGAGCTTGTGTTCGTCAGACTGTGCGTCTCTGTTCATTGACGCTGGATAATTTGAAGAAACAAACAAAATTGACATTTTTCGGACAGTTCTTGTTTTTCTCTGATAATCACCTGAGTAATTATACTAAAACAATTATTCACCTCAGGCGCAGTAAATATTGGTGAATATTCCCCTCGACAAATATTTACCAATATTTACTTCGCCTGAGGTGAATAATTGTTTTATGTTACTGGACTGAACTTGAACTGAACTTTATCAGATGTTAATATGTATACATGTAAAATTTCCTGGCGCCGCATGTAGCAAAGCTAATCTAGGCGGGCCAGGATACAAAAAAAGAGAGAAAAAACCTTATAGCTAGCCAACACTTAAACAACTGAAGCAATCCTTATAGTGTCTGCTGTTAAGATCTTGTTACGGGTGGCTGGCACAGGTTTCCATACGTTTTAGCACTTATACTTTCACGAAACCAATACTACTATTCTTTATCAGTTGATACAACATAGTAAATATAGTACACTTTAGAAAGAAATTCTACGTTGTATCGGTCTCTTCTTCTGTTATCACAAAATCAAGCCAGGAGGGTAATCCTCAGGCTAACAGAACTGCCTGCACACAGTTAATGAGAAAAAAGAAAGCTGGAGCTACTAACAATAAATGTTAAGAGAATGACTAATATGCGCATCTTGTTTAGTTTGCCTTTTTTTACACTCCATTAAAAGTCAAAACTGAGTAATAACACCAATAGAAAATATTGAAAGCAATATAAGCAACTGGAAAAAGTATGCGCGAGACACGATCGATGATACTCGCTTGACTTTTTCCGAAGGCAATCGTCGGAATGATCCTGGACCTGGGCCTGTAAATTTGCGGCTGGCCGTCATTCCCTTGGTCGAATGTGTTGCGTTTGTGTGGCTGATGGTCTTCAGCAGAATCTCCATTGTCCTACACAAATGCAAATACATGAATTAAAAGACTCAAAGGACAAACAACTAAATTCATAAAAATAATATTCAAATCATAGCAGTATGCAGGATGCTTGTCCTTTGAAACTATTTTTATGGCCTTAGCTCCCACGAGTCTCCTGTAGCTCAGTGGTAGACCATCCGAACTAGTAATCGGAAGGTCATAGGCTCGACTCGAGATAGGACCACTCGGATTTTCTCTTTCCGAGTATGCCTGTGTCACTACATGATACATCATTCTTATGATAACTAACTGCATGTAAATCAAAAACTCTAAAACCAGATGTTCCTCTTTGACACACAATTCAAAATTTTTAAATTTAAGTAAGTAATTAAATTAAGAAAGAAAGAAAGAAAGAAAGAAAGAAAGAAAGAAAGAAAGAAAGAAAGAAAGAAAGAAAAAAGAGGAAAATTGAATGAATGAATGAATGAATGAATCACAATGAATGAATGAATCAATGAATGAATGAATGAATCAATCAATCAATGAAGTAAATGAGAACTTAATAAGTAGCTTAATCAGGGGTGGGTTACTGTATATTTTATAACTCACTTGATGTTTTAGTGGCATCATTTCAATATCTGGTATATCGTCTTCTTTCTTGTACTTCTTGTTAATTTTCTCGCTATAGAGGCGTACGATGACATACTCCAAAACAGCACCAAATACAAAGAACAAAGAGATAATAAAGAATACGTCAAGAGCCTTGACATATGACACCTGTGAAAGCAAGTAGTTTTGAACGTTAAACCATACACATAGTTGAGAAACTGGATATATAAGGCCTTTTTGACTTCAAAGGCGATAACGGACGTTGGATCAATAGTTTGAATATTACATTTTCAGTTTCATTTTCTGTTCACATAGTATAGTTGAATAACTTGACAAAAATGTTTCTAACGTTAGTTGCTTCATCAAAGTTTGAAACTTACTATGGTTTTATATGAAAAAAAAAAGAAAAAAAAAAACGAAAGCCTTAACAAAATCTTAGACTAAAGGAGCGGTAGTTTAATGGCCATGAGTCTCCATGGCTCAGCGGTAGAGCATCCGAACTAGGGAATGGAACGACATAGCCTTCAATTCTTGTTGGAAGAACTCAGACATCTTTCTCGCTCATTTTGTCCGACTTCATACCAATTTCTTTTCAGTAGCTATAACATTACCGGATTCGTGGGTGTCAGGGTAGGGAATGTTTCATTTCTGCAGGTGCATCATGATCAACATCCAACAAAGTACGACAACAAGGTTTCACTCCTGATAGGAGCACTCGGATTTCCTTTTTCCGAGTTTCCCTGTGTGACTCTCTGAATAATACATCAAAATTTGTTTTTTCTTGTCGAATGAATGAATGAATGAATGAATGAATGAATGAGTGAGTGAGTGAAATGAATGAATGAATGAATGAATGAATGAATGAATGAATGAATGAATGAATGAATGAATGAATGAATGAATGAATGAATGAATGAATGAATGAATGAATGAATGAATGAATGAGTGAGTGAAATGAATGAATGAATGAACGAAAACAGGTTTTCACTGCTAAATGAATGAGTGAGTGAAATGAATGAATGAATGAATGAATGAATAAGTGAGTGAAATGAATGAATGAATGAATGAATGAGTGAGTGAAATGAATGAATGAATGAATGAATGAATGAATGAATGAATGAATGAATGAATGAATGAATGAATGAATGAATGAACGAAAACAGGTTTTCACTGCTAAAACGTTACAACTCTCTACACTGTGGCTAGCAGGAGTGTGTTTTCTTTTAATTTAATAACTATTGGTGTTACAAGTATGTGGTTACCTTAGGCACAGAGGCTCGAAAAGACCCCATGAGTGTCACTATAGTCAACACTGTGGTAACGACCAAAGCGACGCGGGCAGGAACTGCATCTTTGGAGATCCAAAAGCTCAGCCAGGAAAGAACAACTATGAGAACTGTTGGTGCGTAGATTTGAATAAAAGCGTATCCAAGACGACGCTCAAAGATGAATACTGCCCACAAGTGAGAAAACTCCGAAGCTTAAGAGAACAAAACAGCCCGTATTAGTTAACGGCAAGTATAATGGCAAGAAATTGCAAGAAATTAAAAATGGCTAAAATGGGGAATTCAGCGAGCTAAAAAAAAGAAGAAAATAACGTAGCCAGCCAATCAGAACTGGAAACCATGCAACTGTTTGCGCCGTTTTCTTGCTTGTTTGACTGGATGCGCTGCCATCCGCAAATAAATTGTTTTGAACTTCAAAATGGATGACAACCTAATGAAAAAGTAAATTCTCAGTCTTCTTAGCTAGATGAAGAAGACCTTAATACAGAAACTCGTCGGCGATGGTGGAAAATAAAAGGGAGAATAACAATTACGTTTACGGCAAACGATAAACGGCAGAAATGACCACGTGACCATGTTTAGCCTTCATGTTTAGCCGTTCTCAGTTTCTTAGTAAAATTGAGTAGTTTTCCGATAGCATCAAAGGTCAGAATTGTTTTGCACTTTTATCAACTATGTACTCATTTTCTCAAGCAAACATAAACGCGAATCTCACGTTTGCCGTTTACCGTAAGCAGGATTCTTAATCTCTCTAATGCCCGTAATCGGGTAGCTCCATGGCCGGAGGCGAGGTGATTGTAAATTTGTCTTCATCGACCGTACCTGCTCAGGTTTTTTTTGTTATAATAGTAATAGAGTTGATGTTCTTGGGCGTAAATATGTTTTATGGCCCTTCTCAGAACTCGTTTAGCCCTCGCCAGCGGCTCGGGTTAAAAGGAGCCTGAGTCGGGCCAAAAACATATTTACGCCCAAGAACATCAACTCTATTGTTATAATAGAATATGTTTAGATATCAATCCATATCGATATTTGAATTTTTCTTCAGCTGCACGTAACGACTCACTTGAACCACGGGTCCCATATTGAACTATAGCTTTCCTTGTTTTAATGTTTGTCAAAGTAAACTCATTCATTTCATCGGCAAGAATGACAATTCCGTGCTCGGCCGTGTCTTTCCAAAAGTAGTCGACTTGCTGAAGTGGATAAGCATCTGTAATGAAGAATTTTTACAGTACATTACTTGAGTCTTGAAATGAGTACGAAATTATTGGAAGCCGTTCAAAGTCCTAAAGTGACATCTGATTTTTCTTTTAATGTGAGTAAGTTGGGCAAAAGACATCCAGGGAAACTATTTTCTGAAGTACGTCCTGAACGGCGAATTACCGTAGAAAGTTTGTTCAACTGTATTATCCATCTTCTGCTCGTCTTTTTATATTAATGGACATACTTCGAAATGATCCCCAAGTTCTTCACTCATCTAATCATGTATCTCTGTTATTTTCAGTTAAGACAATAGAAGAGAAATTTATGGGTTCGAGTCTTATTTGAGAATTAGAATTTCTATTTTTTTTCTTCTTGTCGGGGGAGGACTCCGTCCCCCGACAAAGAAACTTCAGAAATTTTTGCTGTCAACAATTTAAGGATAAAATCGATACTCAACAGCTCAGGAGTGTTAGGTTACAGGCCTGCTCATCAAGTGGGTAGTCTCTCAAATCCAACTGGCAGTTTGCTGTCATGGTTATTCTGCAAGCAAATAATCGTTATTAAGTGTTTAGAAGCTTCAACTTCAACTTTTGAGTGTTTTAAGAATTATGTTTTAGTATAAAATAACACCACCACCACGTACCTCGACTACCACCACAAACCACACCAACACCAAATCAATAATAATATCAACAAAAGCAAAAACAACAACAACAAAAGCAACAAGAGACGAACGAAAACAGGCTTAACAACAACAGCAAAAAATCAAAGGATTTATTTGACATAAAAATCTTGATAACATATATTGTTTTGCTAGCTAGAATTATTCTAATTAAAGCGAAATTGTCGAAGCTCACTTATTATTCGCAGAGTAATTGGACAACACAGTTACGTAAGGTAACTGGGTAGTTGGCCATGAATGGGCTCTTTAGTTCATGGACCTCGTAAAGAAGAGGAGCCTTATTCATCTTTTGTTGTTTTTTTCCCTAAAGCTTCGGTTAACGGGTACATGTAACAGGACTCTTCTTAGTTTTATCAAATTCGTGATTCAGAGGCGAAGACCCGATAATGTGTAATTATAAGGGCAGCGCAACGTTGCTTTAATTATGGCTGATGTTAAATTTGATTAAATTTGAGGTTTTAGGCTCGACTCCTGATAGGAGCACTCGGATTTTTTTCCGAGTATGCCTGTCACTTATTGAATAATACATCATTCTCATTTATTCACCAAGCTTAACATATTCCATCACATTATTTCCATTGCGCACATGCCACATACTGACATTCCAATCCTAGCAGTATGCAGGATGTTTGTCCCATGAACTTAGTTTAATGGCCTTAGCCCCCAGAGTCTCCTGTAGCTCAGGGGTAGGACATCCAAACTAGTAATCGGAAGGTCTTAGGTTCGACTCCTGAAAGGAGCACTCGGATTTTTTTTCCGAGTATGCCTATGTCACTTACTGATTAATACATCATTCTCATTTATTCACCAGGCTTAACATATTCCACCACATTTATTCCATTGCGCAAATTTGCTTAGTTGTAAAAAAAAAAAAAAAAAAAATAGAATAGTTGTAATATTGTAAAATCAAAACACCCTCTTTACCCCTAAAACTGGGGGCCGTTTTGGTGAGTATAATGTAATACTATTTCAAAGGCTTGTTTCTCTCTCCTTAATTAATTGGGGCAAAAATAGTCTAATTGTAAGGCCTAAACACCTCACACAGCTTAAATGAGTCCCAGAGCTGGCTGAAACGGTCTTTGACACGGTAGTTTGACCCAAAATGCAACCCAAATGACTACACAAGGGGTTTAATCAGCCCTTAGGCCACAAGCCGCGCTAAATTGGTACTTTGGTGCTAAAATAGATCCTTGTATTTACATTGTCTAATGAAGTCAACAGTCCTACCTTGAACTCCACATGATCTGTCCGTCTTGTTTGATAGTTACTCTGCTGTTGTCAGCAGGTACATTGTGATACTTGGCAGTTTTAATGTTGAGAAAAAACGTGTCTGGTAACCAGATGACATTTCGATAAGATCCAGTCAGGAAAATAGGTTCATCAAGACTATGTTTCAATCGTGGGTCTTTCCAAGACTGGCGAAAGAACACGTCCACAGAAAAATCCTATGACAAAGTAAACAGAGCGTTTGTAAGTGGTTTTCCCTGGTCTTTCATGGTCACTGTAATATAAACGGATGTTTGAATTATCAACAGAATCAATAATTAGCTATGAATAGCTTTTGCAATACTGTATTTGTTACAGTCATGCAAATAAAGCTTGTTGTTGTTGTTGATAACTAAAAGGTAAATAGGCCGCCGTACTGAGAGATTCGAGTGCTGACGTTTCGAGCGTTAGCCATTCGATTCGCTCCGAGGCCCGACGAAATGCTAACGTTTGAAACGTCAGCACTTGAATCTCTTTGCGGTGGCAAATTTACCTTTGGTTATAAACTCTTTTGATAAAGCAAACCTTCCCTTCTACTCCCCAGCGATGCAGCACCACAGTTTAGTTAGAAGCTAACCTCCTTATCAATGCAATATAGTCTAACTGTATAGTGTTTTTCAAGGGAACCTCTCTCAATAAAACGACTCAAGTACAACTCCACGGAACAGAAACTTTTACACGGTTTCATTTATTTTTGGTAATCGGTTTTGTGTGTTCCCGTTTGTTCATCTTGATCATCAGAAGCAATTGATTGATTGATTTATTGCAATTGACGATAAACATTAATATTATAACAGAATTCATTCATGATTTGTTTGTGTCAATAAAAGCGGCTATGGACCTATTGTCCATAGCCATATCGCTCCAACTTAGGTGTGTTTATTTTTATTGCCCAGTAAACAGAGCTCAAGCAAGAGCAGCATTTATGGGTTTGGTTTGGTCGGAGAGAGAAAGACATAAATTACCGGTTTTGATTGCAACACGTACCATGTCAATTTCCCTGACTTTTCCTAAATGCACTACGGACATTTCTATGGTGATATTAAGTGGAGGACCTAGAAACGACAAAATTGAGAAAATGTTAAATTCCAAAGTGTATCCCAACTTATATAACCTTAAATATATGCTGACCTTGCAATTTTGGGATGTGTTCGCTAGCTTTTTTTTGGGTTGACTAATATTTTTGGCTTGGAACAGTTGCCCAATAGATAAATAGCATTTTTTTTTTGTATATAAATTGCAACTGATGTTGCTACGAATTCGCAGCTGTCCCACTATGGGGTAACGCTAAGTAATGGTAATGGGACTTAGTGGAGTGCAATTCATGGAGTAATCGGGCGATTTGAAATTACGAGCACGATTACCAATTAATCGCATCAATAACAAAAGTCAAAGTTAGGAAGTCTGAGAGAAACTCTTTTTAGTGAAAACTGCAATTTATTCAATCAGTTTTATAACAAATCAGTATGGAGACAGCAAGAAAGAATCCATTTAAATGCACGTCATTGACGTATGAATGACGTAGGTGTCCAATTACAGGAATGCAATTTGAAGTTTAAATTGGGTACTTATAATAGGACACCCACGTCATTCATGATCCAATCACGTAACAAATAACTGGAGAATTTTGTTATTGGTACAACGACTAATTCACCTGAAAATGGTTGAAAGTTACCATTTAGTCAAAGACAACTATATTGCAACTTAGCACAGCGCCAGCTAATCACTTACCTTTGTAAAAAGGTCTTAGACGTCTATCATAGTTGTCTTCGTGAAATAAAGTCTTCATCGCATCCGTGGCATTCTTGTAGCTTTAAGTATAAACAATAAAAGTTATTGCACCAAACCAAACCGAGTCGTACGTAAACTTATTTCATTCCAAAGATTGTTTCGTTTCACATCTCTCAAAAACCTTATAGTCACTGACGAAATGTGAATTGATTTTAAGTGCGATTGGAATGAGCTTAATACCTTTTATTGCGTAGACAGATCCTGTATAAAAAATCTTTTATCTTATCAAGAATAGAGTCTTTTTTCTTAGTAATTAATAATAAATAATATTAAAAATAATATTTACTAAAAAGGATTGCTATGGAAAGTTCTACACTCCTTTTAAATTAGCCGATATCATGTTAGCCAATCAAAAACGTGCTACGTTCGCCGATCCAAGGCCAGTCAACTTCAAAGTAAAATGTACATTCTGGGGGTCAGGTCATTCGCCAGCCATCTTGACGCATGAACTGCAGTTTGATTAGCCGATACATGATTGATCTGAAAATTTATTTTTTGACAATTTTTGAAGAGCAATTTATGCAATAACTTAAGTATGCGCGGGGCAGCTTCCAATAGATTATTACTCAGTCTTGAATTGGCGACTGAATGATATAGGAAATATTCTAAAAGCTCGGTGAAAATATTTTAGTAAATACTCATTGTAAAGTAAATCGGACTTTGAAATAATATTCAAAGTGATACCAATTTCTTCTGTTATTCTAAACACACTTGACGCATCTATTAGTAGCGACAAAACTCCATACCTGTCTTCAGTATTCGAAGCTGCAGACTCTGCCATAGACAACCATGTTATCGCATAAGCTATAAGTATTTGCTTACCCATCACAACCGTTTTAACCTATAAAAGAGGACAAAATCAAATAAACTAAGAAAATTACTCAGATCAGTTTGAATTCAGTGTAATCGGCATCAGTTTCCAGCTAGAATTGAACGATCAGCGTTATGAATGCGAGAGTCATTTTAAGGTATCCATAAATTTATAATTTTGATTTCAAAAAGGCAGGTGTATCGTATCAATCAGTCCAATGAAAAAATAGTTTTAGCTAGCCTTAATTGTGGTGGAAAATAACATATTGTTAATGAATCCTCAACAATTAATAGCCTTAGACAGAACATGCATTTACTATTCAAATTCAAGTATTTTTTGTGATACCAATATTATTACATACAAACCAATCAAGATTATCTGGGAAGAAAACGACTTCGGAATGAAGAGTATAATTTCCATGCCTCAAAAGTTGTTTACTGTCATCTGTGGGAAATATGAAATGCAAATTGTCAATGCACAGATGTGTTTCAAATGGATTTTTACCTGTATCAATCGAACGCGACAAGTAATCAGGACACGCGCCCGCTCATCATGCTGTGTTTCTTTTGTTTCCGCGGTCACTTGTGTACAGTCACCTGTTAAGTAAACCTCAACACTGCTTAATTTCAGGAAAACTCCAGAAAAACATTTAAGGTAACTACTTCAAATGTTGTCTCTTTTGTAATAATGCCAGATCGTCTTGTGCCCTTTTAAGGACATGCTCCTGTAAGCTAATACGGATTGATCTGTTCTGATGTTTTAGCTAAAAAAATTAAGTTGATGAAAGTTTTAGGAAACGGAATTTTATTCCCCAAATTTACTAGCTGTTTTTGGTTTTAGGAAAATGCTAGCTGACTATTTTTTTTGGCATTTTTAACGTCATATTTACCCCTTCGAAGGAATAAGCTTTTGATGTTACGAGACTTTGAGCTGACATTTTACACAGACAACTGTAGATGATTCTGAGCAAAAAACCGCTGGCTGCCCCTGGCAATTAACAAGATCATACCGACCGAAGAAAGCCGCACACCTTTTTACTGGAACAAACGAAGCTAAATATAATGTGTTAACGAGGAAAGTTCTTCTATTTGATGCTTACTTTTGAAAATCTTTTTGGTGTAAAATTAATAATTAATTCAACCACAATACAAGTAAGAACATCATTATATTTTAAAGCTAGCCAAAATAAAACTCACCAATATTATTTTTTGTCTGGTTGCTATTATTGCATCTAAGACGAAAACCACGATCAGCACGGAATTTTCTGCAATTCTGTTAGAAGAATTCCGGATATGATTTATATGTTTATCCGTTTATTTATGGATGCACTTTTAAGTTAAAACTCTTTACTTTACAAGCGACTTAACCTTTTTAGCTTTGCATTAAATCATTCTGTCAGAAATGTTTTGTCTTACAGTCGAACCAGGTCAAGCGTACCCCCCTAGATTCTATTAATGAATCTATTATTTGAAAATTGAAGCCGTTAGTCGTTTCAAGTATTCAAATCAAAATTCGATTTCTGATTGGATTATTCAAACAATGCATGAAACCACAAAACCAGGAAGCCCGCCGGAAAAAAACCCTTTTCAACATATTCAGAGCGGAAATTCTTGATTTGTGTAAAAGTGGATTTTCCAAAAAGCATTCTCGTAGTTTGCAGCAGTCAACGCGTACTGTCAGAGAGAAAATTCGCCATTCTCAACCAGGTACGGTGAAAATGGGTCCTGTCGGGTAAGTTAAATGATCACTAAATCACAAGGACATTTTACGTTTATACACTGGCGTTTATTCCGTTAGTTGTTAAAAAAATGAGAAAAAAAATTGGAAGCGTTTTATCATAATAAGCAGTTCTCTTTTTGAGGTATATGCAAATTAATTCAGCGAAAAGTATGCGAACTCACAGTGAAAGATGTTCATTTCAGTTGGCCTTCGACAATGGCAATGACCTTCGGCACATGTGTTGCGCTATTTTTCGCGGTATAATGGACAGTCTGATGAGTGATAAAAATCTGCGAGTCAGTGAGCCATGCGAGCCAAGGTGTGAGCCATGCGAGCCGTGCGAGCCATGCGAGCCGTGCGAGCCATGCGAGCCATGCGAGTCACGCGAGTCATGCGAACCACAGTGTAAATGTTAAGAACTTTTATTTGTTGTATTTACATTCACATAAGAACAAGAACAAGAGCATCGGAAAAAGATGAATAACATGGCAATATTTAATTCTTACAGTGGGACAACGCAAACCATCATATTTCAGTTTTTTGTTACAGTCAACCCAGGTCACGCGTGAACGATATTTTTGAAATTTGAACGGAGTTTTGAAATTTACATGTCAGTTTTGAAAATCGCCAACGAGATTTCAGAGTTCCCTAGCTATAAATTATAAATTATAAATTATTGACGGTATAAAGCTATGAATTTTTCTTTGCACTGCAAAATTGAATATTTCAAGAATAACAATTGTTTCCCAAGTATTTTGAATCTTTTTTTTCAGTTAATGCGTCTTTTTTGGAACGATTTCCAGAGAAATGTCCAACATTCCATTCACACGTCGGACATTACAAAGAGAAATTCGAATGTTCATTTCATTCTTGGAAATACTGTTCACGCGTGACCTGGGTTGACTGTAATTGACACGTCAGGACTGATTGTTAGTCTAAAATGTCAGCCGTCTCCTCCCCCTAACCCACAGGGGGCGCGCCCCCTGTGGGTTAGGGGGAGGAGACGGCTGACATTTCAGACTAGACTGATTGTCAGTGTCATTCCAATCTTGTAAGGTATGATAAATGAGTACTCAAAGATGAGCGAAGTCAATATTGTCGCCATAAATTCAATTTGAAAAGAAGCAGCGTAACAGAAGCATTTGCCGTCAGCTGGTGGGTCGAATGCTATCTCTAAACCAGCCTCTGCCACTCTAGTGGCGAGTTTTGACGAAAGACTTGTCTAAGGGAAAGGACAACCACATGCAGCAGTCAGCCAACCGACAGAGTTCTGATAACTGATTCTCGACTAAAGACCAAACCTGTTAAAATGGCGCGATTTACTCACCATTCTTGACGCCAACACACGGAGATCGAAGTGCTGTTCTTTTCTTTCTTTCTTTTTTTTCTTGAATGAAGTTCCACGTAGATATCAATGAATGACATGTGTCAATAGATACCTATTCGAGTAGCGGTGCAGCCGTATGTTTTTCTTGGATTTTTTTTTCTGAAGTCTTGAACCAATAAATTTTTGCGTATTGTTTTTATTTTTTTGCGCATCTTGGGCGATTTTGAATAGGCAAAATTCTCTCCAAAATTATAACAAAAACGAAAAAAAAAAAAAAAAAAAATCAACAACAACAATGAAAAAAATTCGTCCAAAATTTTCTCACGCGAATGTAAATAAAACAAATAAAAATTCTTAACATTTGCACTGTGGCTCGCATGACTCGCATGGCTCGCACGGTGGCTCGCATGGCTCGCTGGCTCGCAGATTTCGCAGACCCCAGTCTGATGAGATATATACCATACTTTTCATGCAACAAGGTGGGTAATGCTATTCATGAAAGATAGATTGGAATTTTCAGCCTGACTCATTTCAGCAAGCGCTTGACTTTGTGCTCTTGCCATGACCAAATTTGCATAATGGCTTTAATATATGAACGTGTCAACAACATGCGGGAACAGTTTGAACGAACGAGCTGTTTCAAATGTACTGTAGTTTGAATTTTACAGGCTAGTGCTTTTACTGTTAGCGCGGATCAATGTTCAAATTAAAAGCCAATAAGAATCGAATTTTAATTTGAACATTGATCCGCGCTAACAATGAATGAATGAATGAATGAATGAATGCATTCTTTGAAACGACTAATGGGTTCAATTTTCAAATAATCGATCCATTAATAGAGTCTAGGGGGGTACGCTTGACCTGGTTCGACTGTAAGGGGAAACACGTTGTCTTGTGTAGAAGAACGGAGGATAGATTTAATTGAAATGGCTTGGATAAACTCCTTCGTTATTTCGAAATCCATCTACGTACGTTAGAAGAAATCACCGTTCCCTTACCCAAGCCCCCCTCCCCCCACACGTATTGGCAATTACGTTGAAGGAGGCTACTCTAAATTCATTACAAGACAACAATTTCGAGTGATTCTTGTGCAAAATTTTGATTTGAGAAGTACAATACCCACGTTAGAGTTTTAAATGTTGAGCCCGCCCTGACGTTAATTATCCATAACTGGTTTAATCTATATAAAAGTAAACACCGCCAACCTTTGTGACGTTTTTCAAAAAATTTTCTGGCAAAACCTTCGTCTGAAAACTGATTGCTCACATAATTTGATGCTTCCATAGCATGAAAATTTTGACGGTTTTTTTTTTTTGGGGGGGGGGGGGACTTTTTTACCTTTCTATGAGAAATTTTAGGTATATTCTCGTAACTTTTACATTTTTTCACCTTTTTAAAACTTATTTCTTGGTTTTGTTAAATTTTACACAAATTTTAAGATAATCCAAGATGCCAAGTCCAAGATGACGGCCGCCAAGAACAAATGACATAATTACCACGTGATGAAGTGACGTCATCGGTCCTTTTTGTGGAATCCAAAGGAAACAGTTTGAAACATGCTATGCGGCCTCAAAGTTATGGGAGTGCACTTTGCGGTCTGAAAATAAATAATAATAATAAAAAAATTCAAAAATGGAACTTGAACAGAATTCGAATCCATAAGCAAGGCGTTGCTGTCACAATGCCACATATACCAGGGTGATCCGTATCACGTCGCTTGATGAACTGACAGGAACCTGAGCTGTTCGTAATACATCCGTTACATGGACGATGAATAAATGAATGGATGAATGAATGGATGAATGAATGAATGAATGAATGAATGAATGAATGAATGAATGAATGAATGAATGAATGAATGAATGAATGAATGAATGAATGTGAAATGTATGATAAATCATATATATGATCTTCATGTAGGTGAAAGACCATTAACCAGCAACTACAAAGACAATAACGAAAACAGTGGCACTCCACTTGCATATTAAACGACTATAAGCAAATTCATACTCCCACCGTAGTACAAGGGAACAGAGGTGTTCAGAACTTTGGTAGGGTTTTTGTTCTGAATGTGAAATGTATGAAATTCAAACATTTGAAGTGAGGGTGAAAGAACAAATAAGTGAACGACCATCGCAGTGATGTAACCAACTTATGTAGTTGGTAAAAGAAAGCCTGAAAAAAGGCTTGAACGGGATTCGAACCCATCATTACCTCAGCGATACCGGTGCAGTGCTTTACCGGTTCAACTATATCAAGCCAAATCGGGACGGTCAGGCTTTCTTTTCGCAACTGCATTAGCTACGTGTATAACTGCGATGGTCTTCCTTTCACCTGCAGTGCAAATGTATGAATTCATACATTTCACTTTCGTCTCTTCATTTCAACAGGTATAAATGACCAGCTTCCAGTTGACTTGATACCTCAATTGGCAGCGCAGTGTACGAGTGTGTCGCAAAATTCATGGGTTCGAATCCCGTTCAAACATGAATTTTATTCAGGCTTTTTAAAACTTCTTTTCGCAACTGCGTAAGCTGTGTGCATAACCGTGATGGTTATTCACTTATTCACGGTTTTGTTCTGTTGCTGAATATCTCAACACAGTTTCGCCATTAGTAAAGTAGCCCACGATGCCTTCTACAACTGAGCTTGTTAATTCAAGATTAGATGCTGCCTTTTTTGTAATCGGTTGTGAAAAGTGTATATCACAAATGTTTGTACTGAGCAAGAGCAAAGTTTGTCCATTCAAGTTTTTCATTTTTTAAACCCATCCAGTGGAACGGAACGAGCCATGGAGCAGGAGAAGTTGATCAGTCTATTCCCAGCAATGGTAGTTAGGGTACAAGTCTCATTAACAAACGAAAGGCATAAAATTGCCTCACTCCAGAACTGTATGATTTCTTGCTGTTCGGGGCAAGAGCCATTCCCAGTTGCTTTTGAGCCTCACTACGTAGAGACTGCACAGCTGGATTCACACTGGACCGCGGGACTAACATCAGAAAACGTTCCTGTTACTGTTTCTTCTCTTTCTTGGATTTACCACACGAAAATAGAAATTATGTTTTAGGGTGCAAAGTGGGAAGTCTTCACTAAGTCTTCACTAAGTCCCGTGGAGGCTATGGAATTTCAAGAATTGATGAGCTCGACCACACTCTAATTTTCACGATGAAACTTAAAGCGCTTCGATGTCCAATAAGTACCCTGATACCGGCAGCAAACGATGTTAAAAGCAATAAATCATGCCACAGAATACTTATGACAGGCCGACCTTAGCTTTTGCTTGGGGAACCATTCTCCAAGAAAGAGGGTCTGGATGGGGTTAACTGACAACTGACAAATAGGCAAAATTTTAACTGACAACTGACAAATAGCATGAAATTTAACTGACAACTGACATTTATACTCGCTGGTACTGACAACTGACGGAAGACCTGTTGCTACGTTTTTCGGCTAATAATTGATATATTTTATACCAAATCACCAAACAAACGTGTACAATAAACAACAGCAGAGTAGGGCGTCATATTTTATACTAACAATTCATATTAGTTAATAGTTTATTTCTAACATGAACCAAATTTACGTGGAACGCGCTCTAGCAATATACCGAGTCTATACCATGTCCGCTCGTTCCGGCGTAATAAAGGCGATTGCTAGCTTTTGCCGCGTTGATTCGGATACGGCATTCGAACGACACCGAGGCCGTATTCCAATCAATTGCGATGCGCTAGAGACAGTTCAGTCTCTAAAGAAGCATCTCTTGTCATTTCTTGGGCTGAGAGAACTCGGCCTTGGAGAGTTGATTTAAAACTTTACCGCATGGCACCGAAGCAGGGTGGAAGAAGCGAAAATTTTGCGATAATCACAGATGGTCAGTGGAAAATGGAGCTGCCAAGCTTGCTGGAGGAAACAGGGAGCGAACTAACGCTTCTGGAACAAGGAATGCGTCGGCTGCATGACAGTATAGCTGCGACTAACAAGGAATACCCTGAAGAGGTTGAGTTGTGCACGTTACTCACAACAGTTGTGGAGAACATTCACGCCGTCTCCCATTTTAAACATGAGACGTTCACCGCCTTACAGTATTCCCAAGACTTTGAAACCATCACAAAGGAGACTTTAAAAAAGACCACCATGGCTTTTGAAAGTATAAAATTCATGCAACCGCTTCCGTCAGCAGAGATTAGCGCTGAAACGGAGACTGCCATGAAATTATTGGTAGAGAAGTATCGTCC
>NW_028145504.1:3032500-3077500 GCF_977016875.1 Pavona decussata | reverse complement strand
GGCAATTCGAGGTGGGTAGCATGCTATTTATTGACTTCCGGGGGAGTTTAAAGGAAACCTGTGTACAGCGGTCACCCTGTATATAACGGTCACCTGGCCATTTCCCAAGGGTGACCGTTATATACAGATTGTACTTCCTCTGGCTTTAAGCGGGCAGTTGGTTAGTCCATGAATAAACGGGAGAATCTAGGAGAATCTAGGAGAATCTAGCAGATCCAAGCACCATCCCTCAGTTCTGGGCTGACTTTTGAAAGAAAGTTTCTTTAAGGATGATATGAGAGAGCCAAATTGGTCAGGTGAATACATTTCAGAGACTAATTAACAAATTTTCTTTTATTTTAAAACAATATTTAGATTAGGCGAATGATTATTATCATTATTATATTATTATCTTAAGCCAATCATAACGAACAACGCCGGTTTCTTTATTTGCCAACAAACCGTCACTGAAATTTCGAAAATATTGGAATATTTTTAACCGGAAACATTCTGGATTTCATCAATGCCGGATTATAACAGCGGTTTTAAAATACAAAAATGAAGGCGCCTTTATTTACAGCAAATGTCAACGGTCAATAGTAATGTAATTAATTAATTAATTTAATTTAATTTAATAACGAAATAAGAAAGGAAATAAGAAAAACATCACTATGATAACAGTCTTCCTGTATTCACCACTTAGTCTACTGGTATTTTAATTATTTTTTCACCATGAAGACTACAAAACAGTCGTTTTTACTTTGATATCTTTAAATTTGTCAAAGGAGACTTAAATCGACAAAAGCGCGCAAATTAAAGCGAGGATTCCCGCCCACAAGCTTGACACGTCCGTTCTTATTTTCTTGCTTACTCCAGAGTTTTTGCCTTTTATTAACTAGGTGGCTTTATAAGTGATCAGGTGGATGTTTTCCGAACGACGATAATTCATAATAACACCAGTAAATGATATTAAATGCAGCGTAACAACACGGAAAAAGGTATCGACAGACCCGATCTATCGGACTAGCTTCATTTCTAACGAATGCATACTGCACGTATTCTTTGGCTGCTTCAGCTGATCTCTTCAGGCTTTTCTTCTTCGGTCCTTTTCTCGATACTGGGCGTTCCACTTTCACCTCTTGCAGCTCTTCAATGTTATACGAGGAGTGCTTGACCTTAGATTTTTAAGCGGAAAGAAATTGAAATGAGACCTTGTTTGAGGTCATTGGCAAAGTGAGCAAAGTATAAGATTTTGTACCTTATGATAATGCCTGGCTAAAATTCATTAACAGTTGAAAAACAATCAGAGCCACCGAAACGTTTTACCAATACTCTCCTATTCTGCTCCTGTCTATTACTCAGTACAGCTGTTTGCATTCAACTGAGTGTCACGTCGTGATTTCGTCCAAAACATTAAGGGTGGTTCACTTTGTTCATATTAAAATAGTTTCTAAAAACTTCTAAAACTAAAACTAGCTTTCATTAAAAATGTTACACTATAAGACGAAGAACAACAACAAGCAAAGTAAGCAGTACCATTACGTTGTCTTCATCGTTGTTTTTCACAGCGCAATTATCAATTCTCTGCTTTTTTACTCCAGTGTCTAGCAAAAGTAGAATATACTCCATAAATGCTGCAAAGATGAAGGCAAACGAAACGATAAAGTAGACATCCACTGCCTTTATATAGGAAACCTGTCAGAACAAAAATATAATAATATATAATGAGTTTAAAAGATAAAATAAAGTAAAAATAAGCGATTTTCGTATCAAAAACCAGCTGTTTCCTTTTCTTCTCTTTGTGGAGACTCGTCCCGTAATTGATCTTAGATAACTGATACTTTGGGAGAACAAACACTCCCCTGTATGGCTTTGTTTACTGAAATTTAGGCCTATCGATACTTTACACCGCTGTTATCGACGAATAGTGCATTACGCAACTGTGGAATATAATCCAAATAAACACACGCATCGCAACGCAGCTCAACATAACATTCCCTCGCTCGAGACACTTCCATTTAAAGGGGCGGTGTCACCTGTGTGAAGTGAATGGCCGAGAAACATACTTGCATCAATGGCAATATTAAAAGATTTGTTCAGTACGTAGTTTTGTTATTAATTGTATCTTTGGCTGCGGATGGCTAGGATGGAAACGGATTACATCTTGAAAAGATTGGCCAAATTTTTCAAGTTTTCCGATCCCTTTATTTTGGAGAAATTCGGCGCTGAAAAACTGATCATAGTTTAGTTCCTCATAAGTGAAATCACTTAATTTTCTTCAATCTAATATTTGAACAATTTTGACCAGAAATCCGTCGAATTTCCCTGACGGTGCATGCCCCTTTAAGCAACGTACCTTCGGCAGTGTGTTCCGAAAGGATCCAGTGAATGTTACAATTGACAATACAGTGGTGCTTCCGAGGGCCACTCGCGCTGGTACGGCGTCCTGAGGAATCCAGAACACCAACCAAGACAGTATCACCAGCATTATGGTTGGGAAGTAGATCTGAATGAAGGCGTAGCCAAGTCTGCGCTTGAACCAGAAGCGAGCAACGAGTTTTGAGTGGGTACCTGCACTTGCAAACGATTACATTTTAGTGAGATTATCACTTAACGATTCAGATTAACGATAAAAAAATTTCAATCTACTTGACAATTGTTACGTACAATGTTACTGGTACACGGTGAAATGAGCGCTAATTTTGTGTCCCTGTGTACGGACATCACAAAAATGACATTTTTTTTTTAAAAAGTGGACTGAGTAGCTACTATGAGTTTCTTTACAGGTTGTAGGCTTCTTTCGGTTCCTTTTCATTCCGCTTGATATATCGACCTGTTGCCTCTCTAAAAAATAAATTAAAGGAACGGATAAAATTGTTTCCTTATACTTTTATCGTAAGAGAAATACCACTGTAAGATAAACCGACAATTTTCTCCCAAATATAAGCCGTAAATCTCGAAAGTATAAAGTTCAATTGAGGCCCTAAGCTACTGATCAAATAAAACGTTATTAAAAATCCAAGCTTTCGCCCATCAAAGGCATCATCAAGGAAAGTATTGTTTTAGGTTTTGTTTTTGCTTCTACTCACCACTAGTATAATGTTCAAGGTCCTTGAGGGCTTCCGTATGAATGAGAGTGAGCTGTGACAATTTGTTGTCCTCGATCTTTATCTTTTCAGCCTTGCTTCCGTTCAACCATTTGTAGTCGAGGTGGTTTGTTGTATATGCATCTGAGAACGAGTTTTATTAAGCCATGAGTAAAGAAAGTGACATTGACTATGGTCTAGAATTTTTTTCTTTCGGACCGAAGTGCATTTTCTGCGAAAACTTCAGATTTAGTTTTAAATCCCAGCTTGCAGACTTGGTTTTCTCGAAACTGGCAATGCTTTTCAGTAACCCGCAACAATATTGACATAAATATGTTTCTCTGTACTTTGCTGTTACAAAAACAAGTGTTCCTGCTATTTTATATAAAATGGTCCACGATAACTTAATTGGTAATTGCGTGAAGAACGCTTCTCGCCCTATTTATTGATACGCGTTTTGAATGTACAGAATCCAAGTGATGATAAATTGCGAGTTACCTCGTTATCTCGGCCCCAGAAGAGCCGTTTTACGAAAATAATCTGCAGTGTTTCATAACGTGTTGTGGTTATTTGAAAGGGTACTCTCTGGAGTAGTTAAAGACAATAAAACTTTGTGGTTTACAATATGCAATAGTCTCTCAGGAGGCCATGTTCAAGCTGTATCATGATTTTTAATACCAAATATCAAGTAACCGGATTCCAAACAAAAGCTGGGTAAAGAAACAAAGACATATTTTACTAAAATGTAAATGTACCAATTGTAACTAATAAGAAAGCGGACTTAAGTGCAAAACCCCTATTTTGAGCTGTTCTTACCGTTACCACGGGTAGGCTGAACAGGTATAAACGAATGTTGTGCCGCTAGCACTAAGGACACAAATGATACATCAGAGATTTAACTCTGAAGTGAATATTAAAGTGCAAAGTGAACCCGTAAAATGGGCCCTTTGCAGCTGACGGTCACATGGTACAAAAAACACCTTGCTGGATGACAAGCTACGCACTGGGACATTTAAAACAAAGCGACTTCATCCAGTCAAATTTGAATTTCTTTGTTTTGGATGTCCCAGTGCGTAGCTTGCCATCCAGCAAGGTGTTTTTTTGTACCATGTGACCGTTAGCTGCAAAGGGCCCATTCCTACCGAGCGTTAGTCCGGATTTGCTCGTGATTGCTTTACCGACTGAGCAATGGACGATAAAATCCGGAGATCGTTGGTTCGATTCCCGCCGATTTTTTTTCTTTGCCTCATGTGGTCTCCCATTTCCCTGCTAGGGCTAACGCTTGATCGGTTAGGAATTTCATGGTTCCTTTAGGCTTCGTTCGATTGACCGTATTCCGGAATAAGAATAAGCAGAATAGCTGTTAGATTTATCTTTTTAGGTTAACTGATTTGGGACTACATTTCTTGAAACTTTCGCTGATACCCGACAATGTAAGAGCGATTCTGTACTCCAGTAACTCCAAAAACCTCTTTTGAAGGATTTGTTGTGGTCATTGTATGTATTCCTATTCCGGAATAGGGTCAATCGAACGCACCCTTAGCAGCACTTAAACATACACTACAGAGTTAATTCTCTGATCCACCATTTAGGCTGAACATGCATTAACAAAAAAAATCAATTGCATGCTATTTCTGTGCAATACTTAACAGGTGGATATCTCCAGGTCGCATTTTTGTTCGTCCAGTGGGTAATCAGACAAATCCATTGTGCACCCGGAGGTTATAGTAAGTCTGTAGAAACAGATAATGATTGTTGGTTTTCTTTTTGACTTTAATGAAGTAGTCTTAGCTTATAATAAATATTGTAACACTGTGTGGAATATTTTCTGCTAGAACTTTATAATCCGTTCAATATCTCGCATCATGTTGCATGGGCGGCAAGACAAACAGCAAAGTACGCAATTTATGATGTCGACGTTAGTCTGATTTAAGGACGGTGCCTCCTAATAAAGAAGTGTTTTTGCACAGTTTTTGACTTTGCAGGAAAAGTGTAGTATGGACTACTGAAATCCAGAAAGAAAATTGGGGGTAACGGGGCATATTTTTAGAGATAATTAGCAACAATTATTCCAAAAACAGCAGTAAGCAATGCAAAGCAATGCATGACGTTTTTTTTCCAAATTGAAGCTTTATTACCTTTGAAATATGCATGGTTACCCCCAATTTTCTTTATGGATACCACGAGCACTTGCTAAGTTCTGCTTTCTCCACATAGTTTTTAACTGCGCAAAAAATCCGTGTATTAATAGGCACCATCCATAGGAAACCCGAGTATGTCAAGATGAGCAGAACGTATGCGCAGTAACACAAGTAGGCACCGTCCTTAAACCAATCACACCATCGTTACATCGTGTGTCGTTAGTTTTTGCTTTAGCTTCAAATACCAACCTCGTACTGTAAGAGATAACTCCCCCTGGTCTTATCGAAACTTCACTGTTCTCTGAAATGACGTTATGTATAGTCGCACTTCTAACATTGAGAAAAAATGTATCGGGCAGCCAAATGAACTTCTTCGAGTCACCGGGCAGAGTGATAGGGTGATCCAAAGAGTGGTTTAAACGTGGGTCTATCCACTGCTGTCTAATCACCAGGTCCAATGAGAACTCCTGAAAGAAATGATCACGTGACAAAAAGGATTGTATAATACAACCGACTTGTGAAGTTCGAAATGGTTGCTAGTTGCAACCTGGTTTCCACAATCTTGCTTTTCCTTTTCCAAGACGTTTTATTTTACGTTTTACCTCTCCACCCAGGTATAAAAATGTATACAGGCCAACCTTGCGATGGAGAAGCACTCCCTTTAGATGCAAAAGCATGGCAATTTATTTTTTAATTCAGTGACTTAAACGAAAGTCCACCACTTAGCTTGTACCACTGAAAAGAACTCCTTAAAATTAGAAAAATGACCACACTGAAGAGTCTTAGCGAAGATGTAATTCTTTTAAATCTGTGAATTTTACAGACGTTGGTAAAATGTCCCAAGTTAACGTAAGTCTTTGCTATTTCAAAAGACAAGACTCTCAAATGCAACTGTTTTACTAATTTGTGGTGATCTTCCAGCAGTGTTAATGTGTTTTGTTATCTGGCGTCCATGAAAATTTATGGTTACCATGATGGAGGTCTATATATAACCAGACTTAATAATCGAGCCACAGACGACTTTCCACTGTTATGCATAATTTTTGGGATCACAGCTTCCGCAAACCTACTCTCAGTATAACGTTTTCGTCCGACGAGTAGTTTCCGGAAGTAAAACGTAGTGTCACAGTCCATGACATTGGCAGCCAACAACAAGACAACAACATCTCTCGAAAAATTATACCCGCATACAATTTTAGTCACAACGATGCTTTTTACTCAGTAGTTTCTTTGCAGAAAACATTAATTTGTGTACAGCGTCATACTGAATTCACCCGATGACCAAACTTACCTTCTAAACAAGTTTGACCTGTCCAAATTTTATCTATTATTAAAAACTGGATTATCGTATAAAGTAATTCCAGGAAATTGATTGGCTTAGCAGCCATGGTATATCAGTGAGCCATTTTATCATGCCCGAGAAAAAGCGACCATTAAATTGTCTTCTAGTTGTTCCCCAGTTGCGATGCGAAATCAGCAAGATCCAGAAATATTTCTTGATTGTTTTCAATAACACAATTATTCCACTCGCGCTTGTTGGATATGGGATGATTATAGCCAACGAGGCGCTAAGCGCTATTTATCATCTCATATCCAACGCGCGCTCGTGGAATAATTGTTAATTACAAGCAGATCACCTCAATCCAAAAATAAACTATTTGGACATGGCAAAACGTCAAACGAACAATTTTATGACTCATGACCGCAGACTGATAAGAGTTAATTTTTGCATAAAAAAATAAATAGCCCTAGCTTGACATCCTCGAAGAACGAACACAATAATGACTCAAACCCTGCAGTGGACCCTCAATTTCCTCTTTTACAATAACTTTCATGGAGTGCGCTGACGTGTGCCGTGTGCTCACAAAATCTCGTGGTTGTCAATAATCACTTGCCAACAACCATAAGATAAAAATCGGCCGAGTGGACACAACCTTTGGCACATGTGCGTTGAGTATCATAAATCTCATTTATGATGTTGGAATCGAAGAAATGATATTTTCAGTTTTGCTTCCCACCAGGCATAATTAAAATACAGCATTGCAGTCTGAAAAATCGTAAATAACTGATAACAGTTTCAAAGCAACTGATGTGAAGAACTATCGGCTTCTTTTCATACAGTTTTGAGAAATGTCAACAGCGGATGTCTTACCTCTTCCATCTCTCTTACCCCTACAAAGTGGACAACAACCATTCCGACAGTCACTTGAACCGGATTGCCTGGAGAATGATATGAATTATACAGCTTAAAGTTTCAGAACACAGAGTGTAAACTATAAAAAAGTAAGCAATTTCAAAGGCCTAGAGATGTGAGATTTTTCTGGTTCGATAACATCGAACTTTCTTTTCCTAATGCTAAACAAAAAACGTCGCCACTCAGTCCACTGATAAAACATGCTACAAGGCCAATGAATAAAGAATGTCATCAACATCATTTATTTATTTTTTATAATCCCACATTTTTAGGCTTTTGAAGCATGGTGATTCCAGAAAAGCGGCATTTTCCGGAAGAAAGTGGGTACTTTACCTTTGTGATAAGGCCGTAGATACTTGAAATATGTTTTTGAATTTGTAATCTCGTGAAGTACATCAGCAGTTTCTTGGTATCTGAAAAAAAAATCGAATTGCTTTATCGTCAGTATATGAACGAACGGAGCGACGTGCAACCAAAATGGACTTTCATGTTTTTTGCCAGGCAAATTTAAAATAAAATTTCATCACGAAGGTTACCGGCTAAACGCTAGGATAAAACGACGGAACAGTACTTTAGTAAAACTAGATTTCTCTTCCCTAAAATCGAGAAATCGTGATTGCTGACAATCATTTCTTGTCGCCAATGATCACGGTGTTCTCGGCCCAGGGATCACTCCATCATTTGCAGTGGTACGTTGGGGACAATGTGGAAAACAGCCTTTAGATTTATGGCAATTCCCCTTTTTGCTGTATCAGAAAAAAGTGTCCTGGTGTTCTTAGAAAACCGTTATTTGATTTGACGATAAAAATGTCTTCTTATTCGCCATTTTTAGGTCTCATCAGACATGACCGTGAAGAAGGAAGGAGGCAGTTAATCCTAAGATATTAAAGACAAGGGAAAACGAGAGCTTGTACAGGCTAATGTCCAGCTAGGGAAGAGATGATAGAAGCCAAGTTAACTTTTTTTACCTACATGCTACTGTCTCTTTATTCTTAGTAAGATATCCATCAGAAATTGAGAGTCAGTAGACCCTGCATCCCAGGATTTTAAACATTAATTTCAAACTAATCTCTGTTTTATAATGAGATTCAAATTGCTGTTTACTGATGCCCGACAGGCACTCGTGACAACAAACAGCGGCTGTGTATATTAATATTTGCATTCAAACAGCCATGAATGAAAAAGACAAAAAAGCTACTAATAACTTAATCCATGCTCTATATAGTTTTTTTTTTGGAAAGCATGGTTTTGGTTAAAAGACGTTGTACGCCGTTCTGTTTTGTATTTGCTATTCGTTTTTTTTTTAATTCCAATCAATAATTTGCGGTACGTCTGAACTTAACCACTGTAAATTAATTTTAATAACGGGGATTATTTGCCGACATTGGTTCAGATGCAAAAAGTGCTCCGACATCCATCATAGCCAATTGATAAGGAATAAAATATACCGTTCCGAAAACGTGTGGGGTTTGAATTCGCCGAAACTAAAATGAAGCATTTATGGTGAAGCAACATGGGACAATATTTGAGAAGCGTGTTTACAATTCATCTGACAAGTTGCCTAGTAAGCTGACAACATAACAAGCATGCAAGGAACCCTCTGAAAACCTAACCCATGCTGTTCGGCGGAAGGATTCATAAAAAGAAGTAGTTTGAGAAGCTATTACGGCGACGACTACGAGATAGTCACAAAACAATCGGATTTAATGAGAAATACAGAGGCCCTGCACGTGCATCAGTTATAAATTTTGGTATATTCTTCCAGGTCAGAGCTTGATTGTTACATAGATAATTTTTATTCATACACGATGTATATCAAAGCTTAAAGTTTGTGCAGGGGTTTTGCAACTAACACTAACTACTTTTTACTCAAATCTAGGTAAAATGATGGGAAAGGGAGCTTTTTCAGTTGCAAGACAACAAAAATGAAACAGCAATTTAAAACTAAAACCTATGAAAACTATAAAATACATAAAAATATATACAAATTATTCAAGTCTAAAACTTTAACTTCAAGCTGATGTGACCATAAAACTGAAATCAACACAAAAATATAAAAATTTGAGATTTTTTTCTAGGTCATTGGCTCTGTACGCCGCATCAATAAAAAAATCGCTTGCCCAAATCGAACACTTATCGTGCTCGGCCAAACACTGACCTGAAACAACAGAGTGTCAACAGCGTGAAATTACCAATTCCGAGGTTTGTGGAGAACGTGAGAATATGACAATATATTTTTTATTTTCTGCCTCAGCTTGAACGCCCTTCGTATCTGTTCTGTTGCGGAGAAGTTCAGCCACATTGTTCAAGTTGAACGAATTTGAATTATCGCGAAGTAATACAAGTAACGCAAACATCTATCTTCAAGTGACGTTTTTGTTGCCGTTGCCGTTGCCGCATTGTGGTTTATTAAAAGCCGTAATTGAGTACCTTCTTTTCGCAGATCACTGTTTAATAACACACTTTATATACTGGAAAGTTTCGATGCTTTTGATAGCTACTACCTAGAAGTCCACTATGACAGCGAAACCAAAACAAAGTTGTATTATGTGTTTGCTTCAATTAAATATCCACAGCCTGCAGAAAATCGTTTAAATTTAAATTATTGTAAGCGAAATTTAAATAAGCAGCATTTCTTAGTATAATAATTCTAAACCAGGGAACTGCTGTAACCAGCTGTCCGTAGTAAATGAACTTACTCATCCGCGGCTATTTCGTTTGTCATCAGCGAAATGATCCAGGCAAAAAAAAATATTGAGAACATGATAGCAACATCAACCTGTGTTATGGCTGTGACATCCAGATGAAAATGAATACATTAAACAGGTGTTCGCTTTACATAACATGGGTCCTAATTTCTGACGATTTCTATTGGCTAAATTTTCAGACGACTCTCGAACTCAGGTTGGTTTCTTCATTAAACCACAGGAAATTTAAGTTATAATGATTCCTTTCGCGTGGAATAAAGTAATTGTTTTGATGCATGGCCTCATTAGCTAGCCCTGTGCCGTCACGCCAAGGAACATTTTGATTCATGAAAAATCATCGCAAAAGAATGATCTTTTTTACAAACGTGTTGTAATTTCCGCGCCAGTCGACGCCTCTAAAATTTTTGGGTTTTTTTTTTAGATATTATCTGTCCACAGGTATTTATGATTGGACGATATTGTTAGACAAGATCATCCTCGCAAATATAACTATAAATTGTAACGATTTCCCGCCAGTTTCAATCAACCTCAGCCACGTAAGTTCTTTCCGTTTTTACCACGTTCATGTTCACAATTTTGATCAATCAATAAGTTTAATTCTGTCAAGAGTATCGACGATTAAGCTTTGCTGGTTATACTGCCCTATCCCGGCTAAGACTAATTATCGGTCGAGTTAGTGGAACAGGCCCATTCCCCCCCTCCCCCTGGGGTCAAGGAAATAAGTTCAAAAAGTTTGGTGGCCTCATGTAGTTAGTAAGGCGTATTTTTTTCCAGATGGAAAAGAACGTGCGAGTAAAAAAAGTGTGCAATAAATAACTGTCTTCGTCAGAACGCTTCCTGTCATGTCCATGATACTCGATAATCGAACACAATCGAACCCTCACAAAAAAATTGGGCTAATCGAACCAAATCAAACGTTCGAATGGGTTCGATTAGTTCGATTGAGGTCGATGGGTTCTGTTGAGTTCGCGGATGAGGTTTGATTTTGCATCAGTGAATACAGTAGACTCTCGATAACTCGAACCTTCAAGGGAAATTGAAAAAGGTTCGAGTTTAAATATCGGGGGTTCGAGTTATCGAGGGTAACATTATAAAGAAAATGACCTGAAAGGAAAGGAAAACTGGTTCGAGTTAGCGCGAGGTTCGAGTTAGCGAGGGTTCGAGTTATCGGGAGTCGACTGTATATATTTTTCTGATTGGATTCCCCGGTTCCGATTGTTAGTTGAAAATAGTGTCCGGAGTATGAGAACACACACTGTTTTGGAGATGACTCCAGCAACAAAAATTGATTTATTTTCCGTTTTGATGAATCCATGCGACCTTACACGGTTAACCACTTTATTGTTGCTTTAATTGCTTTACTTGCAAATATGGCAGTTTCATTTATTGCGTTCGACAATCAGGAGAACGCATATCGTTCCAGTCGTTTCAAATTCCCCGCGGGTATCGATCGTGATGCCATTTCAGGGTTGTTCTGGCTGGCACATTTGGCCTCGATTTCACACGACAAGCCTCGACATTGTGCAGCCGTCACTGTTGGCATGGTAATTCCCGGATCTCACTCCATGTGCTTTTCGCTGTTCGCGGTTCCTCATCGCTGTTCGGTCTTTTCCTCGCAGTTCCTCTTGTCAATACAAAACCATCGACGAAAAAAAACAAAAAACCGATCGAACGCACCTACCTAAATCTTTGATTATTACTAGTCTCAAGTTATCTTGTGGATGTTGTGTTGAAGACCGCGTTCTTCGCAACTAATTAACAATTATTCCACGAGCGCGCGTTGGATATGAGATGATAGATAGCCAACTCGGCGCGTATCATCTCATACCCAACAAGCGCAAGTGGAATAATTACTTGGGCTTCCCAAAGGGATACCAAGTTGAAAATTGCCCTTCTTTTTTTTTTTTTGTTTTCCTCATTCAGTCACAAATCGCCGTCTGGGCCTTAAAACGCATGCGCAGGTAATCTTGTCGCTGCATGGGTTTGCATGCGTCGGCCATTTTTTAGTCGACGATTTTCGCGTTTTCCGAAGGAAACACAACTTTTCGAAATGGTACATTGAAAGAAGTACTACTTAGGAATACTCAACAGTTTCGATAGCGGAAATCCGAGAAATAACGGCGAAGAAACTGTGCTTCGAGTACAAATTGTTGTTTTATCCAGGCGACGAGTTAGCGGAGCGCGGACATCTCAAATATTTATTCAGGCCACGGACTTTCTACAAAATTTTTTAGTACTTCTGGGAATTCAACGGCTGAAAAAATTACAGGTTTGATCGTGAATTTGTACTGAAATACTATTCTAATTGACCGATTCTTTATATTCTGAACAGTTTTAGCGAAAATTTGAAAAACGTGCCACGCACGGGTTGATAAATTCGCTTCGAAATGGACTGATAGTTCCTTCAAATCGCTTTCGCGTCTCTCGTGTCGCATTTAGAATTATAAGCGTTTTTTTCTTAGGCGTAAACAAAGACTTTTCTGAATAAATTTTTCCTTTAGGAAAGCATTCTGTCTGTTTTTCTCTCTATATTAATTGCCAAAACGTGACAACTTCGTAATCTTGCGTAAACAAACGCATGCACTGGAGACGGATCAAATTTCGCCTATGTGACGTTCATCGATTAATGGGTGAAAGATACTGACATACAGAAATTTCCACGAAACACCAATTTCAATCAGAATTCCCTTATTTCAAAAAACAAAAACTTTTGCAAGGGGGGGGGGGGGGGATGATGCCAACACAAGATATCCCTGCCCACTTTGCTAAATCCTGTTGGCCAGATAGATGCACACAGAGGTTGAAAGCTCAGATTTTACCTTTATTAGATTCTAAAATTTATTACTTAATCGGTCAGTGTAAAACGCAGACTACAGACCGGGCGTAAAAAACGGACAGACGGTAAAATTTAGACCAGGAATATACATTGCTTTCAATGTGCTTGCTTGTACTATGCTTGAGCTGTAAAACAATCGACAAATGACAACTGAGATTGTATTATGTCAACTTTCTGGCGTTTACAGCTGGATATGCCAGGAAAGAAGCCCAAGTTCACGCACATATGCGTCTTGTTGTTTTATTAAAAACAACCAAGAAATATTGCTAGATCTTACGGATTTCGCTGTGCAAGAATAACCAGCAGAAAATTTAATGGTCGCCATTTCTCGGCCATGGTATAATGGCTCATATTACCATGGCCGCTAAGCCAATCAAATCCCTCGAATTGCATTATTCAATGATTCAGATTGTAATAATTTGCATTATCTCATAGTCCGTTGAACTTAAATCATTTTCGATTTTACAGTAAACTCGCTGTATTTTTTATTCCCAAAGGTTATTTCAATAAAGTGGTTATTAGTTGTTGTTATTAATTTTTACTTACGGTATATACATATGATGAGACAGTCCCGCCGCTGAACTGGGATATTTTAAGTGATTTTTTATATCGTTCGATTAGGTTCGATTGGGTTCGATTGGGTTCGGAAATCGAACTCAATCGAACTCTCACACAAATTTTTTGGTTCGATTGTGTTCGATTTCCGAACTAATCAAACCCAATCGTTCGATTAAGTTCGATTGGGTTCGATTAAGTTCGATTACCGAACTGTTCGATTAGTTACGTCGGGCCAAGTACGATGCAATTGCCGTAACAAAGATCAATGCCCGCTTGACAACAAATGCCTGGCCTCCAGTGTAATCTACAACGCACAAGTGACTACAAACAACGCAACCAAGAACTCTATCGGACTGACAGAAGGGACGTTTAAACAAAGATTTTCACAACACAAAGCGACATTTAAACATAGGAATACACGAACAGCACCGAGCTCTCCAAATACATCTGGAAACTACGTGACAATAATCAAGACTTCAACATCAAATGGACTATAATCAGCCGTGCAAGACCCTACAACAACATTTCTAAACGATGCGACCTATGCTTAACAGAGAAACTAATGATAATTACTGCAAACCCCGACAGAATCCTAAACTAGAGATCAGAACTGATTTCCAAGTGCCGCCATGAAAACAAGTTTTACCTTATGAACAATTGACTCAAAAACAAGAGTTTGCCTTTTGGTCGAGGGTCGAGGGTCGCGGGTAACTAGTCGAGGGTCGAGGGTAAATGGTCGAGGGTCGAAAAATTATTCAAAATTATTTTCAAATTATTTTTGAACTTCGTCAACTCAAAAGTTCACAGGCTCGTGTTTACTTGAGTTTCCGGCGGTGAGGGTAAAAGGAGGAAAGAGTTTGTGGAATGGTATGTGGAATGGCGTGCGGAATGGCATAATTATGCGAAATACGATTTACGCGGGGAATAAATTAACTGAAGAGCGCATCCTGTTTTCGCGCCAATTTTATAAGAGCAGCAGTTTTTTCGATGTTGCGGACTATAAAGTGACCAAACAACAGATCGAGGATTAGAAAATATACAATAATAAATACAAGAATAAATTAAATTTCTAGTTGACAAAAAGAACGTCGCAGCGAGCAGCCTAGACAAAAAGCAACACCAGACTGGAGAAATAACATAAGTCCAAGGCCAAAACTATTTCTTGAGAAATTTTAAATTTAAACTCAGTCATTTTATCAGACTCTTTGACGGTTACAATTTGTACAACTCATGGGAAAAATATGTTCTACTTTTTCTCATCCCTACATTTTCGTCGAGCGACGAGTACGCAAGTCACTGTTGAGCTGCTGAGCTAGCTACCTAGCTATTCAATGCGGCGATTCAGGTAGCTATAGTTCAGTTACGCGTTATCGAACTAAACATATCCGTCTTTAATTAAGGTTTTCAGTGCCAGACGTCCCAACCTAAAATGAGATTTAAAAGCGAAAAAGCCCTGGAGCAAAAAAGCGGATGACAGGCATGGTGTCTAAATATCGACACTGGTTGTGAAACTATCCTTATCACAAATGCATTTTGGTCAAATTGTTGTTCATTTTCCCGCTCATGATAAATGAATCATCGAGCATACAGGGTATGAGAATTGATCTTTTACCGAGGGTTGAAAAAAAAAGAAAAAAATGTTTATTATTTGCCCTCGGTAAAGGATCAATCTTTGTCCTGAGAAGACCTTACGCTGCCACGTTATTTTTGTCAACCGAAGTCGCATGGAGTAAAGTGAACATGAAATTTAATTTACTACGGATTTACTCATAGTTCCTTGAATGCGAAAACTATAAACAGTTTTCATTGCTTTCTTTACCCTCACTTCTTCCAAATCAACAATCAGACGATCAAATCCTCGAATTGTTGTAAATATTTAGCAAGAGTCCGCAGCATCAAAAAAACTGCTGCTCTTATAAAATTGGCGCGAAAACATGACGCGCTCTTCAGTTAATTTATTTCCCGCGTAAATCGTATTTCGCATAATTATGCCATTCCGCACGCCATTCCACATACCATTCCGCAAACTCTTTCCGCCTTTTACCCTCACCGGTTTTTGCCGCATTTGGGTTTGTCAAAAACTTTGACATTTCCACGGACTCTCCGGCGTCCTGAGTATCAGAATCTGGCGGCCCTTTTTATTTTTACGGTTAAATTATTTTTTTCCGGACCGCGAATTCGAATTATAGCAGAAGATAACGCGAACGCTGAAGGTGCTGTTACGTATCATTCTAACACTCAAGTTTTAAAACAATATTGTTTATTGCCCTGCTTTTTGTAATCAATAGACGCGTGTATATATATAACTTGACAGGTTTATTCTCCATTAAATACTGTCTGATGAGTGCGTGAGGACGAAACTCGGAGGGATCATGTGTCTTATAGGGGGCCTCGGTCGACGGTAACGGTCGATATGTCGGTCGACTCACGGTCGACTGACGGTCGATATCTCGGTCGAGCCTCGGTCGCTACTCGGTTGCTACTCGGTCGGTAATTGGGGATGACTCGGTCGATGTTGTACCGCTATGACAGTCGTCGTATCGACCGAGGTGGCTGTCGGCCGATATAGATAGAAATACACCGACACTTCACCGACACATCATCGATATTTCATCGCTTACCGGCCGATAGTATCGGCCGATATATCGGTCGATATTCCATCGATATGTTTTTTCGACACTTCTTCCTTATCTCGATCGACATTCATGTACATCGCGCACCGCAATATCGGTCGTCATATCAATAACGACCGATAGTCGGTCGATAGTCTGTCGTTATCTCATTTGATTCTTCCACCATTGCATCTTTTTACCACGTTAGGTCAAGAGAAAGCGCAAAAATATGCCAGCGTATTACACTGTAGTGTCCCGGTTTAACCGGTTTAAAACAAAGCAAAATCCTCGTTCCTTTTTCGTGTCGACCGAGTATCGGCCGATGCATCGACCGATACTTTACCGATACTTGACCGACGGTTCACCGATAAATTGCCGACACTCTGCCGATGCTATCGCGACCGACTGTCGGTCGATCTCTCGACCGAAGGTGATCCAATGATCGGTTGATAAGTCGCCTATATAGCGGCCGATGCTCGACCGACACTCGCCCGATACTCGACCGACAATCGACCGATACTCGGTGGATACATCGACCGAGATATCGACCGTGAGTCGACCGTGTGTCGACCGACATATCGACCGTTACCATCGATCGAGGCCCCCTATAAGACACAAGATCCACTCGGAGTAACAGAGAATTTTGTCTCTTCGTTATATCTTCTTAATTTATGCTTTATTTACGGGAATATTCGAATCAAAGGGATAAAAATATTATATATTATTAAAAATATTCCGTCAAGAATGTTTGAAATTGGTTTTTCCTCAATAACAATAGATTGTTTTCATAAGGTCAAGCCGTAATTCATTGTATCTGACCTTAAGTTAACCTTTCGCTGGCATTTGCCTGGAAATGGCCATCCTTCTTGTTATTATCGTTTTTGGTGAAGATATTCAGCGTTTCTTTACCGAATTTATACCAACCGATATCTTGTTATTAAAGTTAGTTTTCACTGTACTTATTTGAATTATAATAGTAATAATGTTTAGATCTTTCCATTTGAAGGTGACTGTCAATGTCAATACTTTTAGTTCTGAAACCACATATTGTATTTTTGATAAGGTAGCTGAAAGTTGTAAGCACGTACACTTTAATTTATGGAAATAGGCGTGGACTTGTAGTACCGCCTTTCTTCTCGGAAAGTTGTTGTTTTGCAACAACAACGCTGGACACTTCTTGAAACTTCATCCGAGTATATTACAAACTTATGATTTTCAATGTGTAACTTTTATCGATACAAATGTTCATTGTAATTTTTATATTTCTTTCGTTGCTTTATCTTGGTTAGACGCTAAGGCTGATCTAACAGAAGTAAGAAATAAATTATGTTTATTTGAAAGGTCTTTTAAGGACGCGCATATGGAGATGCTCGGGTTTCCTATGGGTGGTGCCTACTAATGCAGGGATATTTTTGCGCCGTTAAAAACTATGCGGAGAAAGCAGAACTTGGCAAGTGCTCTTGGTATTTGAAAAGAGAATTGGAGGTAATGATGCATTTTTCAGACATAATAAAACTTCAATTTGATAAAAATGCCATACATTGCTTTGTGTTTTAGCTCTTTTTAGAATTCAGTATTGTTTCTTAATTATCTCTAAAAAATGCGTGGTTACCCCAATTTTCTTTTTGGATTTGAGAAGCCCTTGCTAAGATCTCCTTTTCCCACATAGTAATAGACTGTATTAGTAGGCATCGTCCTTATAATGGCGTTTTCGTTTCTGAAACATTTTCTCTCGTTCCAATTTTGCTTTCGGGTCCATTTCATGTTCGATTGACATTCTCATTTTTTTTTGTTAATCAGGCATCGTTTACTCCAAATAACCTGATGAGGAAGAGACGTAGGGTAATATGGGCACTTGGCGTGCGTTTCGAGTAGCACTGTCCGCCTCTATAATTACCTGTTCGAGAATGCAGATAGTCGGTTGTAGCAGAAAGGGTCTGGGGCCGAGAGTAATGCAATTGCAACGTCAAAACGGGTGACATTTTGTTTCTTGCTTGGCGTACATTATTGATGCCAAGCTTGAAGGGCATAACTCCAACTCCAATAACTCCAAAACTTCAGACGCATCGAATACAATTCTGGCAATTATACTATGGAGGGGGAATTGGGTCAAACATGTCATCGGATCATTTCCTATTCCATTGGATCGAGTATCATTGCATTGGATCGTAACTGATTTTATCGAGTTAGATGCCATTGGATCGTAACTCATGACCATTTCCTATTCCATTGGATCGGACAGTATTCCATTTGATCATGTTCTTCTTGCCATTGGATCGAGTATCATTCCATTGGATCGTAACTGATTTTATCGGGTTATATGCCATTGGATCGTAACCATCCTCTCTTGATCGTAACTGATTTTATCGGGTTAGATGCCATTGGATCGTAACTCATTTTATCGGGTTAGATGCCATTAGATCAAACGTATTTCATCGAGTGTTATTCAATCGGGTCAGCGGCGCATCGTGCAAAAATTGTTTCCCAGTGATGGTAAAATAATGAAGACAGGCCAAACACGGCTCCTATTGGTCGAGATAGGAAGAATATGACCTGCAAAGATAATTTGCTCTTACGAGTACGGCGTTTTTCAAAGATCTCCCTTTTTACACGGAATGCCCGCAGGGCATGACGTGTCTAGGTTTCGGTCGGGTATCTTTTTACGCCGGATGCCCTGAGGGGGCATACCGTGTCTAAAAACGGGTCGATTTCTTTTTACGCGGGATGCCCTGAGGGGGCATACCGTGTCTAAAAACGGGTCGATTTCTTTTTTTTTTTCTTCCTCGTAGCTACAAATCGGTACATTAATTTATTCATTAAACTCTCCCCTCTCCTACTCGGGATGTATTGTCCTCAACAAAAGCAGGCCAATCAAAATCCATTCTTGTCGCTCATATTGCGAGGGAGGAGACCCACTCACCCCTACCTGTGTGACGTCAAAGCATCACTTAATTAACACTGGATTAAACTTGTGTCGCCATATTGTTAACATGTACTGGACTCAATTGTGCCGTTTTTCAAACGGAAATTTCACCATTTTGAAGCGGTAAATCGAAAGAATAACTTCTAAGAAGCACTCGGCATCTAGAATGGTGGAAATTGGAGAGTTCCTGGCGAAGGAATCGTGCTTTCTTTGACAGTCTTAAACCACGATTGCAGACAGAAAAGAGGTCATTGAGAACCTTACGTTATCGCAATGGAATTCCCGCAATTTCCCTTGAAACCCTGAGTAGCGTACCACAAGGGAAACAACGTAACGCGATCTTCGTGACTCAAACTATTCCATTAGCAAAGATTGTTTTATAAATCTGTGAAACATACAGTTGGAATAAATGAATCAGCCCCAGCATCACGCGTAATGCCAGTGTAGCAGGCATCTTGTTTTTTTTTTTTTTGTTTTTTTTCTTCCTCGTAGCTGCAAATCGGTACATTAATTTATTAATTAAACTCTCCCCTCTCCTACTCGGGATGTATTGTTCTGATTGTCTTCAACAACAGCAGGCCAATCAAAATCCATTCTTGTGGCTTATATCGCTAGGGAGGGGACCCACTCACCCTTACCTGTGTGACGTCAACGCATCATTTGATTTCTTCATTAAAACTGCATTAAATTGTGGCGCCATGTTGTTTATAACATATTCTGGACTCAAGTGTGCCGTTTTCAAACAGCAATTTCACCATTTTGAAGCGGTAAATCGAAAGAATAACTTCTAAGAAGCACCCGACATTTAAAACGGTGGAAATTGGTGAGTTCCTGGCGAAGGAATCGTGCTTTGTTTGACAGTCTTAGACGAAGACGCGAGACTAAAAAGAGGTCATTGAAAAGCTTACATTATCGTAATGGAATTTTACAGATTTCCGGTAATAGTCTGAGTCGCGTAACACAAGGTAAACAACGTAACGCGATCGTCGTGACTCAAACTATTCCATTAGCAAGGATAGTTTTATCAATCGGCGAAGCATACAGTTGGAATAAATGAATCAGCCCCAGCATCACGCGTAATGCCAGTGTAGCAGGCATCTTGTTTTTCTTCATCGTATACACAAATGTGCACATTAATTATGCATTAAACTCTGTCCTCCCCTAGTAAGGATATATTGTTCTGATTGTCTTCAACAGAAGCGGCCCAATCAAAATCTATTTTCCAGGCACATATCACGAGAGAGGGGACCCACTCATCAGTTCCTGTGTGACGTCAAATCATCATTTGATTTATTCATTAAAACTAGATTAAATTCTTCCCTCTCCCAGAAGGGATCTATTGTTTTGATTGTCTTGAACAAAAGCGGCCCAATCAAACTCCATTATCTGCGCGTATATCACGAGGGAAGGGACCCACTCATCTCTACTTGTGTGACGTCAAAGCAAATCATCATTTGGAAAAGTTGTTTTCGTTCAATGGCGGACACATGTCTGAATTTAAGACTTCGGATCTGCCGTTTTCAGAAAGAAAACAAACGTTTTTCAAGCGGTAAATCGAAATAATAACTTCTAGGTAGTACTCGAAAGTTGAAATGGTGGAAATTGGGAGAGTTCACAGCAAAGAAACTCCGCTTTAAAAAACAGATCGAATAATCAACGCGAAGGATTAGAGCTAGAGGAGGCCAGACCAGTTCAGCGGGGTCATGACGTTATTGCATAGTTATTTCTGGTATGATTCCTAGTAACACAACGATAAGTATCACGCAATATATCTGAATAAAACCATTCAGACAATTATTTTAATTGCCAAGGGAGGATAGTTTTTAAATATCTGCGAAACACAAAATGGGGAATATTTGGGGCTACATTAAGCATTCCGTGTTATGCCATTTGAGGGGCATCTTGTCTGTACTAAAGTAGGGAAGGGTCTTTGTAGATCCCTCTTCGCAGAGGGTGACTTTCTATCAAGTGCCATTTACTCATCCGAATGGTTCTTAGGTTAGGCACAGAAGGGCGATATTCCGTAAGAAACGGCAAAATGTTTTTGCGCGTTTTTTGTTTGTTTTGTAGTGCCGACATTCTTTCGCTGAAATTGACTTCTAGAGAGAGATAAGGTTATCGGGATAACCTCTGTAGCGTAATCTCTGTTTGAATAGAGTAATGTTTTCTTCAAACATTGTTCTTGCAGATTTTGTACTGAGAAGTCGTAAGGCTTCACCTTCGATAGAGCCTGTATTGGAAAGTTTCTGTCGGTTTGAAGTGCGTGCGCACGTCAAGAATAGATTCTTTTTTGCCCTTGTGTACACATGTGTAAAAGAAAGTGATTTGGATGTTTGAAATTCTTTACACATGCTCGTTTAGTTTCGGTTCATGGACCGTAGAGAGTGCCTTATTCGTAGTTTGTTTTACATCAGTGCTTTTTCGCGATTCAACTGAGCTGCTGAATTCTGCGAAGTTTGATTGCGGTAATGTCTTTTGGAAGCACTGACGTGGATACAGTGAGTAGTCCTTCTTCATTCATAATATTATTTTCCTCCATAGTATCTATCAAGCAGGACTGCAGTTCCGATTCTGTCAGTGAATCTCACCAGTTGCTTCTGTGTTTAGGTTTTGAGGAATGATTTTGAGGGATGGCTTCATTCCGTAGAAAGTGAGGCGTGCAGCCGATTAAGTACTCGTTCGGCGGATCGAAAATCATGGATTTCTATTCGCTAATGAGAATTAGCCAATGAGGTAGTTGTAGTTTCGATCCTGAGTGAAGTTGTGTTTCTTGAGAAGGTCTAAGAACGTTTTATCCAGCAAGTGAGATTTCTTTTTCTGTAGCATCGGCCGCTGGTTTGTTAGCAACAGAGTATTCTTCAATCTGTAAAACGCAGGAGCGTTTCCATAGTTTATCTACGTTGCTTTTTTAAAGTTTAGCACTTGCATTTAGCAGTGTTCATTAGATACGGTGACCTCTAGGACGGGGCTCTGCCTAAAAATATCACAGTGATTATAGGAGCCGTGTTTGGCCTGTCTTCATTATTTTACGATCCAATGGCATCTATCGCGATGAAATGAGTTACGATCCAATGGCATCTAACGCGATGAAATGAGTTACGATCCAATGGCATCTAACGCGATAAAATGAGTTACGATCCAATGGCATCTAACGCGATAAAATGAGTTACGATCTAATGGCATCTAACCCGATGAAATGAGTAACGATCCAATGGAATGATACTCGATCCAATGGCAAGAAGAACATGATCAAATGGAATACTGTCCGATCCAATGGATTAGGAAATGATCCGATGACATTTTTGACCCAATTCCCCCTCCATACTATACACTTAAACGATCGACTGAAACAATTATGAAAACGCCACAGACTTTCGAAAACGGTTTCAAAAGTGGAGACGTTTGAAAACGCATCGTTTTGAAAACACTTCGTTTTCAGTGTGGACAGGTGAAAACGAAGGCTTTGAAACCGGTAACATGAATAGAATTGTATTAGTTCCAGTCCAAATTCGAGCGCCTACCCATACGCAACATGTGGTTCTCATCGTTTTCGAGCGTTTTAGTCTGTACTGGTGAAAACGATACGAAAACGCTAGTGTGGACCAAAATATTTTGCTAAAATACGACGTTTAAATAAGGGCATATGCATAGTTAGTATAATTACTCAGGTGATTATAGAGATTCTGTTGATCTGATTGGTCGAGGATTGCGTCATATCCTGCTATAATCACCTCGCGCGAGGTGATTATGGCGGGAGCACTAACTTTCAAAATGGCCGCTTAGCTATTTGTTGACATTTCTGAACAAGAAGTAAATAGGATGAAAGAAAATGCAATTCCGAAAGGCACTAAAGATGCAGCTAAGTCCGAGGTGATACTTTTCGAAGGCAAGGGATGAAAATTTTGCTAATTGTCATAAAAAGAACCCTTGCAAATTGCATGTTGTCGATCTCGTTGACTTAAAATGAAGACAACAAATTAAGTTAAATTCGAGCAAGATTTTCTTTATTAACAGAATGATTTCACAAACCAAACGAGTTTAAGACAGAATTTGAAAGCATGGAAGTAAACAAGATGAATAAATGTCTCTGTAAGTTTTACGTTTCAGTGACGAGAAAAGAAAACAGTTTTTATAATCTGAAAGCTAGTTTGTTGTCGGTTCGAGCGGCTCTCGACCACCATCTAAAGTCACTGCCTCACAACAAAATATTTTCATCTGCGACAATCGTGTACTTGTTTAGTGAAGCCAACAAATGACTTAATTCCTACCTGAAGCAGCTTATCTCCGAGGGCAATTTATAAGCGTCCGTTAACCGGCGAAGCCATGATGTCAACAAGAAATTGTGCAATAAAATGCTATCGCTAACACTTGTGATGCCGGCTCGAGTTTTACACCAAACAGCCTGGTTCATCTCCATCTATTTTGGTAAACGGGTCGGAGAAACCCAACATTCATTCACAGAAGTCAGTGCTTCGTCTCAATGAAGCGGCAGTTAAAGAATACTAACATTCTGCTCGAGGCCGTGTGCAGTTTATCGATTGCGCATGTGATTTCGATTGAGCATGTGATCGGCAGACTGCGCGTCTCTGTTAATTGACGCGTGACGATTTGAAACAAACAAACAAAATCGACATTTTTCGGACGGTACTTGTTTTTCTCTGATAATCACCTGAGTAATTATACTAAAACAATTATTCGCCTCAGGTTCAGTACTGGTGAAAACGATACTTCGTCTGGGAGAATATTCACCAATATTTACTTCGCCTTCGTCGAATAATTGTTAAATAGTTTGCTTTATTGTCCAAGACAAAACAACCCGACAGGACCCGTTTCTGCCAGTTTCGTGAAAAAAGAAAAAAAAAAAAAAAATTAAATTAAGAATGACAATAACAACGAATGCATGCGCATATTTAAGCCGCCGTTAACACTTCGAAACTTTTAGCTGAAACTTGTGTGCAACGGCACTGCGAAACAAGTTTCAGCAGGCATTCCATCATGTAACAGGGTCGGTTTCGTGAAACTTTTTCATCCATTTTCGCCGGGAGAAAAAACACGCCTAGCAAGTCAGGCCGGAGTTCAATAAAAATTATCATCGGAAAGGAGAAAATCCACGCCATTACCGTCTTCTAGTTGAAGCGTGCCCTTTAATGAGCACCTTATGGTTTTCTATAAACAAAACGTATTTGCGAGACAAGCTAAATGCGACAAAAATTGGTTGACTTTAACTTCTTAGGAAAGCTCACATAAACGTTGAATGTCACTTAAATTACACACAGGCTTTAAGTCCAGTCAATATCTTTTCTTGCAAACATGACTTAATCTGAATTAACTCCAGTGTCAAAAACTACCCATCCTCATGAAATGAACTTACCGATTCGCGACTGTTTTTTGCGAGATGAGCGAAATGATCCAAGCGAGGAAAAATCTTGAGAACATGATAACATTACAATGTGTTTTCCGGCTGCGATATTTAGCTTAAAATGAGTGAATTAAAAAGATGTTCGCTCCATATGGGTTTCAATTTGTGATGATTTCTATTGGTTAATTTTTCAAACGACATTTGAAACCACGCTGGGCATTCCATTAAATGACACTAATTGTAAAGCGCGCTTCGGGTTGAACCAACCACTTCATAAAGTCATTAGTTGGAGGTTTTCTGGTTATTAGCGCTTTAAAGTTTTCTATGCACAAAATTAATCTCATCAGTCTATGCAGGGTAACTTTGTCCCTCAAAAATTGTTCTATCGTTTGCGTCACAAGGATCTAATAAAACATTAATGACATATTATTTTATGAAAATGAATATTTCAACTTTCGAAGGTGCCTTAGGGAGGTAATTAAGAGCGAATGCCGACAAGAATCAAACAAAATCGGAAAATAGCGGCAAAAGTGTAAAACCTCAAAATCGCTCAAACTTTGGCTATCAGTAGCCCACTTTGAGTTATTTATCGCAATATAATTAATTTGTCAAATAACTTTTTGTTTTGGCGGAAAATGACTATAATAAATGTCGGTGCTAGCCACGAGAAATTTCGACTTGAAAATTAACGGTTTTTAAGCAAGCCGCTCGCCTTAACTGTAGAGCAAGAAGACATCCACTTATTATCAGCTTATTCTACATCTCTTCCCGATTTGATTTTATTATTTCTATGAAGTTTGAAAAAAACCATGACATCGAGAGGGACCTGAACGAAATCCCACTGTTACTCTATGGAAGTGACGAGCTAAATTTAAAAGATTATTTACTATACTACCTTTATCACGAATGAGGTGAAATTTCACGAGTAAAGTAAGGAAGAAATGGGCTCTTAATTGATGCAACGTTTGTTCTGGGGAAATTAAATTGTTGTCTATAACAGAGCGTTAAAAACCACTGAAATACACTGAGTCAAATAAGAGATTGCGTGACAGATCGTGACAGAGGTTACAATTGTGTTTTACGGATATTTAAGCCCGAACTCGATATTAATGCTGTTCAAAAACAACAGCATTCTCTTTTGAGAATGTAATGGTTTTCTCGTATTATATGAAACTTCGTTCGTACCTTGTGTAAACAAATTCATAACTCTCAAGAAAAAAAAGTTATGACATCGCGAGACATCGGGAGGTGTTCTTGTCTCCGACCCCTCAATCCTTTAACTGTAGTTTCCTATCGAAGTTATCTATTTCTTTGTTGCGTATGAGATAATTTGTCTTTATTCTATTCGGTTGTGAGACCTACTAACTCACTCGTTTCATTTAGCATGAGATCTGATCATGACAATAAATGCTATATATTATTGCCGACTTCTGACATCATTGATTGGCAACAAAATTTCAGCTAGTTGTGTATAAATGCCGTATTTCCTCGAACAATAGCCGGGGCGATTTTTTTCCACACCAAAAGAGGGCAATTATTTGGGACAAACTTTCCCGTTGTATTAACAATTCGTTTGGAGACTACTTTGGAAATACCCCGATCTGCTTTTCTATTTATTCCATGTTTGGATAGGATTTGAGGTACACAGCACTTAACGCCTGTGATATGGACAAACGGTGTCCAATTCCCGTGCTGAAGTCTCTTTCTCCTTGAAAACACCCACTCTAGCAAGTAGCGGATCCCTCTCCGTGTTTACTCCAGAAAATGACCAGTAAGAGCAATGATCCGTAATATTCTTGGAGCAATTGCGTAAACTTATTATTTCAAGACTCCTTCTTTTATCTAACCTATCACACGAGCAGGCTGTTTCAGTTATACTCTGAAAAGAGCACGAAAACTGCGAAAACGCCATTGCAGTGCTGCACAATACAAGAAAACTAGCTAAATTTACAAAGCGCGTCACTCTGAGTAAGAAAGTTCCGTGGGAAAATTCCAAACCTTTTGCGTGGAACTCGTTTATAATTGGCTATCAGTATAGCAACACGCTCGAATAGTTAATTTCAAGAGTCAACAAAGTAATTCTTTCCAAGGGTCCGGACGCACTGGACTGACAAAATTTGTTTCGCCCTTCCAAAAATCTCGACAAAATTTGTCTCTGCCAAATTTTCAATTTGTCAAGCGTGGGCGCACTGAGACTCAGCAAAATATTTGTTAACCACAAGTGTCGATCACACGGAAATAAACACCATCGCTTGCGCGCTGTGCGCGGGAAAGGTTACATGAGATCTCAGGAGTCATGGGCTTATGGTGATGTTTAACCGCTTCGATCGAATATGTTGCCTCAGCATATTATTGCTTGTATTCTATTTTTTTTTTCTCTTCCTTGAATTCGTTCAACTCCAGCAGAGGCATTAGCTACTTGTACTTTGCCAGTGGAGGCTTCACCTTGTTCGACTGCAACTGGTTCAGTGATTTGCCCTTAGAAGCCGGCGAAAGCCTCATCCTTATTATTGGAACCTACCTAGGCATTTGCAATTCTTGGTTTGAAATTCATTTTCATAGGCGTAATATCCCCGAAGAATTCTTTTAGTGATAATAATAGAAATGACAGGCCTGCAAGACTCATTGCGTTATGTTGTGAACATTTTTATGAACGCTGCCTTATATTTTTGCGATTTTTTATATTTTCTGAAATACTCCCACTAAAAATAGAGATCAAATTTTCTTGATTGATATTTTCCTTCAAATCATGGCGTGTAAATTAACAAATCTGTCAGATTTCACGCCTGACAAAGATTTGTCCTGCTCCGAGGCAGGACGACGGCGTCTTTGAAGTTTGGTAAGCCTTCACAAAATTTGGTAGATCTAAAAATCACCGGGCGCACTTGTCTCAGGGAATTGCATTGGTGACAGATTTTTTCGCAAAATTAACAAAAATTTGCCCAGTGCGTCCGGGCCCTTGCAAGTCTAATATTAAACAGAGACTAGGGACTTTAAATTTTGAAGTCTCAGTTTTGCCAGCTTTCTATAATTTGTGATCATCCGCATTCGGTTTTTTTTTTTTAACTGGTAAAGAAACTCGTAATCATCCAAGTAAAAAGACAAGTATGTGCACTACTGGCTACGTGAAAATTGGCGAGGGAGCGAAGGAAAGCTTGAATGATCAAACAAAATGATGAATAATAAAAATCAGCAACAATAACAGGGTCATTAATGTATTTTCATCCGGTTAGGTCTGAATGTTTCCCGAAATACGTTTGTAATATCTGTCACGGTGCGTCACGCAATCTCGGTTTGATTTTGCGATTTTGTCAGATTTTGAGCGGTCTTCCACAGAGCACGATTAAGTTTCCCCGGAAATTTTTTATTTTAGTTGAAAGCCCATTTCCTCCTTAATTCGCTCTTAAATTTTCATTTGAATTTGTGATAAAGGTAGTAGGATAAATTATGTTTACAATTTAGCAAGCGATTTCTATAGAGTAACGGGTCCCTTTTTTTCTGGTCGGTCTCAGTGTTACAAATTCCATCGATCTTGATGGGAATTAAAAGATAAAACCTGAAAAGGTTGTAGAACAAGCTGATAACAAATAGATGTCTTCTAGCTTTATCAGTAGGGCAAGTGGGTTGCTTCAAAGTGACTGATTTTTCAACCCGAATTTTCTCGTGTCTGGCTATGAAATCAATTTTCGTCATTTTCTGCCGAATCAAAAAGTTATTTCACAAATGAACCACACAGCAATGAATAACTTAATATGGACTACTAATAGCCAAAGTTTCAGCTATTTTCAAAATTTGAAAGTTTGCCGCACAATGTTCGATTTTTGTGTGCACGCGCTCTTAAAATTTTATCTTTAGGGTGGTTTTAACGTCCTTTTGTTTAAACAGGACGAATTAACAATGCTGTCTTGAAATATTGTTAGTGTGGGGAAGTTAATACTTGGCTTAATCTACATTGATGCCTTGAACCCGACATTCTGTGATTTGATGAGGCAATCCGAGAGACAAGAAAAATGATCACATAAGTACCCTCGAATTCTCTCAAACGTCATCAAATTTTTTCTTCAATTGCAAGTTATGTAGCTCAACTGGCAATTATTTCTTTCAAGGAACCAAACAAAACAGACGATGCTTTAGGTGAAGCAAAGAAGAAGAAGAAGAAGACAAAGATTAAACGAATACAGAAAGACAAGTGGTGCACTCCTGTTATGCTGTATATCATTTATTTCTCTTTTGCTGTTTAATAGGCCCTATCTCGGTTTTCGATGCAATTTTGACGAGTAGGCAAACACGTCTTGAAATAACAGTATTTGTATGGAAATCCGATGTCAAATAATCTTCATTAGACAGCGCTTCTGAAAAATTCATGAATTGGAAACTTTTGGTACTGAGAAAAGGATATATAAAACTGTTCAATTGAGGCCTTAAACTGCTGTTTAAAAGTAAAAACTAAAATCCAAGCTTTCGACGATCAAAGGCATCATCAGGGATGAGAAAATATTCCGCGCGCGCTACATATATATGCAAAGAGAGCGTAGGGTGAAGGGTGAAATTTGTAAAAAATGTGACGTATTTGTGACAACCTCGTTCCCATGCAGGGTGACCCTGGGAACTAGGTTGGTATGTGTGAAAGCTATAGAAATAAACTGTGAGTGTTATACAAGGTTCTAATGATGGATTGTAGCCTCTAAAATAAAATATTAAAATAGCAGTTCCGTGAATTCAGTACATTCCTCTCGGGAATTGAGCGTGGGCTTGTATTTTCTGATGTAAAATGCTTCGTAGAGGCGTAGATTAGCGGGATCGCTTTCGCTCATAATAATTTTGATGTTAATGCCTCTATGGTCGTTGTTCTGGCAGGAAGAGATGTGTCTTTTTTAATGGAGGAGTTATGGTTATTGAAAGGAAAAGGATTTTAAGAAAAAAAAAATGGAGTGATGTTGTTGAACCAGAAAGCGGCCAGTCGTGTTTTTAACTTTCCATACATTTCCCAGTATTTTTCCCGCGAACTATTTTTAGTAGCAGTTCACGGTTGGTTCGCTATACAGACAAATGTATGGAACTGCAAAACGCAACTAGATGCTTTCTCAGAGCACAGCTACATTCCTCAGTTATTATCTGTAAAATCCTTTGCATAGTGCCTAAAGTTTCCAATTCATGAATTTTTCAGAAGCGATGTTTTGACATCGGATTTCCTTACAAACACTGCTATTTCAAGACGTGTTTGCCCACTCGTCAAAATGGCGTCGAAAACAGTGATAAGGCCTATAGGGAATGTTAATCTCAGGGTGGTGTTTAAAAAAGAAGCCAGCTTGTATTCAAGTAAATAGATAAGCGATCTGTTAAATGGTTATGCATAAGTTAAGTTGGCCAATATATACGTACGAGCACATAATGGCCGTTTTTGTACTAGTAGAGGACTGGACGAACTTGGGCAAACATTCGTTGTTCGTCTGGCTATGCGTGTCTAGTATAAAGACGGCACAAGACGCAGTATCCTTCTGGGCGTACTATCTTTCGTTGTGCGTCGTTCAAGATGCACAATGGAAGATAGTTCGTTCAGACGGATACTGCGTCTTGTGCCGTCTTTATACTAGAGACGCATAACCAGACGAACAACGAATGTTTGCCCAAGTTCGTCCAGACGGATTGCGTCCTCTAGTAACACGGGGATGATGTTGTATGTAATTTCATGTCCAATGGTAATTATTAGTTATATCGTAAGTAATATCCAATGTTAAATATGAAGAAACTCAAAGGAAACAAAATTCGTGCAATTCTGTCAAAGATATCGACTTCACTGTCATTGGAACGAAGGGAAAGACAGAAGCTTCGAATGCGTTGAAATATTGTTGTCCTAGGACGGCTGGTCGTGTAAGGACTGTGCTGAATGGCTGGACCAGGTACGCTCTGAAAACAAATAAACAAACAAACAAACAAACAAACAAAACAAAGAAATTAATTAATAAAAAAGCAAATTAATAAGTTATTCATAAGAGCGGTTTTCAATTGAGTTTCGAAAGTAATTGGTTTTGCTTTACTGCGCTCTGTGATTGGTTGGCAAAGTTCGCACTATTTGCTTAACCAATGGGACGCAAAATGAAAACCAATCGTGACTTGCTCGCATGCGTTTTCCCTCGCTTGGCGCCGGTTACATGTATTTGCTTCGAGGTCTGATTGGTTCATCGCGTTGTTGACTTCCGTTGTGATTGGTCAGAGTAATTACTTTGGTTTTGGTTTTACGACACTCAATTGTAAACCGCTCTAAGCTGTGCCTTTATGTTTGATATTTTCAAGATGGTCATGACCTTATCTTGTCGTGACAAACAACAACAAGTCTAATAAAAATCATAGAAAAGAAAGGATTAAATATTGGGATCCTAACATATGGGATCCTATTAAAAGTCTTGAGACTGCGTATTATTTACAACTCATAGTAAACACAACAATAGTAACAAAAATAAACAGACTAACTAACCAACTAACTAACTAACTAACTAACTAACTAACTAACTAACTAACTAACTAACTAACTAACTAACTAACTAACTAACTAACTAACTAACTAACTAACTAACTAACTAACTTATAGCCACGTAACATAATTATCCGTAAATGGTCTTCTAGACCGTACTCTTAAATGGCGGCCGATTTATTATTCTTTTCAATATATGTTGATTAGCCCTACTAACTTCACTTTAGAGTTAAAATTCTATTGAAGTTTGCACATGATAGCGAGGCTATTATAAAGGTTAATTTCCATGAAAAAAAAGAACAATTTATCGGCTACCATTTGTGAAAAAGGTCTACTAAACCACTGAGATAGGAAACATAAAATAACAGCAAATGCAGCCTCACTTTGTGTTCCAATTTTTCACAATAATTAATTATTAATTTCGCTTACCCTTTCGCATACTTCGATGGAGAAAAAGGCACTGAGTACTGTCTTTTAAGGCCTCTCGGTATAGCGCACGATAGTACCCCCACCCCGTCTCCCTTCCCCAGAGAAAATACTTCTTACGACATCATTCTCACCTGTCTGGAGTATGAATTTCGTAGGACCGATTTGTGAGGTAGACTGTGGGATGAGGGTGACCGCTGTGGAAACCCATGAGCCGAGGGTGGTCGGTGTGGCAGACTATACGAAGACTGTGACCGATGCACAATTACAGAGTTTCTTGTGTTGTTGAAGGCTTCTATTTCCATTTCTGCTAAAGAGTAATCTTTTGATGGTAAGCACTTTTTCGCAGCTTTCGCTCTTTTTCTTTCGCTGTGCATGAGAACTGCCACATATTCCAGAAGCACACCGAAGACAAAGATGAACGACACGATCAGATAAGAGTCAATTGCCTTTATATACGAAACCTAGAAATTGAAAATAACAATGTCAGTATCATGATTCTCTTTGCAAATATAATAAATGGCAGGGCCAATCCAATAGAAAGGACTTCATACGACGTGGAATTACCCCATATTGGGCGGCATTTTGCATCTGCCATCTTGCTTTTCTCGATCTTCACCGAACTTCAGAAAACCACCAAATTTTACCAAAAAGTAATCAAAAGCAAAAGGAAAACAGTAAAATAATCTAAAACATGACAATGACTGTAAGAAAGTTAATTTTTCTTCATTAAGAACAGCAATATTCTCATTTTTTTTTAATACTCGTCAAAATTTGCGGGTTGCCATGGGAAGGTCAAATTCAGAAACAACAACAACAGAAAACAAACAAAACAAAACAAACGACCGCACCAAATTGTTTCCAAATATTTTTTCTGAAAAAGTCAAGTTTGGTGACGTTTGCTCAAATATCAATAAATTTATTAACTTTTGAAGTCGGCAAAGGAAGAATCCACCCCCTTCGGATCTTGATAGGGTTACTCACGAGGTGTGTAAAATAGTATATTACCATACCTTGGGGACAGAATTTCTCAGTGAACCCATAAGTGTAACAATAGTGAGCACTGTGGTTATGCCAAGAGCTACTCTTGCAGGGACAGCGTCTTTAGATATCCAAAATGACAACCAAGAAAGAACCACAATAAGAAAGGTTGGAGAGTAGATCTGAATGAATGAGTACGCCAGTCGTCTTCGAAAAACAAACTTGGCAACTAGATGGGTGTATGTACCTAAAATGAAGCGAAAATCACCATCACTCATTATCAATTAGTGAACGATTGTTTATGAAAAAAATAGTCAGAAAATTAAAAATAGTCTACCAGACCCATTTTTATTCTTTTCTCCGGAGCTTTCCATTTAGCCAAAATTTTCGGTTGAAAAATTCCGGACACTTTTCGTGTCAAATGGAAAAGCTTTAATCTCTTCCAGTCGAAACAAAACTTGCAATCTCATTGGTCACTTAATGATGGTACAAGAAGACAACAAAATGGGAATGGAGAACTTTGTGCAAATGGAACGGAAATGTGCCTTCCAACCGTTTGGAAAGGGAAAAGCGGAATACTTCCAAATGTCGTCCGTTTGCTCCGAAAAATTTGTTTGGTCCCCGCGAACAATTTACATTTTAACCGATTAAACCAAAACTGTTGGCTAAATAGAAAGCGTCTCAGCCTTGGAATAATGGACAGAGTTACCTATGTACATTTCTTTTTATGAGGATGTTCGGTTCAACATCGCCCACTTTCAGAATACGTAGTTTTCTGGGAACTCATAACTCCCGCATGTGTAGTAGAAGATTAGCAAGGATAGAAGTTATTCTTAGAGAATGTGCACGTATACTGTTCGGGTATTTTTAGATCACAATGCAGCAACTGTCAGCTAAGAGCCACAACACCCCCCCCCCCCCCCCTTCCCCCCATCCACGAGGTTTGACCAGAACCTCACGTATCTGTGCAGCCGAATTGGTCTGTGAGTAATGTAACAACCATGAACAGCTTTTTCGTCCTGTCTATAGCATGGCTAGGCTTTACAAAATACCCGTCGAGTAGTTTTCAACTAGGCTTGTGAGACCTATTCCTGCCCGCGGTAAGGGGAGAGGTGGAATGTTGTAACAAACATTGAGAGGACCATGAGATACACTTGAGAAGGGGGATGGGGGGTGTGGGACGGGTTTAAGCGGGAGGGGGGGGGGGTGGAGTGAAATGCATTCCTTAATTATGCACCGTAATTAATACTTAAAAGAAATAAACACAAATAGAAAATGGTTAGGGCGACACATCAGGGCTGCTGTAAGGTCCAAGTTGCTTGCTAACTTATTTAACGAACTTATAAATTGTTTCTTTTGACGTCAAATTCGCGAATGTCCAAATTATGTTATTAAAAATGTTTCCAGGCAAATTACGGTTAAATTTGAGTCACGAAGGTTGACTCTATCTCTCAAATCCATTTTTTTATATTCAAGCACTGCAACCCAGGTCTGTCTTAAAATGGTAATAAATGATTTCAACAGTTGTCAATTGAAAAGTTTAATTAGCAGTCATAAAGCGGAAAGCTCCTTTATAATCAGAAAGTGAAAAGTGATACCTATGACGTATTCCACCAGTTTCCTCTCACTTTGGGCATCAGAAAGCTCGAACTCTGACATCTCGTCATCCAAAATGATGACTGCTGATTTCTCGTCCCAGTGATAATCCATATCAGTTATGTCGTACGAGTCTTGAATTTAAGGAAATGAATATTATAATAATAACAAAAAGGGTAATGACAATGACAAGGACGATGGCTAACGATAACGATATCGATAATGATGACAGTGATATTATATCAGAGTTTGAAGGGGTATTAGCTTATTGCCTTAGGTCTAAGTTGATTTTCTAAGCATAAATTGTAGCCTGATTGAATAGCCGATCTACATTTACACAACAAAGTATACGAACAGAAAGAAACTGTTCTATTTTGGTGCTTTTAATTTAACAAACAAATAACTTTTATAAAATATCCTGAACACATCCACAAAAGCGAGTAAACAAGCAACTACAAATACAAATTTAAATTTAAAAGGGAAACCATGAGTGTTTTTAACCAGAAACGTAGGTAAATGGTGACAGAAAAATGTCCATTTGTTTGGCTTATTCACTTGTTTTCTTTTCCTTCTGTGAGAGAAGGTCCGGATTGGCTGAGTAAGTCAAAATATTAGAAATCAGTGATATATTATTTAATACCTCTTATGCATGGAAAAGTAAAATAACTAAGAACAGTGGACTGTTTTGGGGAAATGGTCAGCGTTTCTTCGTTTCAAAGGCCAACACTGTTGCTCAGGTTTTATTTTGTGTTACTTACAGCTCAAAATTTCCAGCACACACGTTTGGGTATCTAAAGGATAGTCCCTTAAATCCATTCTGCAAGATGCAGAGACTGTCAACCTTTTATGAACAAAAAAAGTAAAAGAAACCGAAATTAAATATATGGGACTTCTAATCATCTACTTTAATGCAAAGATTTTAGTGAGACATTATATATGCTTAGTTAATGGTATTTTTTAAAATATATTTTAACAGCAACAACAAAGTTATGTTATTTTCCAGTCTGGAAGAAAATCAAAACAGAACGTTATTTCCAAGTACTAAATGCAACTGGATTTGAGTTTACTACGGTACATGTTGTAATATAACGACTTGGTTTTCATTTGATTTCTCATAACTATAAACTCGAGACAGAAGGAATTTTCACAAACAACTGCACAACAGTTAACTGACGATAAGTAGAAATTCAATCACCTAACATCAAAATGTAAGTTAATCTAAAGTTTCTTTCGCGAAAAAGTAATAGGAAAAAAAAATAAAGAAAAAGAAAAAGAAATGAAAGTCAAGAACTAAAAAATCCGTAGTTACCTTTCACTGAGTTCAATATCACCATTTGGTTTGATCACAATTCTACTATTGGCTGCTGGAACATGGTGGAACTTTGCTGTTTTAACGTTCAAAAAGAAAGTGTCTGGCAGCCAGAAGTTGCTCTTTTCGCTCCCAGAAAGTAGGATCGGCTTTTTGAGTTCGTGCTTCAGTCTTGGATCGTTCCAAGCTTGCTTGAAAAATATATCAAGACTAAATTCCTAAATAGATCAGACAACAAAACGAAAGCCTTAGTGTTACGTCAACGGTAACCAACACTAAAGCCAGCCTTACACACGTTTTAACTGCAAGGCTTCGTTCAAACTGTATATTGGACCCGTAACAAGGTTACATGGATAGAGAACCTGCTCACTCGTTACGGAAGCATGTAGATGCCGTCCGACAAACGAATTCGAAAAGCCCACGTGACGTGGTTAATTTTGCATAAACCGCGCAACCTCTGAAACAGATTCAATGAGCCATCTAATCGGTAATCCGAAATGTACCACAGGTTGGATTCGTTTTAGTTTTGTACTGACCGCTAGGCGCCGGCCGGTGCCGGTACAACATGAACTAAGCCCTAAATTTACGAGCTTCTGGATATAAATGAACACTCAAAGTAATATGTTGTTACAGTTCTTGGTTCCCATGAATACACAAAGCGATAAATAGCATTCCAGCTAAGATCAATGGGCGCCATTAAACTTTCATAACAACAACTCTCGACCAGATGGTAAGGGTCCCACACTGCAATCTTGTAAAACAGTATTTTTATTTTAACTTCTGGTGTTTTTAATACTTTCTTATTATAATGTAATACTGACGATTTTACCGTATATAAACAAATTAAACAATCATCTTCCAAAAAGCATATGAGTCAAAGAAAAAATGCTACATACCATGTTTATTTCCCTTATGGCTCCAAATGAAACAATTGTTATGTAAACGGAAATGTTCAAAGGTGGACCTGCGTGAAACACGTTGAAATTCTGTGAGTAGTATGCGTAGTTATACAAAAAATAACTTTAGACAAACGAAGGTTGATCGACCTTCAGATTGACTAACAGAATATTTGCTATGAATGAGTGGCTGATTTTAACTTGTGTTTTCACAACAGTATTAATAGAGGGGATGTTCATTTGTCATGGCTAACGAAACCAAATTTAAATCTGTAATTAGGAGACACCATGTACACAGAGTTGGATGGTCTCCTGTGATTGGGGAAAAGCTTACGTACAAGACGGAAAAACGAGAAGAAGCAACAGGATATGACGACTTTGTGGTTGGTTTATTGAAAGAGGTGGTAGAGGTATAGATGGGTTTTAGTATTTTGTTATTCCTGTAAAGCGTTAGTGATCACTTTATAAAATCATGTAAGTAGCGCTATATAAATTATTAAATTATTAAATATTAAATTATATTATTAGTTATTAATATTCAAAGGATGTGAGGAGTAAGAGGTGGGTTGATTATTCAAGGGAGGTGATTAATCCAGGGACGGCTATTATTCGAATGAACGCTATGCCTACCCTCATGATAAGGTCTTATCCGCTTGTCGTACACCTCAGGATCACAGAGTGAATCGAGCACTTTGGTCGTGTTGAGATACCTTCCCAAAAAAACATATCAACAAGAAGATTTGTGAGGGAAGCAAAAGAGAACATTTTATGTCATTCGAATGGTTTCTTCTTGGTTTGCACTAAAATCAAATCACTGAAACAACAACAACAAAAACAAAAGCTGGAGTATGAAACTGACATTGCCTCTAGAAAATAAGTCATCCTTTTAACCAATTTTGGTGGCCGTGGACTGCGAGGTTTTTGTCCTACAAGTTTAAAGGGACCATATTACGAGCCGGTTTTGATTTTTTTTAATGACCAAAAGAAAACTTTCTAGTAAATTCAAATAAAAGGAAGCATGTAATGAGTTGTCAAAGACTTTTGGATGACAGGAACAACGCCATGTTTTTTCAAAATTGCAGTCCATTTCCGTTCTGACTATCTGTACCCAAGGAGCCTTGTAGAAGACACTGTTGTACGGTACATGTATACGTACGGTTTCATTGCACCAGTATCGTAAATCTTCAAGAGGCAGTGTCACCTATTTTCAGTGTAACTTTGAATGGAAACGTTAAAATAATGGTCAAGCTTTTTTAGCAAAACCCTACTATTGAACAGAAAATAGTATTAATTACGTTAGATGAGGATGAATAAGATGGAAATAGATTGAAACTTGAAAAAAATGGCCAAAAGCGGGACAAATATCTCAAATTTATTTTTGGTACAAAATTTATTTAGGTATTCACCACGACATGCATTCATAGAGAGTTACAGTGAATAATAGACTAAGATCTTACATAAGTTTACGGTGAATAATAATAGTAAAAGAAGAAGTAAGAAGTGGCGAGGAGACCTCAAGAAACCCCGGGCTTATACTGAGAGGTCTCCTCGGAGGTATTTTAGGACTGTAAGACTAGTAAAGACATTGTATCTGGCCTTTTTACTTATTTTAAGGTGCTATTTCCAGCGGTATCAATCGTTTCTTGTTACCTGGCCATGGTTCACATCAAAATTTCAAATTACGTTGATATAAGGAGAATATCGAATTGGCATTTATGGTTAAGAGAAAAGAAAATTCTGCTAAGAAAGCTAGTTTTAATAAGGTAGTTGAAATCATTATAAAGCAACAATGAAATCCCTGCATTGTGTTATATGTGTTTTATGCCAAGGACCGCTTCGTAAATTTATTTCAACAGATACTGCACAATTTGACCCTTCAGTTTTATCGCGTTCGCTTGTACGCTTCTTTATGATAATCTTTCTCAAATGAGCTTCAAATTGAGGAGACACATGCTGGTTAAAATGATCAGGGGGACAAGACGTCATTAGACTACGCTTTCATTAGTTATTTAAAGTCCTGTGTAATACATTTATCCTGTTCTACCTTGTGCGGAAGTCTTCCGTTGCTTTCGATGTTAAGAAAAATGTCGTTAAGATCAACACAGTTGACTTCAGCATCTTAGTCAACTATCCCCTACAGGTAGTGTAGCTGGTTTCGCTGTGAATGAAAAGAAAAATGAGTTAAACCTAGAGGACCCATACTAAATAAGGTCGTTTGTGTTTCCCCTCAATGCTTTCCATCTTTGCGATGTTTTTATTTTCAATGCATTGTTTCAATGCAATATCAATATTCGTTGAACATTTAACAACAGAAATGCAGAGTAATAAGTGACGTGCTATAATACAAAATTTACGCACATAATACTTCTTTCGCCGGTTGTTTTGATCATTGTCATTGGATTTGTTATTGCAAGTTAAGTTATATTCTCATATTTTACGATTTTCGGTAGTTTTAAACTGCGCAACAAAATAAAACAAAACAAAACAAACAATAAAAACAGTAATAGAAATCAAAGAAAACGTCGATACACGTACCAAAACAAAACAAAACAAAACAAAGCGACAAACAACAACGAACCAAATAAACAAATAAAATACGAAGATCAGTGCACTACCATACAGAATCTTAATATTCAAAGCAGAGCAAATACGCACAAATTGGTTCAAATAAAATTATAGACAGGACAAATAAGGTTTACAAATTCCAACTGGCCTATAATGGAAATCTTAGGCAAATCAGAGAAGGGATCGAAACAGTCCATCCAGTATTTGTTAGAATTTTACCTCCCTACACAACTTTAGCTTCCCTATATTCAGACGAGAAAGTTCAAATTTATAAGTATGACACCCTTTACCCTTCCTAGATTATGTCAATGTGATCTTCAATTCATTCATAAAACTGATCAAATAACACCGTTAAGTAATCACTGTTTATAGATCGTACTGTTGGCACATTGGTGCACCGCGGACTGTTCTCTTGATCCAGTGAAATACAAACTGCGTAAGCGCTTTGAGAAATCAAAAGTCCTGTTCGAGTAAAAACCGTACTTCTTAAGAAGCACTGTAGTGTAAGACAGTTAGTAAACAAGTTTTAAAAGAATAAAAATCTTTCTTCATTAATTTATACCCAATGATGTCCTCCATTTCCTTTTGTCTGATGTTGTTATAAATGTTATTGAGCTAGCAATTAACAACCTATGTTTCGCCTGAGTATTCTACTTTGAACAAAAAAAGTAATCAGTTATAAGTTACTGCTCCACTGAAATGTTGTTTCTGTTTCAATTTGTGCCCAGTTTTGCCCAAAGAGGCCGGCATGGTTTAACCGTGTAAATTTCTCATCAATTTTCGGAGGTTCACGTAGATTATGAAATGTACATGTTTGAAACAACTGAGGATTATAAACAAAATAACTATCCTAAGAAACATTGTTTGGCATAATTAAAATAATTGTTCTGCCCACGCTTAAAGAAGACTACATAAGCGTTTCTCTCGAAACTTACCGTTTCGAATTTAAGACAATATTCAGGACCGTTAGCAGCTTACTTATCGTCAGCAATCACTGTTATGTTGCATATTGTATTTGAATTACTTGCGCGAAAAGCTGAAAAAAATTAAAATTTCATGTCTAGAGTGCCTCAAGAATCTATGTTTTGTTTTTTGCGGTAACCCACTGAACATACTCATTGAAATGATTGGTTCAAAGCGAAATGCTCTTTATTTACGAAATAATCAACGCAAGCTCTTATCGACATCGTCAAGATTGATTTTCTCACCGACAATTTCAAACAATAATTACTTATATGTGTAAAAAACTGGAATCACACTTGGAAGACGGTCGAAATGGGCTTTCTCGTTTCAGATTGTGAATTTAACTTTATTTTATTTTTATTTTTTTTCCGTCAAGCGCGAGCAAGCTGCTTTTCGCCCAAGAAGCGTGACTCAGATTACGTTAGTCCCCTGCGAAACATGGACTCCTCCGCAATCTGTAATTTGCCACATCTGTTATCAGAGAGAAATGAGCTTGGAATACTAAGGAAAATTTCGCTAACAATAACAAAATGGAGTTTAGGAGAAACGACTCGTACCCTTCTGTGTACCACATTCTGGAGCGAGATGATACATCCTTTTTTTATAGGCCACAGAGGCGACGAGTTCCAGTCTAAACGAAAATTAAACCTCCCTTACAACATAGAAGAGATTTCCTGTTTACAAATGATAACAACTATCTTTGTCTAGATTGACACAGTTATCTGGATTTGATAGAGTATTTTTGTAGTCGCGTTTAAACGGATTTCCTAAAGGAAGTTAAAAGATATTTTTTTTCTTACACGAATGAATAAAAGCAAACCGGTGTTGAGTGTTGAGTAAAAACAAAATAACCAAATAAATAAACAAAGAAAAACAAGGAAATAAAATATTTCTGGAGGTTTACGTTATTAAATCGAAACCGATTATCAGCTGCACAGAGAATAAATCCAAACAACGCGATAATTGAATGTTGATCTTGGTGTATTCTTAATCATCGCAGATCAGACCGCTTCATGATAAGTGACGTGTAGTAAAATGTAGCAAATGTAGTTCTGTTAAAATCTTCCCAAATTTACTCCAAAATTCCTTGTAATCAAGGGCATCCAACGGGAAAATTAAAGCAAAAAACTTTAAATGTTAAACAAAAAAGTTTCGTTTTCAGGATCGAAAATATATGTTCAATATCCTGAAAACGAAATCTTTTTGCTTGATATTAAATGACAGGATCAAGGAGCAATTTTTTTTCTCTCACACTTAAAATGTTGTCTCTTTTGTTTTCGATCGTTTGTTCTCTTTTAAAGACATAATGTAAGCTAATACAGTTTCATTTGTTTCAGCGGATTCTTTAGCTGCTGAGTTTAAGTCGAATCGAATTTCATTCCCCGAATTTACAAGCTGTAAATACTAGTTGACCTTTCTTGGCATTTTAAACGACTTATTTGGAGCTGCGAAAACAAGGGGAATTATTTTTCCTGCGTTGAGAAATTTTGAGCTCACATTTTGTGAAAGAAAACTACATTTTCTTAACGACTTATCCAAATTTCTGAGGCGCCATTTTGAACTGACAGATAAGACCTTCTGAACTGACAGATATCCACCGAAATGAACCAATGGGTGCCTCTGGTATTAATAACAGTAGCATGTTATATTGGCTGTATTATTTAAGTACCGACTACAATAATGTCACTTTTCTATAGAAAACATGACAAACAAACTAGGTTTTCCTTTGTAACTCACACTAGTTAATAGTAATGTTTATTTGTTAGAACTGTAGTCATCTCAAGTGCTTTCTCGGGACATTATGGAATTGTCCCGTTACCCGGAGCATCTCCATTGTGGAGAACTGATGCAAACTCACGAGGGAAAGAAAAATCAGCAAGGGGAGCAGGTCTGCATGCATCCCCCCTAGCTAGTTGCTGACCAGTTTTTCTTCCGTCCAGTGGGTACTAAGTTAGACCTTAGCGCAAATAGTAATATACTGATTAAAACTTTCAATCGTAGAATTTCACTTAATGTATACTGGATGATCGGAATATTAACAGCTGTACAATGTTTTTTTATCCACGCAGCACGATAATCGAATGCTGATATCCTTTTGAGTTGAGAATCATCACGTTTTGAACGTTTCATAAGTGAAAACAAAGTTTAATTAAAAATCCATGTCAGCTCTACATGTAAACGTCTGATATATACAAAGCATAAATCATGAAAACTTGTGGTCGCACCGGATTATTAATTTTTTTAAAATACAAAACATAACGATACCGTAAATCACTTGTATTATATTGAGCATAACGCTATGAGAAGCCACGCGTTTCTGTAGTAAACATGACACCGTAATTAAATCTGATTTCAATGTGAGTAAATATATATTATGAAAATGATGTATTATTCCAGAAAGTGACGCAGGCATACTCGGAAAAAAGAAATCCGAGTGCTCCTATCAGGAGTCGAACCTAAGACCTTCCGATTATTAGTTCGGATGCTCTACCACTGAGCTACAGGAGACTCGTGATAGGAGCACTCGGATTTCTTTTTTCCGAGTATGCCTGCGTCACTTTCTGGAATAATACATCATTTTCATTCATTCACCAGGCTGGAAATATACCATCACATTTCTTTCATATACCACACGTTCGACATTCAAATCCTAGCAGTATGCAGGATATTTGTCCCATGAACCTAGTTTAATGGCCTTAGCTCCCACGAGTGTCCTGTACTCCTCAGTGGTAGAGCATCCGAACTAGCAATCGGAAGGTCTTAGGTTCGACTCCTGATAGGAGCACTCGGAGTTCTTTTTTCCGAGTATGCCTGCGTCACTTTCTGGAATAATACATCATTTTCATTCATTCACCAGGCTGGAAATATACCATCACATTTCTTTCATAAATATATATTTTGGATGTGTTCAAAGTCCCTGCCAAACGAGAAGAAGAGTCGCCGACCGTGGGCATACTTTCTGTGCATCTCGTGGATGGTCCGAACTCGCTCGGGTGTGCATGACAATCAGTTCAAAGGCAGTTTTCGCACGGTTCATAACTATGTAGGAAAACAGATCTTAGCAAGGGCTATTGGAATCCTAAATAACTAGGGGCAACCACGCTTTTTTCAGAGGCAATTATAAGCTTCAATTTAGAAAAAAATACACCAGACACTAATAATGTTATATAATGTTTTTAGAACTTATTATTGCTTAATTCCCTCTGTAAACTACGTGGTTACTGGCAATTTGTTTTTGGATCTCAATAGTCTTTGCTAATATCTGCTTGTCTCACAAATTCATAAACGGCGCAAAAGCACTTTTGTATCAGGAGACACCCTCCTTAAATTATGAGAGTTGTCCTTCTTGAAAGTCTAAACGTCTAGCGCCACTCCGGCGACTCTGAATCACGTTAATTTGGCCCCAGCTTAATAGCAAACAATTTAATATGTTAATTTTATTTCCAATCAATGGCGACGCACATTCAGACCCCTGATAAAGAAGGTTATCACCTCTCGCTCATAATAATAATGACTTTATTATCGTGTCAAGCAACAATCTAGCAGAGGGGATTCCCATTGCCGATATGGAACACCTCACTTTCTAAAATACAATCTAAAATACAAAACAAATTAATGATAACTCACTAACATACCAACTACTAAAACTCTATTCATAATTATCAAAATTCTAAAATCTTGTAATGTAATCATGATCAGTATCATGGGGTATTACCAAACCCCTATAGATAAGTGACCTAAATGCCTTATTGGGGTACTTCATCTCTTACCTCTTTTCCCCAGAAATATTCTTGTTGCTTGGGGAGGGGGGGGGGGGGGGTATGGGTTAAAACATTAATCTCAAATGAAATATAAATAATACAAAAATAGCAAGGCTGATTAAACTGTCAGGGAAGTATATTTTTTCCAATATTTCAAAAGGCACGGCCTTTCTTTTTCAGGGTATGTTTGTTCAGGGCAAGTATGTCTCAAAGAGGGGCCATGCATGCCTTTCTTAGTACTGGAAAAATGATATATTTCCATGACCGTGAAATCATGCAGCCTTGCTCTTTTTTAGATTATTTGTTCTACAATTTGTTGCTGATTAGATCCTTCACTAGAAGATCCGTTAAGGCTGCCGCACACTAGCCGATTTTTCATCGTAGAGCTTAGGATTTTTTGTCGGGGTCAAATCGGGTCAAATTTTGTCGGGCCTTCAGCGTGCCGCACACTAGTCGATTTTTTGTCGCGACTAACCGCGTTAAGGCTTGGGGTCGAGTCATCCAAAATCAAGATGGTGCCTATTCCACTGACGCGGCGAAAATTGAAACTTGATTTATTTACCTAGACTTTTCTACGGAGGATAAAGAGTCGCAACAGCAGCACAAGAACAACATGAGTTAAAAACTGGATAACCAGACGAAATGAACAGGGTGTTTATAACAACCTAATTGAAGAGAAAATATTAACGGCAGACTGATCCCAACGGCGGAGGTGACAAGCTTGAGAGAGCAAACAACAAAAGCTAGAATAACTGAAATATATTTGTTTTTTAAAAAACAAATATATTTCAGTTATTCTAGCTTTTGTTGTTTGCTCTCTCAAGCTTGTCACCTCCGCCGTTGGGATCAGTCTGCCGTTAATATTTTCTATTTGAGATAATTTGCTGATCCAGGTCTACAAGTGATCCGGCACCACTCATTGGTTTGTCGCTGTGGAATTGCAGATTTTATTATATTAATTGAAGAGCTTGGGAACGAAGATCTAACTGGGTTTCGGTGGTACTTCCGTTTATCTAAAGAAAATTTTCAAGAAATACTCGCGGTATTGTCCTCTTTTACAGGTGTCCATTGCTCTATCCCCGCGCTGATCTCAGCTTCGATATCCGCCATGTTGGAAAAGACGCTTGTTCACGTGACTCTCATGACATTTCCTAATTGGTTGAGGCGCGCGCGAGCTCCGACAAATTGTCTTGGTCCACCGCACACTAGCCGACAAGGCCCGACAAGACGTTTTGAGATCTAGCACTGTCAGACAAGCCCCGATCTTGTCGCAGACTTGTCTGAAATCACCGCACACTAGCCGGGGAGGAAAGATTTTTCGTCGGCCGACAAAAAATCGGCTAGTGTGCGGCGGGCTTTACCGTTCATTTTGTCGCGGTGGTCCTTGTTAATTACTGGTTTTTACTGAATGAAACATAACTCCGAGCTGTCGATGCTTTTTACATCGACCGATTTCTGAAAGGCAAAAAACGATTCACACTTCCTCCCCCTACGGGGTTTTAAAACATAGTAACTATATTATAGGAAAATAAACATTCAATGAAATCGATTTCAGTCCCTCTAAAACAACTTGCCGTGCGCGAGAAACTAACTGGTTCTTACTTTCGCTAATTATCTCTCTCTTTGTTTAGTTTT
>NW_028145504.1:2777500-3027500 GCF_977016875.1 Pavona decussata | reverse complement strand
ACCAAAATATACTTGGTATTATATTCAAACTCTATCGGTTTTCTGCACCACGAAGAGGGTAAATACTGTTTTTTTATTCTTTTTGGTTTTTATTACTTCACGTAACTGAGTTTTAGGAATATCTAAATTAACGTTCAGTTCAGTTTTATCAACCACAGATATAGAACAAAATAGTTACGAGTTAACCTTGAAAATAACAACAGAGTAAATGAAAGAAAAGAATGTTCTTAGGTTTCGTTATTTGGACTTATTTAGATAGGTTAGGAAGAAACTACAGCTGATGATGACAAGAGTCAAACAAAACTTACTTTTAAAATATAAATTAGATTGTGGCTGTTAAAGGAAGACTCCTCAGGACTTCTTCTTTATTTATTTAGGGTTTTTTTAATCACTGAATTCAGAGGCGATGGTGAAACAATATCATGGATGTCAGATAGAAACAAGCCATTGATCACCACATTAAATTGCATTTCCCCTAGCGCGGATGGTGTGTCCTTTTCCCCAAAGCCGTTCAGGGTGACTTGACTCCGAACCGGTAGAGTACTCAATGTTAAACCGAAGTACTAGAACTGAACTGGTTGCAAATACTGAGTAACAATTTCTGGCCGAGGGATACAACGCAAAAATAGTCTTGCTGTACAAAGGACTTAAGCTGGTATGTTAAAGGTAAGGGTTTGAAGTGACTGAGTGGGGAGACATTTCCTGTGATTAAGCCGCGTACGCATGATCGAAAAAAAGCGCTCTGCTGCCGCGTTTAAAACAGAGAAAATCTTAATGAAAACCAATTAAGAATAACTAAAGGTGGTGTATACAGCAACTGATCAAATCCCGTGATCAATTTGGACCGACTTGGTCTATTTTGTTTATTGGCACAACTTCTTGATCCTGAGAGATTTCTTCCGTTTACCTGTCTACTAAGTGCCATGACTGAATAAGCCATAAAAATGAACATGAGTAAAGAGTAAACGTGGTTCGCAGAAAATATGTGAAAATATGGTTTGCCGGCGAACCATATTTCATAGTACTTTAAATCTTGCTTTTCGTTTACTTCCTTTGTTAGATACTTTCATATAAAAGATCATTGCAGTGATCAGTATGTGAAATATGGCTGATTCACTAGGTACGAGCATTCCCGGCAGTTGCCGTCTGTTCATTTTGAGTAAAGAGACCAGGCAGAATCCTCAAATTTTAGCTCTCAAGTCTCTTGCCAAAGGTATGTAGTAGGTAAAAATATAAAAACAACAACGATTTCCTCTAAGATAACAATAAAAGCAAGTGCGGATTTAAAGGCCCTAGAGAGATCAATCTTTCAGGATAGGCTTGGAATAAAGCGGATATACGGCGTTCTAATCTGTCCTTCTTGTCATGAGCGTGAGAACGTATTATAAAATGTCACTGCGAATGTGTCAAGGGAAACTTACGGATTTGGTGATTATGACCGGCATGGAAACGACAGAAAGGCAATAAAAAACTGCGTTAAAACTCGTGTAGAACTGACGATATGCCTCGCTTGATCACAACCCTGACGTTTTCCGGCTTGTGGTAAGCCTCCCGGCAGGCATATCACAGCTTACGAATCTGACTAAGATCTCTGGTTTCATAAATTACATGGGTCTTTAACACTTGAAATTACATTGGATAAAATGTGCAGTGCACAATGATACATGTACCGTGCAGCAAGAAAATGTCGCGGGTTCTAATTTTTGCGGATTTTGCGGATTGATCTCGATCTGCAAACTTAGCTTCCGCGGAAAAAAACCCCGCAAAATAAATCGCCGCAAAAATTAACTGGCTCCCTTCAGTCAAATTAACAAACCTGTGCCACTAGGGCGATATAAAAAAGGTATGTAAAGTCGCACAAGAGCCTAAGTGGCCCACACGGCCGGAGCTTAGCCCGGTTTCTGTAGCATGAAGCAACTAGGAGCCGTTGCTACTCCCCCCTGGATGGGATGCTAGTCCATCGCAGGGTTACCCCCAGCAGTATGTCGCCGGTACCCATTTATACACCTGGGTGAAGACAGACAATGTGGAGCAAAGTTTCTTGTCTAAGGAAACAACGCAGCAATGAAGAGACCCACCTGGCCTCGAACCAACGACCCTCAGGTCCTCCGACCGTCCGATCGAAAGTCCGACGCGCTAACCGCTACACCACCGCGCCTGCACTCTAGGGCGGTATACATGGGACTTAAACAAGAACATTAACATGATTTTCCATTGGAAAAAGCAACTAGAGCTCAGATACATACGGTAGTCTGTATCCAGTCTGTATTATTAAACCATATTAATGAAGTTGTTTTTCCTGAGTCCCTTTGCGCGGTAAGGGGCAGTGATATGTCTCTAATATCATGATGTAAGTAGAGTGAACTGTGACTCAACATACCGAACAATCTGAAAAGTTGAAAATATTTAGGTTTCTTCCACTTAAATGTCCTACTGCCTGAACAGATAATCGCAAAAATTAGTTCCCAGCAGAAATTTCAGTCATCTCGGAACCGAAACTTCCCGCGCTCAGCCACAAAAAATCGCCAATCCGCAAAATGAAACTCCCGCAAATTCTTCATGCTACACGGTAGCTAGTTTCCATTCCACCCTCGCGTCTATTTCATAGCCTATCCCAGCTAGTAAATACATATCGTATTTACCACCAAGTATCCTTGATCCTAGATCTGTAAAGTTCCTTCTTTCTTTCTTTCCTCCTCAAGTAAAGCGGCGATAACGAGAAACAACAAGAAAACTTTTGAGGCAAGGATAAAGTGGAAAGGAAACACTCTGTTTGTTATTTTCGTGTCAGTATGGCTTTGGTGTTCATTTTTCGGTGTGTTTGTATCCTTACTAACTCGTGATGATTATGAGAGGCGGGCCTTGGTCTCAATTCTACTCGTCGGCCACATACTTCAGTTAGTTCTTACAACTGTTCCAAAAAAAAAAATCGTTCAATTTTGGCACATAGCTAAGTTTTAGCACCAATCTTATTCACGTAAAATTTAAAATCGAAAGTTAAAATCGAGCGTGCTTCGCTGCTTATGCAATGTTTAAAAATGCAAACCAGTCATTCTAAATAATAATTTTGGTCTGATTTTCTTGTCAGTTTTTTCCTGTGTTATTTCATTCATCTTTTTTTTTCTTTTCTTTCTTTTTTTGGCCAAGACGATCTCTTTAAACAGAGCCCATTTGCTTACTGAATTTACAAAGGTTCGACTCGTTTTATGGTAGTGTGCCCTTGTAAATCGTAGTATACACAAACTTTTGCAACAGCATTAAAATTTGCGGGGATTACGCGACTCGAGATAACTTAGTGAACCTTTGTTTTAATAACACTGATATGGAAAAATAGTTATCGATAAAAAAAACTACAAATATGTAGGGATATGTTGGCCAATGGCAGTACAGAATGGGTTAATGAATAACGCGGAAGACGTAATTCCGTGACAGAGGCCATCCGAATTCCTAGCACGCGATATTTTGCCTTCTCTATCTTGTTTATCTTGTACCCGTGATCCGATTCTAGAAGAGCGATTGTTGTCTGAAATTGAACGGTTTCATTCCCACCCACACATGGATGAGCGCCTGGAGTTTCTCAGAATGGAAAACAAAAAGCTGCGAGGAAGGCACAATGAACTGGAGTCGAATCTTACCGAGGAGAAAGAAATGGTCAAGTATCTACATGGCGTGATCAAGAATTACCAACAGCTGCTGAAAACACCCGACTCGACACGACATCTTAAGGCTTCGTCGCTTAAGAAAACCAGTCGTTCTGTAAGCGCTAGACGCCTGGCTGGTGAAAGCGATGCTGAGAAATGTTTCGTTAAGAAGCTCGTTGAAATGAGCGGTGATCGTTCAAGCAGCAATGATGGCCGCGCAGGAAAAGATTCGCAGATATCTGCGCTCACCGGGAAGAATGATAAGCATACCGCACTAAGATACGCATCAAACTGTGAAAATGCGGACAGAATCAATACCGACTGGAAAAATCGATTAGATGACAGTTTAGCGTCAAGAAAAGACAGTGAAGTTGACATGCAAGCAGAACTTACTTCAGATACACACAAGAAGTTTCTCGACATGAAGGACAGTGACAGCGGTCGAGGAAGTTTAGATGTCTCTTCAGTTTCAGACGCGGAAAAGGTTGCTGAGACACTATCAAAACACCCGAGAGAAAATGTTTTAAATGAGATGGCTCAAATGTTAGATTCTATGATGGCCAAGGCAATCATTTATGAGGACGGTTTGAAACAGAAAGACAAGCATTTGAAAAGAATGGAACGAAGGTATGAATACTTAGCAAGCTTAGCTCTCGGTGAAGAATCTGAATGGTTGTGAGCACATATCATAACTTGGATATCCATAATGATCGTGACTGTCTGTCCGTCAAATTCAAGGATTTCATTTTAGCGTGTTTATATTCAACATTCGTAATTCTTTCAGTCATAACAATCGATTAGTTTTCGTTCTTAAAAGCAAGCGAGAAACTCTTTTAAAAAACTTTTCTGTGATAACGCTTTGCGATAACCGAAAAAATATCATTGAGGTGTCCTTCACAGACGTCACACGCTGTACAATATTAGTGGTATTTATACAGCTCACTGAACTCAAATAAAATGAACTATTACTGCAAGTTCTTTGAATGTTATAGTTCACTGCTCCTGTTGTTGTTTTCATTTGAAGTGTGGTAACCGTTGAACACCGGAAATGTTGTTTGATATCAAACAACACGTAGCAGTTGACATGACAAATACAAGCTAATGAAGTCTGCTAGCGAAAAATGTCGAAATGCACGAGTCAGGAACGAAACAACCAGGAAAGAGATCAACGAAAAGGGAATTTTGTTGATAGAAGTAAAACTTTTTCCTTTATTTCTCCAGTTGCTTACGCGGATAGTATTAAACTTAAATTGTTTTTAATTTGAAGGTTTTATGTCTCGCAAATGTTGGGGTTATCAATCATCTACCTCTGAATATTGGCTTATTTTGTTTGATAAGTTTTTACCAGTGTTATTAAGGGATTCTGGTCAAAAAAATAAAAAAACTTAATTTGTTTCGAAAATGTTTTGATGGCCTCTTTAGCTGAGCAAATCTGTCTAGTTTAAAGTGTCGATGTCAGTTTTTCCACTTCCAGTTTGCAAGTCAGTAAAAATGAGGTTTCCCTAGCCTTGGTTTTTTGTTGTTTTTCCGTTTCCATGGCAACGGTTTTAAATTTTTGCGTTATTCTTGTAATCAATGCGTCATAACTTGTTAAAACACATTCCTACAGTCTGGTGTGATATGTCCAGAATTTCACGCTAATGAGACGCGTGAACAGTTTGAGAGACATCATAAGGTGTCCCCTAACCAAAATTGTCGCTAAAACACAAATAATTCTGTCAAACATGAAGTCATATGAAGATGACAAAAAGGTATGTCTTCATGAAGTACCCAATTTCAGGGTTCAGTGTACATTTCTGGACATAAGTGAGGTAAACATGTATGAGTTAAGGTACTAGCTAATCCTGATAGAGCTGGTCTGAAATGCATGCGTAAAAATAAAAAAAGAAATGAAGAATCAAACGAATACTTGATAAACCAACCCACAAAATCTTGGATGTGCCACTATTCAAAGAGGTGGCTACCACTAGGGGAATATGATCGAGAGGGTGGCGTTTGTTCGAGTGTACACGGATGAAAATAAAATAAAGTAAAATACCTTTAACGTGCAACCAATATTCATCTTGCGATAAGTAGAATCGAAAGGACATCTATTTCTGCAATATTTAACTTTGTTGCGCATGGAGGTGATACGCAAAGCAAACAATATTAATCGCAACCAGTACATCACAACATCTGTGGCCCGACTGAAGTTGCACGAAAATGCTGCTGTTATTAGTAATTGGCATTTGGGCTGTAAATAATATGCTTTTGGTATAGAAAAGTAAACAAGATAGACAAGGTGCAAGTTCAATATACATTTACTGAAGCTGTGATTTATAATGATAAGGGTTTTTGGTATTTATTTATTATGTTTTATTTATTTTTGTGTCAATCGCCTTACCTGTTTAGTTACTTCTCTAAAAGCGTAAGTAACAACAACGAAAACAAAAAAACTACGTGAAAACTTGAGTAAAAATGAGCTTTCCTTTTCTATTGTTTACACATCTTGTTTTCATACCAGTGACGCCGGAAAATAAAACGAAAAATGCTGCTGCTAAACCCACCCATCCCTCTTATTAGTGTAATTCGCGTCCTCAAGTGATATCGGGGACACGCGGGCTGTAGCGCGGATAGTCACCAGCGAGGAAGGACTGGTAAGGCTCCTCATCAGATTCAGATGCGATGTTTTCCTTTGAAATTCGTGACGAACCTAACAATAAAAAATCATATTCATTGGCAGCTGATTGCGGGAATATAAACGACAGTCATCCGAAGAAGTAAGTAACGTATACGAATAACAGTTGCAAGAGGGAGAACTTCTCCAGTACGAGTTCATTTCTCTACTAAACAAGGATTGGCCATTTTCCCCATTTTCCTTTTAACTGAACCGATTTCCTAACATTTAAAGGTAGATTACATAGTTACAGTGTATTAGATTTTCGTAAAACAATGAAAAACAACAAAGAAAGAAAGGAGAAAAATATTATGGTCGAGGTTACGGTAGAAGGCTGGGGGATTAGCTGAGGGGGGGAGGGGTGGGGCAGAGATGGGACAGTGGTGAGAACACTCATCTCCCACCAGTGTTGCCCTGAGATTCGATTCCTGGACACGGATAGCGCTGACTCAGTTCTTGCTCCCTTAGATGTTTCTCTGGTTGCTATGGTCTTCCCTCTCCTCAAAAATCAAGATTTCCAACTTCCAATTCGGTCTAGCCGAGGTGTCCCCAGTTAGCATCCTGTGCTCAACTAAGTAAAGTTGACACTTGAAAACAGAATTGATAACTTTGAGCTAGCGCAGCCGTACTGACAACGTCTGGCTGTACGTAGCGGAATTTAGTGCTAGAAAGTTCAAGTAGGAAAATTGCAATACTTAGGATACCTCTGAGTTGCCAACACAATGGAATACGAAAATCAGTAGTCCCTAGGAACAGAAAAGGTAATCGAATTATTATATAATCTTTCGCATGAAAAGAAGGACTACAGTGTATAAAAACACTGGACTGAGTATGGCTATACTTGTTAGAACTCATGATTAGAATGATTAGACTTTGAAAATGCGCTAATGGTTTGGAATTGTTCCAGCTGATATCATATCAAAGTGATAGCTCATGACCTGCTAAATCTATGACAATCGATAACAATCGATTTAGTTTAATCGACCGATCTCGGAAATCTATACCAGCCGATTATGGAAAGCGATTGTGACTATATATCTAAGTTGATTTTCCTTAACTGTCCTTGATTGCGATTTGGTGTTATTAATATCGTGACAAGATATAATTAACTATTAATAGAACTCAGTAGATTGCAATTGGTTGAGATGCAATTGGCCGATACCAGCTGATTTCAGTTACCCAAGTTTTTCCCTTTTATTGATTTCCGTTTATGGAATTTCGTTGATTTGCCAAGCTGTAACTGCTCTCACATGCAATGATGCATTTCTTACAAATACAACAGGTACGAAGGGTTTTGTAAGCATGCTTCGTTATTGATGATATTTTTTTAGTTATTTTTTCTTTTCTTTTCTTTTTTTTTTTGTATCATTTTTAGCTAACTTCAGTTTTTAGTAATGCACTTCAATCAGCAAAATATAAATTATTTTTTTGGAAAGTCACATTCTTTTGATTCGTGTTTAGAAACTCTTGTCCAAAATGGCTTCATTTTAATATTCCTGTGTTTGCGTTCAAATTAGCCCACCCTTCTTGCCTTGTTCAAGGACGGGGTAAGAAGGGCTAATTTTAATTCCCACAATCGTAGCCATTTTTATATAATTCTATACCTTAGCGCAGATCAAAACAATGTGATTTGAACAGGAATTCATATTCAGTTTTCGTGTAAATTGTCACTTCTCTACTTGATAATGACTTTCGAAACGACATTTTAATTTTGATATTTCAACTGATCTCATATTTTTGTTTAAAATATATTGTTGTGGAAAAGCAATACCTGTATCGAGTTGGATATTGTAAAAATATACTGGAAAATGACTGTGTCCTTGTTGACTGCAAAAACTCCAAAGATCCAGGATATTCCAAGGAGAGGCAACAGCACTAGCGACACACGGGCACTTGTCCTGAACAACAAATCGAAAACAAATAAACAAATAAAAGAATTACAGAAAGCATGTACTATCCGATACAGGTTTTTCATTAAAGCGTTCTTATCACGTTGTGCAACTTAATACGTTTTATTCAAAAGGAAAAATTGCAGTGAAGTCAGTTCATAAATTCTCTTAATCCCAAATTACAGCAAGATGTAAAACTGTTTGAAGGGTTCAATGCTGGGAAAAAATATCAATACCTCAGTTGAGCCTTTGTTCCTTCGTTCTTGCTGATGTTTATCCGAACGCGAAGAACTCGAACCAACACAAAGAAATTAATCTGTAAGTGGAGAAGCAGAAGGTAAAAGACCTCTATGAAACGTTGTTTCGACGTGACAAATAGGCGTGCTTAACCAGTCCTCACCACACGGCCTTAAAGAATACGTTCGATTCAGATGTGGGACAATTAATTCGTTGTCAAGAACAGCAATGAAGGCACGATAACTGTTGACTGAAGTAACTAAGGGAACTCCAATATAGAAGTGCCGAGATTGCTTCTTACAAAACTGATAAAAACACAGCTGCTAATATTACCAGAACTTGCGTATGAGGGCGTGGCCTTTAAAAATTTAACCTTACAGTAGGTAACAAAAACAAAACAATAGCAAACAGTTTAAAAATATTTACTGACAAAAAAATGGATTCTAGTTGTGCTGAGTTTAAGAAATTTAACAGAAAAATCGAAAAGTCGAAAGTCATGTGAGTGCAAACACTCCCTTCGAAGGATACTTTAAAACTACATAGTCTAATTAAATGGTACCACAAGAACCTCCGTCCCTTTAATATCGAGAGTTATTTCCATACATTTCTTTTTACTTTCGACCGGGAATTTAACTTTTAGTCCTTTATAGCGGGATGTCCCCAAGGCGAGAGTTGACTGTACTATTAATCTTCACAATATTTACCATGAAATGCTCACTGACAAGAAAGGCGCGCTTACCCCTATAACGGTCACCGCTGGTCCGACAAAGGCCCAAATTGTACCACCCACTGGAGATAGCCAACAGCTATGGGTGAACAAACCCAAGATATGTTGACAAACATCAATCAATAAAAAACTGTAACGTTGACATTATTTACTTCGCGCATAATGAACTTTGAATTAAGTTACTGTGGAATGATCATGAAAGGACCAGTGCCTTTCAAACTGAAAGTATTTTGTAGTCATTATTTGTAGTTGTTGTCCCTCTAAGCTACAGGCAGTCCACCACGGGAGGCTTATACATGTTCTGAAAGGCAATAGAGTTTTAATATACCCCACCCCCAACATCCAAATGACATGGCAGTCTATCGCAGGAGCACCATTGACATTATGTTAACACATCGTAAAGTCATCAACTTCTTCTTAGCGGTGTTACTTTTGCAATACCATACCATACCATACCATACCATACCATACCATACCATACCATACCATACCATACCATACCATACCATACCATACCATACCATACCATACCATACCATACCATACCATACCATACCATACCATACCATACCATACCATACCATAACTTTTATTTATACACGACGAGTGTCAAAGCAATAGCTTGCAATTCTTGGGTCGTCTTACACGATTCTAAGACTTAAATTAATACTAATAAATACTTTATATTAATAACGCTAACACTTATAAATATTTACATAGTCAGTAGTGGACAATGAAAATGTCACTCCTGTCTTGTAATGTTTGAAAGGATTGAACGTTAAATTCAAGGTTTGAGTGTATTCTTCGAACGTTTTTTCGTACTCTCCTGTGGTAATAAGGCGTTAAAGCGTTCTTCGTAATTTAGGGGCCGATCCGGGAAGACGGTTGAGGAAGTTGCAACCCACACTATAAGGATCTTTATGCCTTATTTTAACACCTACTTTTTCAAACGTTTCTGACATATACTGAGAAAAAAATCAAAGGGTTCACTTGTTAATGTGTACTTACAAATTAGAAGTTCCAAATCCATCTTGAGAAATGCTTGAAGCAATTGCCACGGTACATGCAGGAAGACCTTGCAAAACACAGTGATACATCAATGTATTTTATCAGCTTTTTTCTTACTGTTAATCGGTTGTAGTTATCAACCAACTATAGGTCCCTCAGTAGAGTTAAAAAGATCCATCCATTCGTCCGTCCGTCCGTCCATCCATAGCAACATTTATTCGTTCGTTCGTTTATTTGTTCAGTCATTCACTCACTTGTACGTTCGTTCTTCCGATTGTTCGTTGGTTGGTTGGTTGATTGGTTCGTTCATACATTCTTTCGTATAGCCAACGGGTATTTACAAGTTTTATGTGCTCACATCGCAATCGCCGTTTTAATTTCAAAGCATCAATATTTGCCTGCATTTGATGTTAACACCACATTAAAAATTTTCGAACCAAGTTTGGTTGGGAGCAGGAGCCTGGCTGGGAGTCAAGAAGCAACTTCTGACTTCTCAAACCACCCTACTGATGTGTACAAAGGCGATTTTACAATTCGCCCGTTACTTACCCCACCCTAGAGCAAGATAGAACTTTATCATACTCCGGCTGACAAATGCAATAACAACCATTTGATAAAGGTGCACGCCTTCAACAAACATCCACGTGAAAACTGACATAAAGAGGTAGAACAACAGACCGGCGTATAGTTTGCAAATAACCTAAAGAATATGAAAGCAAAGCTAACATCAATTTTACTGTACATCACAACGCAGTGCACAACCCTACATTGTCTTGTAGTTGTTTTCCATTAATTTTAAAGCCAGAGGGTTTACAAGAGTTATCCTTCAATCATGAGTTTTGTACACCTGAAAAATGACGTACAAAGAAGGCTGGGCCCGATATTTTTTTAATTTACATCTCAGAGAAAGGCACTGAAAAATCAGCCGCAGCCGCATATGAATATCAGCACTATGCTCCTCCCTCAGGGAACACAAGCACAAGGGACAAATCATTTTGGTTATTGTGTCACCAGTGAGGAAAAAGGCCTAAGTCAGAGAAGTTTAAAGCTTTAAATTTAAAGGGCCGTTTATACACATGCCTTTTTGGTGGGAGCTGGTGGCGATTTCTGTGGCGAATTTAAGCGAAACTGTCCGGCAAATCGCCCATGTAAACTAATAGTGATCTCCTCTGCGATTTTACTGCGCTTTCATTGCGATTTTATTGCAATCAGAGCAGAGTGCATCAGACACGATGATGTAAGCAAAAGGGCTGCTTTGTAAAGACCCACTAAGGGATATATGACGGGTTTTAGTGTCAAACCATACACTCAGCTCTTACAGCTAAAAACCGCAATCAAGTGGCTAATAAATCGCTTTTTAATTTCGGCTTCATTTGACACTAACCCATGAACCTCTTATTGCCAGTAAAGTTAGTGTAATTGTTATTCCAAACCGCTAACGTCAACTATCTTTCTGCCACATTGTAGCCCTATTTACCTCTTTTTCAACAAGTTTCTTAGATCCCGCTGCTAAGAAAAGGACTTGTGCAGTTCCAACCACGATTGCGAGATTCAAATGAATTCGTGTGATCTCTGATTTAATTACCCTGTCAAAATGAATATATTACAAAAAACTCAATGAATAAGTAAGGAAAGGCTTTGTTGAATTAAGTATAAATAGGCCATTTTCGAGTTGCTTTGAGCCTTGAAATGAAAACGAGGCTTCGTGTATAGTTAGAAAAAATTCACATGAAAAGCTTTACGCTTAGCCTCGCTTTGGTATGAGGTTCAACGTAGCACGGAAATGGCCTATTGACCAGTGTAGCATCTTTAAACTAAAGCCTGGCCCACACGAGCAAATTCTCAGATTCTTTGATTCGAAACATACAATGGGCTCATTAGGGTTTAACATTTATCACGCCCTCATCACCCCAACTTGCTATCAAGGCTGTTATTTGCTGTATTTTCCTAACAAAAGCTCATGCATCCCTTTCTCTTTGTAAAGAGCCCTAATTGCTTTGATCACACCACAAGGTGTGAGTGGTTCGTTGGCGGCCAGTCTGAATATTTTCCAACTGTTTTTCGGCTTCTTTCCTCGTTACCATAGTTATATGTTCTTTTGAAGTAATGTAGCGCTGCGTAGTATCAGCCTTGCAGTTTGTGTTAAAGTTTATTTTTGGCTGATTAGGTCTCTTGTAGATCGTACGTCAACTAGCAGCATTATCGTTCGCGGTCCTTTGCAGTTTTCACGTCTTTTTTATTTAATGCGGACAAAAAGCCCCTTCCAGCCGGTTTATGCGATATCACTAGATCATTGTTTCCGCTACGCTTTGTTTTCTTAATAAAAGGTTCCGAACGGACTAAAGAGCGCGTCCACTTACACACCAAAGTCATGTATGTGAAACAGCTCAATGACCCCACCCGTTCGGCTGTATTTTCTCTCGTTCTGAATGTTTAGGATCAACATTCGCGACCTTATTTCAAAAGTGTAGACGTATTACTCAGAGTACGTAATCACACGTTTTCCTCGTTCTGTCTGTTTCCGACAAAATTTTAAATTTCATTACACAATTATTGTCTTGAAACAACTGATCTCACAATGCCATAATATTATATTACTTGATGCCTACTCATCGCATTGAAAATCCCAACATTTTGGCTCTTCACGGGTTAGCTTTACGTGGAAACGCCTATTTTGGTTCTTTGATTTTACTGTCAGGGAAACCATTGAAGAAGACGCAACTTCAAATATTATTTGAATCAGGCAAAAACTAAAAACGAAACTACAGTAAAATAAAACGTTTGTCGCGCAGTTTCGATGTTCCCTTTAATCTCAAGTGTTTTATGCTCTGCCTATCTTGACACTTTTAAGACAATAATGATTATAAGGCAAGCCGGAGGAAGTTCTATTTGTCCCCCTCCCTGCAAAAACAAATGAACTGTAGGCATTCTAAAACGTGCCAAAATGGGAAACCATTTGGTTAGAGCAAATCAGTACGATACAAATTTTATAACCCGACTAAAAGAGTAAGCCGGACGAAGCGCTTAGATGTGTTGAAACAGCTTACATAATTAGCGAGCGAAAAGTATAAAATAGGCCGGAACAAGAGAGGTTCTTGGCCGGAATGAATAGAGGTTCAAACGAGTTTCGCATATAATGAAATGTGAAAACTTTTCAGCAGCCAGAACTGAACAACTTGATTCATTCGAGAGGGTTATGGCTTGATGCATCAGTTATTTGGTGCGACTCTGTAGCTTGTGGCTATCAGTTGAACTGTCGTAAAGTTTCCAAATGACCCCCAGTCCAAGTTACCGTTAAATGTGACGTTTGTTAGTAAGTTATGAGCGTATCGAAATTCGACAGAAACGCGGAACGCTCCTTTGGGTATTTAACGGTACTAATAAAAGAGAAACTTTCTGCAAAGGTATAGCATACTAACTATGGGTATAGGCAGTCGAAGAAACTGAAAGTACTTCGAATTCTTCCACAAACTTTTAGACACTAATCCCCTACCGTATCTACTCGAATAAGCGCCGCCCTCGATTAAGCGCCGCAGCTCCGGTGCGGCGCTTATTTTAGTATTTTCATAAGATGATAAAAATACACTGTAATCGCTGCAATGCAGTTCTAGGCCAGAAATGGGAATTTATTTTCATTAATAGTGATGTTTTCCAGCACGAAGTGAGTATATCTTGATGCTCTTTCATTCAGTTCTCTCTTCAAAATGTTCGCCCTCGAATAAGCGCCGCACAGGAGATACGAAAAATTAAATGAGCGCCGCGGCGCTTGTTCGAGTAAATATGGTATGCTAACAACCTTCCTCTCTCCCGCTTCCTCTGGAACGAAAGTCTAACGTCTTCCTAATGCCCTCAAGTTTTTTACTTGACTTTCTTCATCTCTTCAAATTAACCTATCGGATTATTTTTTCCGTGCTAAGTTCTTTTGTATGCTAAGTAATTTTCAAAATTCCTGTTTTCCATGTTTTGGGATGTTATAGAATGTTCTGTGTTCTGTTCCTGATTTTCTCGACACCCGAAGGTTGCTTACTTTCTTAATAATGTCCATCACTTAATCAATTAACAAATCAATTACAGTATTCAGGGGTTCTACACACTCAACTTAAAACACGCAAAGGATTAGTCACAGTTGTTTTCATTAATACATTTCCTTATAAAATTGGCGATTCTTCCGACAAATTAAATGAAACTAATTTTTAGCATCCTAAGACCTGGTTTTCAGTTGCGACGCAAATTCTTAAACATATGCCCAGGCTCCAGAATAAAAGCGTTTTGATGCTCATTAAATGCATTTCAGATATTATATCCCTTTTCTTTGAAACACAAATTCGCGTCCTTATGTTGCGCTTGCGTCATCAGTGAAAACTAATCACAAAAGGCGTCTAAGTTCAGGTGCATACTTGTTTCTCCTGCACCTTATCCTTACGCTAACGCGCTTCTTATTCTATAATGTCGAGAACCTTGCACTAAGTCAAAGCGCTTGGGTGGCGTTGGGTTGTTAAAAATTCATCCCTAGGGACTGGCCTAATTGTCTTTATTTCCATAATCTTTCCAGCCGAAAAATTCTCATCGCGTTGCATCTGTTGACCTACCATCACATCTGTTCAACCTTTCAATACAATAGAAAGAAATAGACCGCTGCTCTACGCTCACTTGACATCCCAGCTGCCCTTTATCTATATTTGTTGTCGTTGCCCGTTCGCACCAAAACTTTGGGTTTTATTTTATTTTATCATTTTTTTGGACTAGTTTGTTTGAAATGGGGTGGGACACGTAACTCAAGTAATTACACGTATACAAAATTTCAATGGTCCTTTTTTTGTTTACTTCCGACAATAGCAGGCAATCTGCATTCCATCATTACACCTGTATTGTTTTCAAACAAACCAACGTCACTGAATAAACTCTAGCCCTCCTCAACTGAGAGAAGACCACGCAACTGAATACAGTCGACTTTCCAGCACACGTGCTTTGATTCTCTCAGGCCTTCGCTGCGTTCATTATGTGGTTTTGGATACTTGGCTGGCTCTTCACAGCGTTAGCTTTGCTTGGAAATGCCCTTGTCATCTACCTCGTCGCCTCCAAGCCAAGCCTTCGCACTACAACCAACTGGTTTATCACTTCGCTTGCTGTAGCAGATTTCTGTGCTGCGATGACGTACTTTCCGTGCCGATATTTATCTCACTGGTTTTTCGAGATAGATCTTACCCATGCTGGATTATGGTACAAAGTGTGTTTTACTTTCCTGTATTGCTCCACGACCAATCTTTGCGTCCTGACGGCCGATCGCTACCTCGCCGTAGTCAAACCTCTCAAGTATGCATCTTTAAGAGACCAAAGCCCTATTCTCCCGATTGTTTTGGCATGGTCAGTGACACTGGTGTTTTTCACTCTGCCGGCTGCGTTTTCATACAGAGGAAACGAAATTTTCACGCAGGTTTTCGAAACGACCAGGGTCTTTATGTTTCAGGTTTTCCCCTGTATTTCTTTTCTGTTTGTCACATGCCGCTTGATTTACATCGCTCAAAGGATCTCGCGCCAATGCGTCGCTTTAGCAGCCCAACTTCGCTACAACTACACCATTCAACGAGCCGTAATCTCGAAGAATCTGCCACGTCCAGAGAAGAGAAACATTGCGATGATTATCCTTATTGTTACACTCTTCAACATTACCTACACAGGGGGAAATTTCATTTGCTACTGTTTACTTCTCAAAACTTGCGTCGTGCCTCCAATCTTAAGGAAAGTAATTTGCCTCTTCTTTATTATCAATTCGACCGCCAACCCCATCGTGTACGCGTTCTTCAAAAAGGACATTAGGAAGGAACTGCTGAAACTGGTTAAGCGCAAAACAGATGGGTTAGCAACTATAGCCTGGAAACTGATGCGGTAAAGGGGACAATATGAACTTTACAGAAGAGGAAAAATAGTAGATCTGATGAAAGATTTTGCGCTAACCATTTGCTTACCAAGAAACTGCTTGTTTTGGCATCTCTTATTTATTATTATTATTTTTTAAGATAAAAACTAAACGCTTTGACCGCGCGGATTACTTAATTACTTGACTCGAAAATTGAACTTTTTTATAAACATTTTCTCTGTTTAATCAGTAGTCGATATGCTTCATTTTTATTATTTTAACGGACGTTAATGAATGACTATAATTTAGGTCATGTTCTGTGTTGAACGCTCACAGAAAGCTGCGATCTATATGTTCTTGCCTCATTAGCGCGCGCAAGTTGCATTGAAAACATGGCAGGTTTTCCTTGATGGTAAGCCGGCTTAGCACGAGCAACATGGCCTGCTTTTTTTTACCTCAATATCTTAACTCAGAAATTATCCTCTATATGCTGAAAACTTGTCGGAAAAAAATTCCAACAGTAAAATGAGTCAGAAACATGAACTAACCCATCACTGTCGGCCATAAAAAATTGATAATGAGAACACGCAAACGCGTGGAGGAAACGTTTCGGCTTAATACTTCTTCAAGAAAATTATCTGAGTTTAATTACTGCTTTTGTTCATGCATTTTGTTTATAACATTTCATTCTGGAAGTTCTCTATTGTCTTTGTAATTTCTGTCCCCACCGGACATGGCAGACTCATTTGAAAATGAATATTGCAAGCGATTATGGGGTAACTTGTGTGGGCCGCAGCTCTTTCGCAGGAACGGTGGCATTTTTTTTACTGCACTTTTTGAAATGATACATCTTACTAAACAATCAGTGAAAGGTGAAGAAAATTTGTTCTACCACTTTTATTTCAAGGAAATTACCTAAAATGGCTGCCTTGCTGATGAAATCTTGTCTCAGATACAATGGATACGTACTTTTCAACGCTTAGATTGAGAAGAAACTTCTAGCTAAGGTCCTCGTATTAGCTCGCCCGTGGTATCGAAGGTACACATAGAAGTATCTTACATAAATAACATAATTATGTCAACAGTGAAGGCCTTTATAGCTTGTGTAGCTGGCGAGTTGTTAGCCAGCGAACAGGCTCCCAACTGGTGTACATAAGGCGAAAAGATAAATCGAGCTTGGAAAGGGAGCTCCTAGATCGCATTCAGCTCGCCCGGCTCACCGATTTTTCTTTTCGCCCTTTGCCCCACTTGGGAGCCTGTTGACAGGCTAGCGGGAAGTTGGGGGGAGGCGAAGTTTGGGAGACATTGAGGGTGCGTTCGATTGTCCCTATTCCGGAATAGACCTAAATACATAAAACGATGACAAGAAATCCGCCATAACAGGTCTTCGGAGTTACTGGAGTACGAGACCGCTCTTAAATTAACATGTCTCAGCGAAACTTCCCAAATTACTTAAAAAGAGAAATTTAACAGCTATTTCGCTTAGTCCTATTCCGGAATATGGTCAATCGAACGCAACCTAAAAGTAAATTTCCACTGTCGCGTAAATTTTACGTACGTACAGACGTAAATTTAGCTGGCTTTACGTACGTAAACAAAATAAGAAGCGACGTATGAACGGCTTGCGTAAACGTAAAAAGTTGAGCGTTGTTCAATTTTTTACATTTATGCACGCGGCTCAAACATCCCTTTTTGTTTTTGTTTTACGTACGTAAAGCCAGCTAAATTTACGTCTGTAGGCACGTAAAATTTACGCGACAGTGGAAATCCACCTTAGAAGCAATGTATGAGCCGCGTGCGTAAAAGTAAAAAGTTGAACAGCGCTCAACTTTTTACGTTTACATACGCGGCCCATACATCGCTTCTTAACTTATTTACGTACGTAAAGCCAGTTAAATCCACGTCTGTACGCACGTAAACTTTACGCAACGGTGGAAATGCACTTTAAGACACGAGTACGAGCAGTGAAACCGCGAGGGAATGGGAAGGAGGCAATATATTTTATCTCGATCGTACGCCGCTCATGGCGGCTCCTCCGCCAAACCTTAATATTCGCGCGTGAACAATACCGCAAGCTACGGAAACTATGAAATGATAACCCCGACAAAGCTAAGTTTTGGTTTTATTGCCATTCTGGTGGGGTTCTGTGAAGGAGCCATAAAATAAAATTGAACATTATTGAAAAAGTTGTTATCTCATCTATATATAATCTTACTTGATAACAAAAAAATACTGTTGTTTGTACTCACGGTAATGATAGGAATGTAATAATAGTCAAGAAAACACCAACAATGGAAACAGAGCATCCAATGTATGTAAGGACTGTTAAGATGCACTCATCTGTAGCATCCACAACCTGCGTTATAATAAACTATTTATCTACACTGTATTTATCATAATAAATTAAAATTAGAATTATTAGAATTATATTATTATTTTTCAGTTTGCACCTCTCTCAGGTGGGATTGTTTTGCTTTCTTTGACTTTGCACAAAAAAAATTGTGAAGTGGAATTTTTTTTTTTTTTTTCTCGCTTAAGGAGGCTCGAGGCAGTGTTTTTGGACTTGGGGTGGACGTTTTGAAATTACAATCTCGCATACAAGATAAGCTTCGATCTCCTTCATACTACATCATCATTTCAACATATGATCAAAGTTAAATTTCTCATCGGTTTCCAATCAACAGCTATTACCATAGCAACGGAAGCGCATAGCCTCTCATTTTAAACATTGCTGATTATCTCGAAATCTAGTCAGACACTTTATGACGAAACTTTAGGGATTTAAACTACTCAATCCAGACAACTTGTAGGCGAAATTAGAAAAAAATCTGTAAGAGCGTTTTCAAGTAAATAATGAAGCAATTTTTACGGGGTTATTTTGTTTGTTCCAGCATTTTTCACCAATATCTCTGGCAAAATAAAACTTGATACTTTGTCTTTTCTGTCAAAGGGTCTTTCCTGATAGCAAAACATTCTAAACGTATGTTGAGCTTCATGGGTGTCTCCGATTTTAAGATATTTATGTTTAAAAACAGTGAAAATAAAGCGAAGATAAATGAAAAAGTTCCTACTGTGCATAAATCGAGATATCTTTAAAATACCCCCACAGATTTTTCTGTTAAATTACAAGCGGTTAAAGTAATAATTCTTTTCGATATCTACGCAAATTTTTGGCTCAGGGACCGAAAATTAACTTTGATCATATGTTGAAATGATGATGTAGTATGAAGGAGATCGAAGTTTATCTTGTATGCGAGATTGTAATTTCAAAACGTCCACCGTAAGTCCAAAAAAACTGCCTCGAGCCTCCTTAATATCGATACTTTCTATGAAATTGAAATAACAATATGTATTGTACGAATCGCTGAGCCTTCTCATCCAGTACGTATTGCTGTCGTTATGGCCCAAAACAGCACATGATTCCTGATAATTCAAAACTGACACAATGTATTACAGAAGCATTCTTATCGTCAGTATTTCAATCAAAAATAGCACCAGGTGACTGAAACGTTATCTGTTAACTAACGAAATACAAGCTAAGAACCAAAGGCTTACTTATCCAATCTGAACACGACTAAAGTTACCTTATGCTTTTCATGTTCGTCCACCGATTTCAGCACAATAATTAATAAGTCTAGTCTTACTATTGACTGCCAAATTTGTTCAAGGAGACTGCGTATGTCTTTACAAGAGGTCTGAAGAAGAGCATAATAGATTTATGATACCTGAATTTAACAAACCTGTTCTGTTGTGCGCATGAGGACTGCGTAGTTAGTCATGTGATCGCAGTGACACTCAGTGCTTTCTGCGTCACTAGAAAACACATGGCAGCCTCTTTTGGACCATTTTCCGAATGTGGTGTGCATTCCCCTAGATGAAAAAAAAACTGGGATAGCTAAATTACGACCTTTGATTTGAAAGGACAAACACGGAAATTTTCGAGACTGAGCATATTAAAGAACATGAATGTCAAGGTTATTTATCTGCGACTTGGCTAATAAAGTAAATAAGGTTAAATAGTATATTGTCAACGTAACTCTTCCACCGAAAAATAGTCTCTATACAGTTCGGTGGGTAAGTTTTCAAGGTTTTTGTAAGGGGCATTAAGTTTTTTGTAATGTGAAAAGGAAGCTTTTCCGGGCTTTTTAAAATGATGCATCTGGCTAGCGGTCTCGTCAGTTTTGGGTAAATCTGTTATAAAAATCAATGAAATAGAATTTTTTCCAGATTTCAATTTAGTCCTCGGCACAATAAATGTGAAGCTACAAGCTCATTGTATAAGTTGGCCATCAGAAAGAGAGATCGCTTGTGTTTAAGAGCGTTATCTCGGTTGAGATGAAGCGTACCTTTGAGTATAATCCCAGAAGACACACTGAGGAGTATGGTAAGCATTCTACGGACAAACAAAAAGATTAAAATGTTGTGCAGTACTTAGTCTGATGCCAAGTTTACATTTTATAACTACAGCCGTTTTGTAAGTATCACTGCAATACTTACTTTGGAATGCTGCACTGTGATTTTGACTGGTTGAGACAATGGAGTTTGTGGATGAGGACTTGTAAATACATTGACAACCTTGCTTACAACTGTATGGTTTCCTCCAAACCTAGTTTTAAAATAGAACGAAAGTGTATTAACGGTTGAATGAATTAATAAACTAAAGGAACAAACAAACGGACGGAGAGAGGAATAGACATGTGGAAATAGATAAGGATGGATAACTGAAAAGCTGGGGAAGGATGGATGCAAAATCGTGGCGCAACATGGTCAAATGGGGACAAATAAACTACGAATATTGATAATAAACTGTTACTGGAGGAAACCAATTTCAATGCGGTTGTGTTTTATTGCAGAGCGAGAGTTGTTAGTACAACAGGAAATTGAATTTTTAAACAGTAGAGAGATAGCGACAGAGTATACAGTATTGTCGGTTGGTTTAAATGTTGGCGTTGCACCATAGAACGTACTTTCCAAATGTCTCAGGTTCCTTGAGTTCGTGAAATGGATCAAACATCAAACTAACCAACAACCCGGTTTCTAGAAAATAAAGATAAAAATGTCAGTTATTCCTTGTAATGAAGTAATAACCAGTTACCAAAATAATGTAACTGTTGAATAATGCAAGGACGACTTGTACAAACAGTAGCAAAAGTAAAGCAGGATCTTTGTGTAGATCAGGATCAGCAATATGGCTGCAAAAAAGCTAAGTAAGAATTGGAAAGAAACGGTAACATAGCGATGAAACTTAATCTGTTTATATCTCTATTTTTGGAATGGCTTCTGTACACGTTTCTGATTTCTATGTTTATCAATCAATCATATCTCAACTTTTCATTTATATCATTTTATTTTAAATATTGTAACCGTTTATTTCCTATTTTTACTTAGCTTTTTACAGCCCCATTATCCTTTTTGGCTGTCCGATCAGCCTTGCATTTGGTTTTACAGAAATAATGCATTGTTACAGACACTCTGACTCCTTTGTTGTAAGTTATTGTACGTAATCTTAGTTAATTACACATAATTCTCAAAAGTGAAATAAATTCAAAAAGTTTTTTACTGACTTCTTTGCAACCGATGACGATGGGTACTCCATCTAAACATGTTTTACGATTAAAAATTAAAATCGCGAATTTCTAAATCTTTAGCAACGATATAAAAGATTTTTATAGAGGTATTTTTTCAGTCGGTGACACAGGCATACTTGGAAAAAGAAAATCCGAGTGCTCCAAACAGGAGTCGAACCTATCATCTTCCGATTACTAGTTTGGATGTTTACGTTCCAAAGTTCAGTGGTGAACTGAGCTTGCTTAGTGTTAAACTAGTTATAGGATGGTCATATAGATTCTAATCCTATTGGGAGAACTTGGATTTTCTTTTTCCAGTAAGTTTGCCAGTGTCTAACTGAAGAAAGCCACTCTAGCATTTATTTACCAGGCTTAAAATTCAACGTAACATCACACTTCTTTCACAATATAAGTTAAAGCAAAAACTATACACAAACGAAAGTAATGAGCAAGCTTAGAGAGACACTAAAAAAAGTTGCTAGAGTTATGTTTCGTCGTTACAGTGGTGAAGATTAAAATGACAGTACCTTTAAATTCAAGCAGGAATTGCAAAGAGGTGTGTACCCTTTTCAACGTTGCTCGCCGATATCCTATACTCACCATCAGTGTTGTTTTTCTTCCTGTTAGAGAAAACCTCCCTTGGCACCTTAACGGAGCTGTTAACAGTGTTCATGGAGCCTATCTGCATCCCTTGGAAGGTTGATACATTGACAACGAATATGTGACAAGCTTGAAGAGAACAAAGTTATCAGCTTTTAAATAAATCGCTTTTAAATAAATCCCTCCTGACCAGCGCAAGCCATAATGACACAACACATGTACATGTCTTCTTGTGATTTTCCTACATCATTGGTGTTTTGAGTGAAAATGCATGTTTAAGCTAACTACTAACCGATAAAGTTAAAATAGTTGGTTCATGTACAGATATCTCATCCTTGATCATTCTTTGTTTGGTACTTATAGTTGAACAATTACTTCTACAGGTTATAATTGAATACTTTGTTGACATGCTCAGTTATCGAGGTGCTGATACTCAGTTTTAAATTTTCAAGGAAAAATATTTAAAAAATACGACTTTCGTTTCCTAAACCACGTGCACGGGAAAAAGACAACAAAGAAACCGTATCTTGGAAATGGCGACCATCTTTCTCTCAATAACCGAGTTTCAACCAAAATTGATTAGAAAAGTGTTCTACTGGGGCCTTCAACTGAAAACCAGCTGGGTTGAAACGGTTGATGCTAATAAAACACCACCTTAGAAACGTTGGTACTTTACCCAAGCCTCGTGCATAAAATTTTGAATGATAATTTGCCATGTTTCTCCCTCTGATCGTATTTCCTATCATTGTAGTGAATCTCTCCAAGGCGTGAAGAACTTCCATTGCGGTTGACTGTTGCTAAAAAAAAAAAAAAAAAAAAAAAAAAAAAAAAAAAAATAGGAACATCAGACATTTAGTAAAGCCGCACTCTTTAGCTGCTTGCATTGACTATTATTTTTTTAAATTTAATTTAATCCGTTATTCACGTAGAAAATCAGCATAAAGTTTGCAAATCAAAAGAGCAATAATGGAAGAAATTATATTTATGTCTTTCAGGCAGCATTAGCAATAATCTCAGTTATCGAAACATTTACAATCATTCATTTCGATTGTGACAATTGAAAAATACATAACAAAACATTGTTAAAGAAATAGAAAATGAAAAGACGAGAAACCAGAGGTACCGTTCCAGGTAGATTCAGGACGTGGTCCAAAAAGTGACCTAATTGCAGAAGATTAGCTGCTCTGTTGAAATAATCCTGCAAATAAAATTGAAAGGAAAAGGCTTAGACATTATTTGTCTACAATTGATTGCTTGCGAGCTATTTTATTAGTTATAAAAGTAAGGAGATACGAAAAAAAACTGTAACCACATGGGAAATCCATTTTTTGGAAATTTTTTAAGAAAACCAGAAATAAGAAACCGGGAAAAACTTCAGAGACAGTGTGCTGGAATCTAACCTGAAGAAGTGTTCCGTTGTCAACATCGATATGGCTGCTTCTAAAGTTTATAATGAAATCACGATCTGTGAAAAGAACACCAGAGGAACGACATTATTAGTGAGATTTATTATCGTGTTTACGTCAAACGTGAGATTCGCGTTTTTGTTTTCTTGAAAATATGAGTACATAGATGGGAATAGTGCAAAACAATTGTGGCTTTTCTTTGTAACGCAAACCACTCAATTTTACTGAGAAACTAAAAATAGCGAGCGGCAAATGAAGGATAAACATGGTTAAACGTAATTCTATCTCTATTGTTGACGATCTTTTCCTGGAATAAGGTCAATCGAAGGAGACCTTAGTTTTCACGTATTAAACTAGACTAAGACAATACTAATTTATTATACATTTACCCGTAAGCAGTTTGGTCATAAGATCTTCAGTCCCTTGACCGTCATTGGTTGTAGACGCGGTAACAGTGACTTTAACTCTGGTTGGCGTTTCACGTGTACCATCGTCTACCGATGTATTCTTGGAAACTTGAGAAACAAAGGACATTAGAGCCACCTTAACTGTAGTTGGAGGTACAGTTCTCAGAGATTTCGTTGAAAGCAATGTTTCAGTTTCCCAAGATGTAATTTTCAAGACTGGCTTCTCACTCATTCCTTCGCCTGATGACGTTATTAAAGATGGAGTGTTCAGCAGTCGACTCGACGAGAACGAAACATGGGAAACAAAAGGAGATTTAATCAAACTTAATGTCATTTGTTTGGGAGATAGCGTTTCATTGACAATGGATTGTGTCGTTAAAAAGGAAACTGCCAGCGATGGAGTCATAAACGACAACCTCGTTAAAGACGACTGTAGCAAATCGCGTCCTGGAATAACTGAAGAAAACGTTTTATCCACAATTGAAAACGAAAAAGGGCTGACTAACGAAGAGGGAGAAGGAGACCGGTCACTGACAGGCTGCTGTGTTGAAGTTTGAGTTGGGTGTCGTGGAATGCTTATTGGCGATGACACCAGAGCTGCAAAGTAATTAGACATTCGCGTTACTTAGGGAAAAGTTATTGGGCATACACAGTCAACTTAAACCATTCTTAACAACCAATGACGAAAGGGCATCGCGAAGAAAATTTTTTTCCCAGAATCAGTCGAACTATCTCCAGTGGAACGAGCAGCAACCTTATTTCTCTGGGCAAAGAGACCTGGGAACTGGATCACCACAAGAGCCATACCCCCTCAAAAATGGTCTTAGTATATTGCAGAGAGAACTACAACGACAAAAACAACAACAAACAGCAAAATATGGGTTGATACTCTTGCATTTATTTAAGTAGTTCTATCTATAGGGGTGTAGATGACCGGCACCAGTCTTTCACACAGCGATTTAAACCGACCTAAGGTCGAGTCGGTTATTTTTTCATAATGTTTTTTGTTGTTGTTTGCCTTTACGTTTACGAGGGACTGCCTGTAGGAAGCATGTGCAAACGAGCAATAACGAACCACTAACGAGACCAGTTATACTTAATGTTAACAAAAAAAAAAAAAAAAAAACCCGCACTAACTGAGACTGGAATTTATCTTTAGAAGAGTTGTAGCTATATAACGACTTACCGTGACAAATTATATCCGTGATTTTGCTTATAACTGAAAATTCAGAGAACTTCGATGTATCGCCATATTGAAGTACTGCATGAAAGTCAGAAATGTCCCTTACATTGCTCTGAACACCAAAAGTGACAGCTATCTTTTTCACTCCTTTGAGTTTTCCATCCGCCACTCTGAGTCCTACTGCGTACTTTTCGTTCAGTTCCTCCTTCACCAACAAAAATACTTCCGGTATCTTTGCAAACGTGGTGTTAAAAAGGTGATCCAAATCACTTCCTTTTTTGTTTGAGTGCATAAATGGCAAAGTATTAATTTCATTCTGAAGATTATAGAAACTGTCAAACTGACCAAACGCGATATTCACGTGGACTCGTGTGTTGTAAAGGACCACTGCAAAATCTCCCGCACTTGCCCCAGACTGGAAATTCGTTACAATGGAACCAATTAGACTTCGTTGATCTCTAAAATCTTGGAGGGAAATTGATTGCGATGAGTCAATTGCAAATGCAATTCTTGGTGGTTTGTCACACGATTCACCTGTAATTGGTAAAAAAATTAAATGTCATGAATGTGATTATAACATGTTCTTGAAAAATCAGTTGATAACTAGAGGGAGGAGGCCCTCCACAGCTTCCAGGGCATTAAAGCTATGGCAATCTATACAATGAACACTTTAAAACTCGCGTTTTGATTGGTGTGGCGTAGTTTGTGATTAGAGTACAGACGCACGAATGACGTCATTGACTGGTGTCACCGGCACGTGAGCAGAATCTAGAGTCCAGCCGGAGTTTCTGGTAAACAAACGATTTTGGCGAGTGGCGGACATTTGGGTAGAAAAGTTAAACTATCTGATGAACAACGAATGTTTTTAAAGTCACCTCACCTTTGCTGTGATGTGAAAATTTAAGGAAATATTTGCACAGATATGTCGCCGATAGAAATCCAGTAAATGTGGATAATCGATCACAAATCGCAGTGAAGCGACTGACGTGCTGTATTATTTTAGGGTCAGAAATTCCTTCTAGAATAAAGGTTAGTTTTGAAAATGTTCTTTGTAAACTGCTTTCGGATTATACTCTGAATGAGAGGGTCCCAATTTTTTGTTTTTGTTTTTTTGTATAGAAGAAATAAATTTTGTTTTGCCGTGGGTTTGTACTCTGATATTAAACGCATAAGAGATGTGAAAACGTGGTAAGAACAACGGTTGCGCTACTCACCTGCGGCTCTTAGCGCACTTCTTTGTTGTTACCACGTTTTGACGTTATCTGCGCGTTATCAGACTAAAGACCCACGGCGAAATAGAAACCATTTCTTAATTAAAAGACGGCAAAGCGAGCAGTTGACCCCGTATGACGTGAGAATTACGTCATGATTTCAGAACAACCATCATCTTAGATAGATATTATTATGTTGAATAATAATAATAATAATAATAATAATAATAATAATAATAATAAAAACATATTTATGCAGGATTACCATTTCAGTTATAAAAACTGCTATCAACATGCGTCCTGCGTTAAAAAGAAAAAAACAACTAGATCTAAAAACCTATATAAGAAATCAAGAAATCATCCATATGAAAAGAGATAAAAGGACTAAAACTAGAATTCTTAACAATTATTAAAAATATCTGCCCCTTTATAAAAAAAAACGCTCGTTTAGTCGATTCCAATTTAATCCTATCAATAACTAGTTTGTTCTTATTCCTAATATCATAATCATGAATATCATGTCGTTTATAATTAAGTTGAAAATAATTGGAAAAATAACTTGGGGCCGTTCCCTGGAGGCACTTTTCAACCAGTTTAACAATGTGGTTTTCTCTTCTTCTCGTATGGGTGTCCCAACCAAGACTTGTAACCATCTGTTCGGCGGACAAATGGGCAGTATTTGACTCGATTTCTCATTATCGAAAACCTCGTAAAACTGTCAAAACTGACACAATACAAGATTACAAAGAAACACTAATATAATATATGAAACTGTAAAGGTGTGATTATAATAATCCTAAAATTTTTCATTCGAGAAAAAATGGATGTCAAAAGGTAGATGCCTTGGAAACATCAAGTCATGTCAACAATCACCGTTTCATACCATAATGTTGCTAGATAACTGTAAGGACAAGTTGCAAACTTTACTGGCTTCTGTTATATCGTTGTTTTTGTTTTTTCAAAGGAACTTTAGGGATGTTTAAAGTCACCGAAGATGATTAATAATATTATTAAAAACTGAATCATTGTATAATGCAATTCGAGGAATTTGATTGGCTTAGCGGCCATGGTATATGAGCCATTATACCATGGCCGAGAAATGGCGACCATTAAATTGTCTTCTGGGTATTCTTGCACAGTGAAATCAGTAAGATCTAGCAATATTTCTTGATTGTTTTTAATAAAACAATTATTCCACTTGCGCTTGTTGGATATGAGATGATCATAGCCAACTTGGCGTTACGCGCCTCGTTGGCTATCTATCATCTCATATCCAACAAGCGCAAGTGGAATAATTGTTAAATAATAATAATAATAATAATAATAATAATAATAATAATAATAATAATAATAATAATAATAATAATAATAATAATAATAATAACAATAATAATAGTAATAATAATAATAATAATCTGGTGATTTACCGCCAATGTCTTTCACTATCATTTCCACGAAAGCCAAAACAAAACTGAAGGATAAATGATCACTACAGTACAAATAGTTACAAAAGAGTATATGAACTAGGCACTGTCACTGGAAACTTAGCCATCAGCCATATCCAAATTGTGAATCTTTCTACCACCCAAACACTTTTAAAATAGTCAAGCTACAAAAATAATTGTTAAGCTAATGCTTATCATGACAAGTATTAACTTCCTATCATTTGCCCGGCAAAATAAATAGTAAGTTGTCTTCTTCACATATTCTTTGATATTGAAATTTGAAATGTAATATTGGCCTTAAAAGCTTTTTTTTGGTTTCTAATTTAAAACGAGATCTTTTGTCTACCCTTTCCTGCATAACAAAGTTGCTTTTGTTCTCGAATCTTGAGTCAGGATGTGGTTCATTTTAGGCTCATTGCAAACAAATTTTCTCGCAGATGTTTGCTGAGCAAGTCCCAGTCTAAATTGTAAAAATTCCCAGAAACTAGCAGTTTTCATTTAAGAAAATGCTTCATTGATTTTCAAAGTTCTCATCTTTTCAAAAAAAAAAAAAAATGAAGTATTACCAGTGTTTCGAGATTCGTCATCAGTTTTGTCACAAGAACAAGACACGGTCGACAAACACCTTCGACACGGCGCACACACGTACTGAATAAAAAAAATAACCTATAAATTCTTTCATTAGGAAACTTCTAAGCTAGTTTCCTTGTTATACGGATTCATTTTGCAACAGTGAAAGCAACAGAAAGTATTTACAACTACACATTAAAAAAAAAAAAAAAACAAAACAGCAAGCGACCCTTCTATTCAAAACGATTGCAATAGATACCTCAAGGAGTTGTGACGTCAAATACTATAATTTTTCAGCCTCTAGAGGGAGAAAGTATTCTTTTACTAGGCTCTAGCTTGATAATTCTGAATCTCGGGGCCTTTATGGCTCACCACAGTTTTGGTATATAGGCTGCATACAGTCAGTATTTTGTTTCACAGAAGAATATGAAGATTTAACCTTTTTTTAGTATTTTAACAATCTTGATCACACAAAGTTTCAAATTGCCATAGAGCGTTAAGATTACTTCCTTCAAGGTTCTTGCCAGGAAGTGGCTTTATCGCAGAATGTGGATGGTGTTGCTCGTGCCCTGATAAAGGCTTTTCGCACCTTATACCAAGCAAGTAAAGTTATCGTTCGCCGGTTGACTATGATTTAACGAGAAAGAGTTAAATGGCTAATCAGCAGAATAAGTTGTAACAAACCTGATCTTGGAAACCAGCCAAAAGATAGCAGGACAATTATCCAATTCTCGCTAGCCATAAAACTGATGGATTTCTTCATGATAAGTCTCAGTACAGCTTGCAATAATAACCTCTAGAACCTTTTGACGATTAATGAATAAACGAAAGAAAACGCTGTCTACTTATTTGGACAGTATGAGAAACTTCATATGTTTTTAATCAAATATTCAAAAATCTTAAAAGGATGTTAATCATGTTTAAACGAGAGCATGAGAAGTCGGAAGCCTCACGACATGTTTCTGAATTGTCTATTTGCGTTTCCATGTCAACTTCTTCTAAATATTAGAAATTTAAGATGAAAGCGGCAAAATAATTCTTATTTCACAGACTCAGAGCAAAGCTTGACCAAAAATTATTCACTTGGACAAAAAGACAGCAAAAAGTTAGTTTTAAAACATAAGGTATTTAGCTTTCTTCAAAAACCTGCATCCCGGCCTGCAGCCGTGAGTTCTTAAAAAGTGGAAATTTTAATAATTATATTGCCAAATAATTAGTAATTCTAGATCTGAAGTTTTAACTGAATGAAAAGAGCGGCAAAGACAGAGAATATAAAGTCTACAATTGATCAAACTAATTGACGTTTTTTATCGCTAAGTAAATTTATTGTCTTTTTTTACTTGATTTTTCTGCGGATCGTTATTCGGTAGCTGTATGCATAAAACAGAAAACAAATCTCGAGAAGAAATACCTTTGTGGCGTGCGTCTTTTCCAAGACACTTAGCGTTTACAAAACAGATTGAATTAAGAAGCCGAGAGATGTGAATCACTTTCACCATACAGTTTTTGAATATTTCATGCATATTTTTTCCCATCACTTTAGATCTGTTACCGGGTCCTTGTTAGTTCTGGTCTCTCCTTGTCGCTTGGTTTTGCTTTGTTTTTCGTTTGTTTGTCTTCTTTTTCCGTTTTGACTACTTTATTCCGAAATGATATCAATAGACATCATAGCGTTTGGTATAGATGTTTGCATGGTAATCTTTCATTTAGCTTGTCATTTTATGAGAAATTAAAGTGCTCTTCCCTTATCTTCTTTTCCATCTTATATTAGCATTCTATCACGAATGCGGCAACCTGATTGGCTACGCTACTCGCTATATTGTTCTGTGATAGATGAGCGGGTAGCGAAACGTACACTTTTAGTGGAAAATTAATTAAGATTTGTTCTAAAGCAACCAAATTATTCGCTTGCGTTCTTGTTGCAAAAAGAAGTCTCGGGCTCCAATTGTTAGATAGATGCATGCCCAAAATAAAAACAATTTTGGTCATATGAAATTTGCAAACTTTATAAAGTCCAATACTGGGGACCATTCGCTTCAGTGTGACGCACTTATAAAAGCTATCACAGTGATATTTTGAGGATAGATAGTACGTCTAAAGATGTCTCCTTTGAGGTCCGCAACATGAAGTGACGACGTGTTATTATGCGGTGATAAATTGATCATTGCCAAATGGTTGCTATCTTGGATCCGTCATCTTGGATTTCTGGAATTTTCCAAACCTTCAAGGAAAGCGCTGAAATTGAACAAAACGTAATCAAAACCAATAGCGGAACACACGAGCCAAAAACATAAAAATTACGGGAAGAAAAGTGATTTATCTTCATTTTAAAAAGGGATTTTCTATTTTCTGAAAAAAAAATTGCTTGTCAAAAAAAAAAATGGTTGCCGTGGTAACATGAAAGTAAATGAACACTAACAACCTCAGATAAATTTCTGAAAAAGACGTGAAGTTTCAAGGCGTTTGTTCAAATGTTTAAAAAGTTATTCAGGTTTTAAATCGCAGCGGACAGAATCTCCCCCCCCCCCCCGGTCTAGATGTGGTTAAACAGGAAACCTCTGGTATAAAAGGGGCCTGTGTCCATTCTCACCTTCAGTTGTCAATCAACCATCAGAGCGTAAACAACTAACCAACAACATGCGTCTTTCTCCACGACCCTTACTGATAAAATTGGCTCTGTTTTCGGAATAAAACCCTTTAACCAAATTAGAAACCAATCACTCGTATCGTTGTGGTGATATTATGAAATTTTAAGAAATACTTTTTCGGAGAACGCTTCAGTCAAAACTTGCCACAACTGAACGGCGTCTTAATTTCACACCAACATGTGTCAAAGGAACTTCTTGCTTAAAATCAGCAGCTAATTAAACTGGGGCTTTTCTTCAAAACGAAGTCGATTGCGAATCGCTTTAGTCACCAAGTGCATAAAAGTCCTGATAAATTACTTTAAAAAACGTCTTGCGAATTTTACAGGGCACTAACGGGTAATTTCTGGTGTTCTATTCTGTGTTCATGAGCGTTGAATTTGTTGACTTCCTTGAGCGCCAATTATATTATTAGCTAATCGCTGCAAGCCGTAAATAATTTACGTTTTTGGTTGAGCCAAAGAAAGTGGAGAAACCAAACATTTCGCTTCCTAGAGTGTAGACAAAAAAATATTAAAATTGAAAGCTACAAGTTGGAGGACATGAGGATTTGAGTCCCATTTACCATGGCTGAAAAGTCTATATTTTTGGGGCCGTTTTTACTTTTGTGGTTGTTTTGTTTTTGTTTTTATTGTTCAACTGCTAGTAAACTACAACGACGAACACCAAACGAAGATGACAGGAATATCATAGTTAAAAGGGTGAGTGTAATCTAACAGTTCTTAGGGGTTACGTTTAATTCCACTAGCGAATGTCGCGAATTCAATGCCTTAGTATTATAATCGGATATTAGTAGATAAGTTAGATAAGTTTGCATCATCACAATTTGAATTTAAGTCAGGTCAGTCATTTCGAATCTTGACCCTTGATTTAATTTGTTATCTTTTTCACTGAAGGTATCAACACCTTCGTGGAAGCGCTCAAAATGGGGACCTTAATTAACCTAAATAAACGATATGATGTATTTAGGGGTTTTGTACATGTTACAGGTCTGGTTAGATGTTGCCGAGATGGGCACTTTAATTTTCTTTACCTCACATAGTGATGCTTATGATTACACCAATCTGATAACAGGACATTATTTACACTAAAATTGATCTATTTACTCTGTATCTTATACATATACATACACATATAATAATATGAAAATAATTATATGACTTGAATTGTCGAACTGTGTGACGGTTATCATACGTTAACATACAAATTATGTGTAATCTTTTTTGCGGTGCATGCTTCAGGTTCCTAGGTAGCAGAGGCAAGATGAGACACTTGCCTCTTCTAATTTTTTAATCCCAAATTTAAAAAAATACTGTCATTTGAAACATAATTTCCAAATAACATTTGTGATTGCGTTTTCAAAGTTTAACCTTCATAAGGTGAGCTCCCGATTTGTTCGAAATAAAGTGCGAGGTTCAACAAAAATTCTTCAAATGCGAATGTAGTGTGAGAACTTTAAGAAGTTCAAATAAAGTCATAATGCCGTCGGCGAGCCCTAAAAGGGCAGTGTCACCTATTTTTAGTGTCACATCATATTTGTATAGACGTAAATAATGGCGCACGCAAAAAATGGTTCAGTTTTGTTAACAATAACCTCACTAGGGCACAGAAAATAGTAACCTTAATTCATCTTTGGCTGCGGATGGCTAGGATGGAAATGGATGGCAACTTGAAAAATGTGGCCAAGTGTTTTCAAGTTCGTGCTATGCCGAGTATCTTGGGAAAATGGCTAAAAACGGATTATAGTTTATTCTTGTTTGCAGAAATTATTTCATATTTTCTTCCCGGTGCTCTAAGAACAATATGATGTTAGAGAAGAGGTTCTTAGTCAAATGTTTGAGCAGTTGTGACCAACATACAGCAAAATATCCGTGACAGTGCTAAGTGCTTTAAGTTCTGGTTAGAAAGGAGGAAGGCCTGTACGACCCCTACCGGTCATATTGGCCGCTTTTTCTCTCAGTCTTTGGACCAGGCAAATTAACTTTTTTGTGTACATTTATGGTGGGATTATTGTGAACTGGAGGATTGGAAGATTTAATACTGACTGAATATAATAGTCTTAGAGCCCTGTGTTTAACTTTAACTTGAAGAAAGAAAAACCTGGTGATTGTTAAAATTTTCTATTGGTTCCAGTCTAGGTCAGATTATTTACTCTATGGTCAGCTTCAAACTTCCCGATGGAAAAGATTGAATTAAATGAGCTTGTGTATCTGTATTTTTATTTTTGTAGCTGATATCGCCAGGTTATTATTCCCAAGAATGCAATGCTCACAAGCGATGCAAAGACCCCGTAAAATATTGTCACATGTTTTTGTGTGTGGATTGTTTGAAAGAAAATGTAGCTTGCACCCAAAATGGTCAATGCTGTCCTGGCTCAGAGTGCATCTATGGTCGCTGTAAATCTGGAGCTGCCGCTGGACAAGCAGGTATAACTCGCCAATTTAAGTGATTTCTTTTTGCTTTTTATAAACACTAGCTGTATATATCGATTTTCAATTGTGTCGAAAATAATTACTCGTTTGCTTTATATTACTGCGCTCTGTAATCGGTTAGAAAAACTGGCGCCACTTTTCCGATCAATGAGAAACAAATACAAAACTCATCATGCTGTTTGCACCTGTTGTGATTGGCCAGAGTAATTACTTTTGGCGTTCGTGTTACCAAACTCAATTGAAAATCTTGCGGTCTAATTTGCTTTTGGTATTTCCGTCTATAATGCATTACAATATAACCACAATGGACGAGCAAACTAAAATGGATTGAACAATTTTAACCAAAATCAACCTACAAAAGCCACAATATGTACAGTATATGTACACTCAACAAAATTACTCAATTCTAATTGTTCGAGAGCAGTAAAATTCATCCAAAATTATACTCCGAAGAAGTGCCTATTATGTTTCCATGACAACAGCGCATGCACACAGCCGTACGTGCAAAATTGAACGTCGACAGAAAAAAAATGGCTGACAGTCACTTTACAGTTTCAAATGAAGAAGTGTTCCAGAAAGAAGAAGCAAGCAACTATATCAAAGAAGCGTACAAACCTGGGTCAATTTTTGGCTTAGCTTGGCTGAGGAGCGCAATATCAATACGAACCATGAAGAAAGCTCGGCCGCTAATTTGACTGAGCTCGAGTGCACTATAAATAAAAAAAAAACAGACGACCTTCCTGGTTAGCAGGTGCTCGTGTTGTTTTGAAAGTTGTCAAAATGCACGAGCGATAATCTCGAGAACTTTCAAAGCATCACTCTTTTAATCACGTATTGTACTCAAGATCACGAGAGTTCGTATAATATTGCAGAGAAGGAAATACCAAAACTAGTGCATAGTTTTGTTTTTTGGCCCATTCTGATTGGCTAGTCAAACTTCGGATAGTATTTTCTATTTACCTCCCAGCTTTGTTCTGGGTTTTTGCGTGCATGCGGGTTTTCTGTATAATCAGTGGCCAGAAACTGAATAACAATAAATGGTAAAATAATTGGTTCATATCCTCCAAATCAATTTGAAAACATTTTCCTCAATTGAATATGAACTTAACTGAAGTTAATGGAAAATTTATGTGTTACTTTAGGAGCCTTCTGTGACAGACAAAGTGATTGCAAAGATCCGGACCTCTGTTGTGTCCGCGAGGCCGCCATTAATCCTGCTATCTCGATTTGTAAGCCTGCCTTAGACGAACACCAAACGTGTGGACCGTATAATCAGTACCGCACACTCTACCTTGGTGGGACTGTGCAACCGGCCTGTGGGCCTTGCAAACAAGGATTAACATGCAAGCAAGTGGGGTAAGAAAATATTGAAGAACTATTTTCAGGGGTGAGAGTTCGAGAGCGAAGGGATTTGCAGATTTGAACTGTAGAGGAAAACACCAGCAGGAGTAGAGCACATCCATTAGGAGTGCCGTGTCAGTTTTGAGGAGTTAGCCGGTGGCAGATAACCCAAGTTAAATGAGTACCTGAGCCCGATATCCCACAATGCTCACTGTCTCCTATCGACATTCATGGCATATCGTCCTCGGCCAGAAACATCAGGGCCTAAAATGCTGCTGTTAATTAAGCGACCTTGACTGAAGAGGGTATCGGGCAGACAAATGAGCCAACCATTCTTAGAGGGAGCTGAAAGTTTCCCCATAGAATTCTTTATGCCTCAACTCGTAAAACGGCAAACAAGTATTTTCTCTTCCAATAGTCAACCACCAGAAAACAGTCCTACGAAACAAATCAAAAAAGCGGTCCAAAACGTGAAAAAAAGGTGCAGAAAATGGCACTCCAAAATATCAACGCACGAAAGGAGATTGTATTGAAATTACTGGTGAAATTTAAGATAAGAGAGACCGAATCTGGTTTGAAATGAAACGGAATCGTAATCGCAGTTGTAATCAACTGTCCAATCAGAAATCGAATATAGGTTCCAGACGACCATTACTTAACGACAAAGGTGAAGTTAAGTTTGTTTTCAAAAAGTTGTTGCAAAATTTTGACTGGATAATCGATCTCCACAGCGAAGTACGTAAATTCATTAAAGCTGGACCCATTTTTGCACCTTAAGCTGTAAAATTGAGTTCTGATATGTGATTATTTTCATGGTTTTGCAGGATTTTCGGTGTTCATCAAGTTTGTCTCCCAGAGGCAGCACCGGCTGGCAAGAAATAAACAAGAAAACGAAAAAGATTGGGTGAAGAGAAGAGGAACTGAGCACTGGACACTGGAAACTAGCACACACACAAAACATGAAAAGCTTTTAAAATTCTGCAGGCAGTGAGCTTCATCTGCCACCAGCAGATTACTTGGTGGGAAAGGACTAACTCTACTTATTTTATTTCTTGTCTGTGCGTGTGTTGTTTTGTTGTACTAATGTGGATCATTTTTGTAATCTCTACTATACAGAACTTCATTCTAACTTGCTATTTTCTTAGTGTCCTGAGTTTTTCTATCCAATGCAAAACTTTTACTTAAACATAAATTATACAGGGGAGGGTTAAGTTATTTGGCATAATGTTGTAATATCTTTATTGAATAAAGCCAATTAACCGAGACACAACATGGTTGGATAAAATAAAAGCACGAAGCTTTTTTTAGCCTTCGACGTTAATCGTTCATCAGTTAATGTAATTTGTCTCGCTAGTTTGGGAGCAAAAACGCTTCTAGTTGTATGCCTGAGGAAGAAGCTTCACGATAATCTATTTCTGCGCTTTCACTTCATTGTAAAGGAAACCTATTGTTTAGCAGGAACATATGCGAAATCTCATGCGCGAACTAATGTACGTAAAAATGATAAAATGCGCAGTACAGTGGTGATTAAAAAAACCCCGAGTACTAGGACGTAGACTCAGACTTTGTGATTGTTGGAGTGCCAATCGTATTGCGACAAACACCTGCAACAAAATTAAAGCATGGTTCCTATTCCGCGCGAAAACGACTTTTTCATAGTAGTAAGATGTTTTGACCAAGCAATTAGAAATCGCCTGTGATTCAAGGCGTAGGGATGGCGGTAAGGGAGGGGGTGATTAGGAAATTCGCTTCTGACGTTCTTGGGGGTTACGTTGTGGGCCGTTGTATGTCTTTGTTTCAGTTTTAGCCCAATGGCCTTTTTCAGGTTTGAACAATTGACCTCATTCGTACCTCCCCGTAAAAAATACAGCTGAGGACCCTGCCCACTGGGTGTATAGCTTTTTTGCTTTTCTTTTTTTTTTTTTTAATTTCAAACTCCCCTCCTCCCTTCCTGGCAATAGAACGTCACCACCCTCGATAATAACAGTCCTAGTCGAGAACATCACCCACGTCACCTATATACAAAGACCGCAAGAAGTAGAAGCCCAATAGCTACAATCCTATCTATTTCGCCTCAATTCATTCATTTTCGTACAACAATAGGATACAATCACTCCCACACCAAAATTACATCATAACAAATTTGACCGGTCGTTACCGGTACCGAAACAGTCGTTACGTGGCGTTACAACCGGATATGATCTTTTCGTGTTGGGTTTTCTTTCGCAAGAAAATCTCTGAAACTGAAACGCCAAAACTGACCTGCATACAAACGTCGCAGCAAAATTCAAAACCTAGTAGTTTCAATCCTATCTATTTCACTCCAATTCATTCATTTTTGTGCAGCGCTTTGGTGAAAACGGTATCCAAAATAGGTCACAGAAAAACGTTACCAGATAATTGTCACTATGTTATGCAACGTTAACATTACAGCCGGATTTGACGTTTCCGTATCAGTGAAAATAGTGCAAACTGACAACAAGAGATCTCGATTTCAAAACAGCTCGTTTTAACAACAACAAAAAAAAAACGACAACAACAACAACAACGCACAAGGGAAAAGAATTTTTTCAAACATAAGTCCTCAAGACTGAAAAGATTTAAAGGAGTGTCCACCCTACTCCTCTCCATGAATTTCTGACGGAATAACAACTAGCTGTCCGAGTTAGCCCGAATAACACTGACATTTCTTGAGAATGTCGCAGATCTGTTGAAGATCAACGAAAGCACACGAAAGCTCACGAAAAGAGCCACAGGAATGTGTACCCCAAGAACGATAGCAAAACCTATGCTATAACAACCACGACGTAAATATCACCGAAAAATACGTGTAGGAAAACTGATTTTAATTTCTTTCGTTAATTATGACGTTATGTCGTTACTGATTAATCTCTCATAGTCCCTGTTTTATACTTTTGACTAGAAACAAAAAATATATATAATGCAGTACGACGAAAGAAAACTGCAATTAAAGAAGTAGTAAAGTTTTTTTCGAGCTAATGTTACAAAAACTTTTATTTGATCAAGTTCACGTGTTTTTACATGGTAAAAACCTGTTTTCGTTCATGCACTTTTCAATGTGGTTGAAAATGTTTTGCATCTCTTTGGGCGTATCTATTTACGTAAATAGCATCAAATGCTTCAACGAGTTAGTTTAAATATTGAGGATTCAATAGAGCAATATGAAGATCCCACTGCTCAAAAACAAAGTAATATGCATTATGACACGAAAAGCGGCATCGACGTGAACATGAACAAAAGCCTTATAAGTAATATACATATACATAAATTGAGAGCTTAATTTAATGGTTATTTCATTGAGCAGTAGAGCGCGATGAGCGACAAAAGCTTTTATCCTTCTCAGTGATCAGTTTCTAATTTGTCGTGGACTGTAATTTGTAGCCGCCACCCATAGCTATTATAAGCTTTAATTTTCCTTGAAGTGTGGTTCCTTGAAGTCCACTCTTTATCATCCTTACTGATTGAGCAGGTACGCGATCAAGTATGTTATGGGCTATTTTGTTTTTAAGCCATCATTTCTTGTCATCTTCTTTTACACAAATCTCATGAACGCCGAATATTCTGTAAAGAAAAAAAAGGAGAACAATTTTAGAGTCAAAGTAAAGCCAGTGATAAGTGAAACGAGATGTATATGGCGTTATCAAGAAAGTTTAATTTTAGATATCTGATCACTGATTGAATTTCCTGTACAGGGACCAGCGGGATTCATTCCAAATAAAGTATTAATTTAAAAACTTACCCAACTTGCTTGCAGACCAGTCCCGCTTTGCACGGTCCACACGCCTGTTGAACTTGAGCCCCAATGTAGACATTTTTAAAGAAGTTGATTGGACCACAAACCATATTTTCTTCCAGAGGGGGTTTACAGATGGATATATGTGGATTGATAGCCGACTCTCTGGAATGTAAATACAAACAATTTGTCAAATTCCAGTTACTCTTTGGCAAAAGCCTTGTTCCTTTGATTTGTTTGTGGTTGCTGTTGTTGTTGTTTGTTTGTTTTGACCAACTAATCTGCAAGACACCCATAAAACATATAAATTTCAACCATGATTATCTGAATAACTGATGTGAGAAAGCTACCCACCATTGAGAGTCTCGGTTTAGTTATTAAAAGAGGAAAAGGATTGCTGTGAACTTGATCTTACTGAAATGGGTCAAAGGGACCGTGCTTTGGAGGTTAGCGCTGTCCATTTACGTCCTCTGTTACTTAATTCCAAAATGTTGATATTGATCTCAAGATTTTTGGAAGTATTTATACAGCTTTTTCAATTAACGTTGTCGGATCAAAGCTTAAAGCTTAAAGACATCTTCAAAGAGGCTGCCACCTCATCCATTTGATATCCTAACATTTCTTTCATCCAAATGGCTCGCCATCGGAAATACTCACCGGACGGACGAGGCATAGCTGATTTCGGTGAACTTATTCGTAAAAAAAATCCACAGAATCTTGAGGTCTTGTCTCATAGCTTTATACTTTGATCCGACAACGTAAATTGAAATAGCTGTATACGCAGGTTGCATATACAGAGTTTCCAGAACGTGTTGAATGAGAAGGCTCTTACAAACCTCACACAGCATGTTCCAGGGGGATCTTTACAATCATCATGTCGATCACAAAATGTCCCAGGTGCCCCTCCCGCTGCGTCTTTCTTACATCGACCATATGTGCACTGTCCCTTACAACACTGACCATTCTGAGTGCAGGCGACGTTTTCCTTTAGACAGTGAACGCATAGAAACATGTGACAGTACCTTCCTGGAAAATAATTGATTAGTCAGATTGATTTGATTTCTCTCCACGGCCAGAGGAGTTTTCTGGGAGGGAGATTTTTCCGATTCGGAATGCCTGCTCGGTTCAGAAAAAATGGGGGGAGAAGCACGATAACAAAGCCCATACGTTTACTTTGAAAAATTCAAGCCTATTAAATCTTACTGCAATCACAGACTCTAGCTCTCTCGAACTGTTACTACTTTTTGCGAGGTTCCTTTTACAAAAAGATCGATTAAAACAAGTCAAGACAATAGAAACAGCTCGGTGAGACTTAGTAAAGGGTGACCGCAACCGTTTAATAGAAGGTAACCGCTTGATTCAGTGCCGCTTAATACAGGTTCAACTGTAGTACCTTACTACCTGTTATCGTGATTCCTCGAGGGTATTTTTCTTTCCTTTAGCGTTTCAGATCGTGATAGTGGAAGACTACTGTATTTGGCCCCACATGAAAGTTTGAAATTGCTACGGCTTCTTGCATGCACTTTTCACACCAAAGCGCTCTAATTGGTTGTCAACCTCGTTCCCTGGTATTTTCCCTTGTAAATTGGGGAAGAAGGCCTCTCACTTTCCTTGGAAATGACGTTGTTTGGTTGTTTACTTTTATCTTAGAGTGATCATGTCAAAATGGACTTCGACTTGGTGTTTCTGTTGCGTTTTAAATGTTTTTTGGTCTAAAATTTTTCAAACCAGTTTAATTTTTTACTTTCCTTTGTGCAGTATTCATAACCATAATCTGAGAAAAGGAAAAAAAATCAAACTGGTTTCACAACTTTGAAACTACAAAAAAGTTGAACCCCAACATTTCCAACGAGATTCTTCACCTCAGACTTGTCTTGAGAAATACAGGTAACTTGCAGAAAGTAACCGTGACAAAAGACTGGTTCAACGTGGATAAAACGGTCTAATTGTAGCCACGCCGGTCTTTAACTCACCCTGTTCACAAGGCTTGTGCGCATTGCATTCTTGAGAGTAATATCCTGGTGCGAGCATGCGTGGTTGAGGTCTTGCTGTTCCAGCATTGTCTCCTAGTGGTGACATTTGAGGATCCATTTCAGGGAATGGCATCATACCCTACAGGGAAAAAAATATTTCAATTTTAGTTTATGCCGTATTGAAAATCTTTCTTACGTCCAACAGAACTAAGGAATCCGTGGTGGAGATACCTTACAAATTAACAGTAATAAATTTAGCTTAATAGTTACATTTCTCTGTTGAGTTGTTTTTGTATATTTCTTGGCATTTTACAAAGTCTGGTTTCGTTCTATTTTGATCAATCTGTCTTGCCCGTCCCTTTGGAGTTTAAAATTACACAGACGTGCACAACCATAGTTCTGCACAAGTAGCATATATTTTCTGTTGGAATAGAATTATTTTAAAAACACTCCGTGAAATAAACATACCTGACTTGTAGACTGATCAAACTTTCGTAAACCAACGGTTTCGTAAAAATTAAATCTGTATTTTGTTTCAGATAGGTTTTGAGTTACATACCGTAGTTGGACGGCTGTGGGCCAAGCTTTAATTTTGGTTTGAATATGAAACAAAACTCCTGTCACATTTTTAATTCCAGTTAAGCCTTTCATAATTTTACCGGCACCTTCCAGATGGCTTTGTAAATGTAATTACGGGTCCCGGTCACTAATTTGGTTTAACCCCTTACTTCGTAGCCTACACATCCCAAAATCAACAAATCAAAGGCATGTTTCAAATTTGTTGCCTAAATTTCTGTCATCAAATCTTGGTCAACAAACAATAACAAGAAAGAACCGAATTAATTGAAATTTCTTTGCCGTGTCTCTAGCTTACCTTCTTGACTCGTTCATCACTGGTTGATTTCGTTTCCTTTCTCCATCGTTGTTTAAGGGAGATCTTCTTAGGAATTGCTTGTAATAGCCAAACTTGACTAAGTATAGTGACTATTAAAAGGCACCAATTTGACTTTAAGTCCATTCCAATCGGAAGAAGGACTGTTAGAAGCCCTGAATCTAGCTGGCCTCTCGGAATCGGCCGAGTTACAGAGTTTACTCCAGCCTAAGTTATTATTTCATAAACTGTTTTATAATTAATGCCTTTTAGAGGAAGCAAGTCTCGCGGCATTTTGCGTCTAAAACGATCATGGCTTCAATTTATTGGCTTGGAAATCCTTGCTATTCCTTTTACTTGCTAAATGAAATCAAGATGAGAAAAATTAATTGCCAATAACGAAGTTGTTTTATAGTAATTATTTTTTCTCCTGTTCGTATTAGCGAGGTGTTCCCTTGTTGGTAAAAACTGGTACCAGCTATTTAAAACAATGGAAGCAGCAAAGTGAATGTGCCGTTCTGAAAGACAGGAAGCTATCCGATTATTGACGGTTAAGTTACAGCAAAGCTTTATTGGCATTCTTTAGATAGGAGCACTACTACAAATAATAATATTCTCGTTCTCGATATTTTCTTTTCTTTCGATGTATTTTCCGCGCGAAGGCCCTCTCCAGAGGCAAGTTTTTGGTGCAATTTATATTCAGAGCCTACGTTCTCTTTGTCCAGCGTTCAGCCGAGAAACAACGAGAAACGAAAAACGCTGGCCAAGTGGAAGCAGGGAACGTGGGCGCTGTCTTTCATGGCCGTTATAAAATTGCCTTAATGCGAAAATTTGAGATTTTATTTTCGCCAATCGATATGTTGACGATGAACCGTGCGAGATCACCTTGAAAACCAAAGACCGATAATAATAAAAATGGCAATCACGACATATGCTCTGTAATCTCGCCATCTTGGTCGAGGACCATCAACAGCTCCAATAAAATATTAAAAGGTTTTGCGCAGACACAAAAGGCTATTGCTTTGTTTATGAAAATGTCATAAAATGTTATTAAAAATAAGACTATTGGCATCATGTTTAGTTCTGTTCTTCCTGGTGGGCAGCTGTTGTGGTACGAAAAATATGACCAGCGCTTCAATGAAACAATCCATCGCCGGCACAGGAAAGAAACGCGTAAGTGATTGAGCTTTTATTGTTTATGCTAGATGAGCGTTCACAATTGATTTTCTGACTTATGGATGATCACCGGTTATGATTATATTTGCTCCAACCAACCTCGATCAAAGTTCAAGCGTTAACTTATATTTTTTGGCCTCTTTAAGACAATGTTTCCATCATGATGACTAATGTGCAGGCCAAGATCTCGATTTAATTATTTTTATTTATTTGTATTTGTCCCTATATTAATCACGGACTGGTGCAGCTAGTAGCTACGGAAGGTTATATCATTCGTTAGTAACTGTATTATGGAAACAAGGCAAAATTGGCCAACAGGAATCTCTTGAGAACTTTAGGTCATATATTGACCAAGGAGGTTGTAAGATACATCAACGATTATAATCAATCAATTTAATCAATTATAAATTTGGTTTGCTTTTGACTGGCTAAAATGTGTCACGTGACCCGATTTACCCTAACTAAAACTTGGGCTGTACCAGATAATATTCTCCAAGTCAATATATTCCAGTTTTCAAAACTTGTGCCACATGAAGGAAAATTCTCAAAACTTTCAAAACTTTCAAGTTGGAACTGAGAGCGTTTTGCTCAGCGTTGGAACCGAGAACATCAACACACTTGTGAAACCAGCTGTGACGGAAAACGCAAACAAGCCAACATACTAACTCGCTCCTTCACTAGGGGAGTAGGGGTGGTGCAGTGGTGAGAGCACTCACCGTTTTTATTATGCTATTAGCGAACGTCTTTGCCTCATTGAAATGAAACACTAAGACCTCTAGTTTGTTTTAGATATACGCACAAATAATTTCCCTTGCAATGTGATGCTGATGAAGTGCACAGCCTCGCACTCCGCTCTAGAAAACCTGTTCGCTTGTCCGGAAACAACACCTTACTGTGCACGCGGAAAAATATCTATTTGCTAAAAAAATTCATAATACAGGGGGGCTAGCTTAACTAAGTGTTGTTTCTTAACAATAGCCTCCTGTTGAACTAACAATAGTGTATCGGTAGGAAACAATACCTAGGGTTCATCTTGGCTCAGCAGGGCCTCGTGAATCTGCCCCTGCAGGTTGATAGTAATATTTTTTCTTTTTCTGATCGTTGCGTCCATTGTAGCAATTTATTCCCGGCATGCATATGCGTATGTCGCCATGGAGTTACCGAGCAATGGTTGAAGCAGGAACTAATGAGTGCAGTGTCAATAAAGATTGTCCATCCGGGAGATTCTGTGACGTGCAAACATGCAGGGCGTGTCTGCACGTGAATGTCGCTTGTCATTTCATTGGTGAGTAAGGCCTGGGGAAAACGTCGAATCACAGGTCACCAAAGCGTATGTGACACAGGTTACCATGCAAGCGTGGTTTAAGAGTTTGTATGGAGTTAAAATGAAATCGAAATTTCGACAACAATATTCCCTAAAAAAAACCCCACAAAAATATACTCAAGTTTGAAAAAGCTTACCCGGTGTGTTTTGCTGTGTTTTCAATGCTCTTCAGTGCTTCCAAACACAGTTTTGAGCGGTTTATCTCTTAGCAGCTGGTCCACGTGTATCACTGTATTATGTTAATGGCAAGGTAGGAAACTACAAGTCGAATTTGAAAAAAATTTGGCCTGCGTTTGGGGAGAGCACTTCGAAAACCTCGCTAAAATTTGCTTGAAACTTAAGCACTCGCCTACCTGTCTCTCCATATGGCAAGAAGGATGATGTGCGGTCCTTCCTGGGTAACTGATTTTCGGCTAAGTAAACAACATAAGCCTATTCTGTTGTTCTGATTACTGGTGCATGTTTTTCAAAATCCCAGGAACATGTTGCGAGGGCTATGTCTGTCAGTACGGCCACTGTACCAAAGGAGTAAAGCAAGGTGAACCGGGCACGTACTGCGATAGGACTTCGGACTGTAACGGGAAGGAGTCGTGTTGCGTCAGGGAAATTTCCATCAATCCACACACATCTGTGTGCAAGCCAATGCTAGATGAGTTTGAGTCGTGTGGACCAATCAATTTATTCCATCACATCTATGTTGGTGGAATGGTAGAACCGGACTGTGGACCATGTAAAGAAGGACTGCAGTGTAAGAATGTAGGGTAAGTCCTTGTATAGAGACTAAGTGAATGGCCAAACGATTACACCAAATGAAATCATTATGTAACATTTTTCTTTTAATGAATATGGATACATGTGTAACATGTGTAACGTGTATATGCACTGCGGATGAAAGATTAAATATCTCGATTGCAAAAACGTTGACACCTAAAAAGCAAAAGCCGTGAGCAATGAGACCCAATGGCTTTATGGGTATAAGTGTACTAAATTTATTTGCATAACATTCAATTCTTGTGCGACGGTTGATGACCAAAATTAGTTGCACGTGGTGAATGATGGAAACTGTCCAAGCTTTCCTTATAGTGTCCAAGTTTCCAACAAGAGCCAATTTGAGTGATATACAATTCGCGATTTGCCTAAGGAAGTTCAAATCAGTCAATGAACTTAGGAAATATTTAGTAGAAAATTATTCGGAAGAATTAAGTCAGCACTGTATTTTTTAATTGTAAAGAATGAGAATGATAAATTATTGATTTTGAAAATGAGGTTATTGTTTAAACACTACCCACAAATCCGTTGGGTCTCATTGTTCACAGTTTATGCTTTTTAGGTGTCAACGTTTTTGCAATCGAGTGTATACATGCGTATACATGTTACACTTATATTCTCAATCATTCATTCATTCTTCACGGGTATATTATGAACTCAGAACATGACCAGCTCCCAGTTGGCTTGATAGCTCAATTGGTAGAGCACTGCACCAGCGTCGCAGAGGTCATGGGTTCAAATCCCTTTCAAGCCTGAATTTTTTCAGGTTTTTCGCAAACAGTCTGGTTGCGTAGATAACTGCGAGAATCTTTTCTTCTATTTAATCATTTTACTGTTCTTATGGCTTAACTGACGGCACAGCTTCCACCCTGCAAGGAGAGCCTCCTTTTGTCTTTTTCTTTACTGAAGAGGAGAAAAGGAGGCTTTGCCTGAATTGCGTCAACTCTTTGAAGCCGCCGCAGCTCAAACTTCTGGTCTAGTCAATATCGTTTTCTCTCGTCAAACTGGTTTTTCCAGTGCGAGCATCCGTTTAGTGGTAAGACCGCTAGTTATAATTGAGCCCGCTGTACTGTAAAAATCAAGATGGCGGCGAGATCTGCTCGAACGAGTCAAAGCAAAGCCAAAAGGACCAGTTTATATTCTCGACAAGACTCTTCTTACTGTAATTGGTATGTTCGACGAATTAAATGATTTGTCAATACAGCAGTCAACTGCCTTAAATTCCTTTGTTTCCGGTTCAGATACGTTCGTCTCTCTACCTACCGGTCACGTCAAATCTTTAATTTAAGCTTATCAACTTGCGATTCATTAATAAAAGAGTTATCCAAGCGGTTAGGTGAACTTTCGTTTCACGTTCCTTCGGACCCGATGGTATTGGTGTTTTCTCCTCTCACTGCGCTGATAAATGATCAGATAAATTCTTGGGAAAGGTCATGAAAGGTTCGGCGTGAAATGCTGTTAGTTGGAGGACTTAAAATTGGGCATATTAGGCCTGGGTTCGAAACTGTATCTTGGCAACATGCAGCGCATGCTCAATAGAGAGCTTACTCGATTTATGCAGAGTCTTTCTCGTGAACGCCAAAATCGAGCAAGCAAAAGAAAGGCTCTGCTAGCAGGGTGCACAGCTTCATACTTTTTCTCAAACCTTCAATCTTTCTAATGGTTAATACCTCAAACATGGACTTTTTAAAGCCATCATGTAAAGAAAAAGTGCGTGGAGCGCACGTGCAATACCATATTTAATATCTTCAGTTTAAAAAGAGCTCAACTGAGTCCAGTAGCACAATACTCCGGTTTTATTGCATCAGGATGGAATGAGAATCATCTTCTGTTAGATCCCGTAAGAGAAATGTTAAGAGAGTACAAGAGAACGTAAACGGCGGAAATATGTTTTTTATCGCTCCTGGGCAAAAGAAAGGGGTGGGGGGGGGGGGGGGGGGACTTCACCTCGAGGTCCAAACCCTTACATTTTTATTTACCATTTTTAAGAGGAAAGCTAACCTTTTCATATACCTGCCATTAGAAATGGCACCCCTTTCACAAACCTTCAGTAGAAACGCTCCATCTTTTTTTTCTTTTCGTTGGGTCTCTATCCTTTTCTGTACACCAGCTCGAGAAATCGCTGCTCTTTTATCAGCCTCCGTCCTGGGCATGAAAAAGGTTCCCCTTTCGGGATTATTGGTACCTTATGGGTAGTACCCTACCTCCCGGGGTCAAACGTCACTGTGGAGAGAGTCTATTACTATTATAGTAGTGATAGCAACTAATGTAAACTATCAGTCTCGGAATCCTAACCTTTTTGTCAATGCTTTTTCTACAGTACGAAGGGCCTGCACTTCATTTGCCTCAAGGAAAATGAAGAATAATCATGGACATAAGAGAGTACAATGAAATATTGTCATATTCAAAAGCCTTTAACAGTAATTCTGGAATAGAAGGTGACCAATGTCTGCCCTTCAAATCTTGTTTTAGTGTTTCTGATACCAAAAAAAAAATTTCCTCGACTGAAATGGTATGAGAAAAGAAAAAAAAATACGTCTTTCTCTCTCACGAGCGTTTCAGTGTCAAAGAAAATGTATTATGCTTTATAATTAACTTTTAAATAAAAAAGTGAGTCATTGGATAATGCTGTTACAGTCAGAGTTTTGATGTGCTTAGCTTCGATGGGGTGTTAGCCGTTAAACATGCTTAACAAGTTTCGTTCTGATCAGTTACTTGCAGATTGAACTCAACAGCAAGATCTACAATGGAGGACAGATGTCCTTGGGACAGTTGCTGGATTCCTTTCAAATTTGCGTGTTTTACTCACCCCGTCATTATTATGAGCCTTTACCTACAGCTCCACCTCCCCCCCTTCCCCCAGGCAATGTTGAAAAGATCTTAGCGAACATCGACATTTATTTTGCTTGTGTAACGTCTGTTCAACCCACCCAGTTCAACATTGTTTGGGGGGGAGGGGGGAATTACTGCGAAGTTTGCTGCTATTGCGTTTACTGTCCCAGCACTTTTAGCCCGCATTGTAGCAATATTTTAAGAAAACAATTATTCCACTCGCACTTGTAATGTTGGATATGGGATGACTGTTGTCAGTTTGGCACAAAACGCCTCCCTAGCTAGCTATCGTCCATATACAACGCGTACTTGTGGAATAATTTTTTTAATATGATATTTAAAATAACTTCTTCCTGATGTGATTTTAATTAAGGTCAGCTAAGGACACTATTAGAAAGAGCTCCTTTAATTTTGTAACATGACCATATTCGAGAGTCAGATCTTTTATACTTAAATTTTGTAGATGTTTGTTTGGCGTTGGCAATTTAGGCCGAGAAAAGCATTTACTAGACTGGGGAACGCTAATTAATTTGAGAACATTACTCAAGACATTATCAACGTTTTATTCGTGCATATAGCCTCCACAGTTTAAATCTGATTTAGAATTTCAGTTTTTTGTTCTTGTCTTCTTTCTTTTCCCGGCTTGTTTCTGCCTCCTTGCCGGACGTTTCAGCGTCAATCGACTTTGACTCTTCATCGTCAATCGACTTTGACTCTTCATCAATCGACTTTGACTCTTCATCGTCAATCGACTGTGACTCTTCTGTGGTGAGTTCCGTGGAATCTCTCACGCAAACTTTGCGTCCGAAGAATCTGAAGACAAACAACAAACCAGAAAGTAAAGATATTGGGACATTTGGTAGTTGCTACCCGGGGGGGGGGGGGGGGGTGGGGGGGAGTACACAGGAATATTAGTGTAGAAGTGGTGCGAATGAAGTCACGTAGTTGAACCAACCAAAAAAAAATCTTCTATTAGAATAAAACTGGACCCCAGAAAGTCCAACGGCCAGAATTCGAATGTAACCCCTAAAATTCAACTGTTCCCCTTATGCATAAAACCCTAACAATAAAGCCCCTACTTAAACCTTATCCTCTCAAAAATGTCTGCCGGTAATAATGTAACTCAAAAGGTTTCCAGTCGCCCATTTCAGACACAAAAATGAGTGAATGAACTTGATTTAGGAGCCGACCTGTACAAACCTAACGAATGCAGTACTGGCTTCTTTTTAAGTCGTTCAATCTGTCTGGATTAACCTTTCGCGAACTGAATGAGAAAGTCTCAAAGTGCTAACGTATGTGCCTATCGACTGTACTAGCCTAGGCCTTGCACAAGAATGATCGGATTTACAATTTGCCATCCCTTAGAAGCATTGTTTTATTACTTTGATCATTAAACGATCATCAACAAATAACTAACAAAACTGACATTAGACCAGCCTCCTACCCAACAGTCCTGCAGGACAATCCTTTCTTGCAGACGTTGGATGGATATTCACTCCGTCTGAATAAACCAACATCAAACATGCTGCGAATGGCGTTACCACATGTGGCTCCCTCATCCAGCTTGGCCATACACACCCCACTGAAGCGACTGATGTCAGACTGCTCTTGGCAACTCAGCTCTTCTTTGGAATGACATTCCCTGTCTGCGTCACAGAAAGTACCTACAGAGAGTAACATTTTCTTAGAGATGGTGGTCTTCAATCTGTCTTGGTTTGGTCATCTTGAAGCAAGAATGGATAAACCCTAATGATAGTTCCTGTCATTGCTAACTGGCCCTGCACACCTCACTCTTTTAACCATCTTCGGTCGTTTATGTCATTAAGTGTAATTTTTTTGGCAGGTTTTCTAACCCTGGGAGCAAATTAAATGTTTTTGTGGTTTTCCTCAGGTTGATGAACGGTACATCATGGCAAACGAAGCACAGTGGAACCTCGATTTAACGAATTGCCGAGGGACTAAGGAAATGGCTTCTGTTCCATACATTTTAAAAGGCCGGGCCTTATACCGAGTTCTTCCTTATATATAGAGGTTCGTTAAATCGAGGGTCCTCTGTAATTATAACATGACGTGCAATGAAACGAAGTGGTTGCACAGGGAGTACTTTTCAGTTGTCCTGTAAACAATCCGAATGCCTAACCCTTACCTATAAACTACTTTAGTTTTTAGACTCGATGAGAAGTAAATACGTATATGGAAAAGAATGTTGAGGTGAGAACCTCATTCAACAAGTTTTTGACTTTTTGTCCGCGTCAAAAATTAATTAAAATCGTCTTTAAAAGTTGTCTCGGGTGACATCACCTTCAGTTCGTTCTGTAATTCGTTAGCAAAACTCGCGCCACTTTCTCATCTATTCAGCAACAAAAACGAAACCAATCGTGACGTGCTCGCACGCGCCGGTTATACGTATTTGCTTCAATTCTGATTAGTTCATTACAACGTTTGCGTCTGTTGTAGTCAGTGACGAGAGTAGTTACTTGGTTTTTGGTTTTACAGCATTTAAATGAAAGCGCCTCTATTGTACAGCCGCGATAATCAGATGCGACATCTCTTGATATCAGACAGTTATAAAAAGGGATTGTCAAACCTAGACTTCCTTCCTCGGAATTTGCAAAACAGCGGCCCCAGGTGCATCTGTATTTCCCGCCCTTGCTGTCGCACTGTCCCTTTTGTGTGCAGGTTGCCCCAGGGTCCAAAAGCTTTTTGCAGACGTTAAAAAACGCGTCACAGTACATTCCTGTTTCCTTGCAATCTTTGGCTGTACTGCATTTCTGAAATACGCAGACATACGAATCAACTTTCAGTATAAAGTATAAATTTTTGCGAACCAAAGAAAGATTGCTAAGTTGGATCGGTTTGCATAGCACACTAGAGGGACGTCGTATCCAGGACATGTTGATCACAATAAATAATTGCTTCTAGGAGAGGGCACCGACCCCCATTACAAACCTACTCAAAGTAAAGGACACAAAATATAACTTAAGGAGCACAAACATGCTCTCATTGCCCGAACTAAGAAGCACCAAGCATGGTCTTAGGTCTTTTTGGTACTTCGCTGCAAAGACATGGAATGCGCTGCCGGACTCGATTCGCGCCATGGCCGGCACAAGGGAACGTTTAAGAAGTATTCGTCATGCTGCATTTTAAAATTGTTATTATCGTGGTTAGCTCTTGAAATTGTAAATTTAAATTTGTAATTACACATGTATTGATACATGAATGATTAGATTTCCTAGATATTTTAGATTTTAAATTTTTAGATTTTAGATTGTTAGCTAATTTTTATCTTTCTTTTTGTTTTTGTAATGATTTTTGTTTATTGGTGGGCTTCCTGTAAAGTAGGTTTTAGCTAAGTGGAGTGCCACGTAAAACAAAGTTTCAAGTTCCAAGTTCCAAGTTCCAAAGAGAAAAGCCACTCCCGTTCTATTAAATCTAAAACCTCTTTGCAATTATCTATTGTATCACTAAACGAAAGAGTTGTTTCTTACGTCTTCGATATCATTAATATCCCTGTGCACGTTAGGACCATTTTTTATCGGTATCTATACTCTCACTCGATTGAGCCAAATGAAGGAGCTCCTGAGTTTCGAGGTTCACGCCTCTGCCCCCTTCCTCCTTGTTGAATAGCACAGTAAGAAGGTTACTTCCACATTGAAATTTAATCCAATGTTTCTAGCAAAACATACTAGATTACATTTTTATTGGGGATGAATTGGCCATTCCCTGTCCAAACCCACTATTATTTTAGAACTTTATAGTGTGACGTCATTGCCCTGTATCTGCCGGAAACCCCCTCTGACTGTTCGGACCAGAAAATCTCACAACTTTTTCAAGGTTGCTAGCTTTCAAAGTTATTAAAAATAGAATTCATCGTAATGAATATTGTGCACATAAAACAGTTTTTCGATCCCGAAATGTTACGAAACATTTCGAGAAAACGCACGTCAGGAAGTATACGGCACGGATCGTTACCATAGTTACAAACTCTTCCAAACATGTATCAGTTATCAAACAAATCAACTTGATATTTGTTTTGGATGGTCACTACTCAATTTATAGCTTATGAAAGTGCCAAATGTAAGAGATCGATGATCCGCTCTCCACCAGTGGCCTGAATGTATACTAAACCGGGGGATTGGGGAGAAATGACGGCGAGAACAGTCTATAAAATACTTTACATATTGAGCAGCTTTTAGGTTTGGTGTCAGGCCGTTTCGAACTTCATTCTGACACCAATTCACGGTTATATAAATTATACTTTTTCTGCTCTCAAAATTTTTTTTGATATGTTGCTTGTGTTACAGATATTTTTGTCATGGTTAAAAAAAGTCATAATTTGGACTTAAAAATTATTTTAAGTCTAGCAGGTTATTTTGCAGGTACCGATCAAAACGTAAGTATCACCTAAACGTAGTTACTAAAACAAGAAATGACCTAAAATGATCTAAAATGACCTAAAATGACTAAAATGATCTAAAATGATCTGAAATGACCTAAAATGACCTAATATGAATCTAAAATGATCTGAAATGACGAGTAGGCAAACAGGCTAGAAAACTGAACAGTGTTTGTATGGAAATCCACGTTGTATTTTAGAATTTTAAGCTTTGATCGTTTTAGACTTGTATGTATTAAGTAGCTATATGATTTTAGCTGGTGTATATCCTATTTATTTTCTAATTCATTAGTTATCTTATTTAAGAGCGGCTTTCCACAAATATCGACCGAAATCAACTTTTGGTGGCACAAGCCAAAAAATAGATTTCGCTCATATTTTGCTCATAGGTAGGCCCTAGCAAGAAACAAAACGGGCCGTAGTTAGTTTTTTCAAATACGGCTTCCTTACGGGTAAATTTACGAAAAACGATTTTCAGTTCAGTTGAGTTCAAAATCTGCTTCCGGCCGGACGGAATTTTCCTTAACTTTGGTCGGCCGCGTATCAATCCACAGCCAACCACGGATCTTGAAATAACATCTATAGCTTTTCTAGGTCCTCTTCTTCTGTTCCACGGAAAAACATTCAAAACTTAGGTTACTTTTATGCCCGAAACAGATCTAGAACAACATGCTATAAATGCAAATTTTTAACAACCAAATTTTCGAATTTAAATACCGGCAATTTTACCCATGGGCGATAACTTAGATTATCATAAAATGACTTTCCATGGCTTCACTGTGTACTTATAAATCATAATATCAAAACAAAACTTTGGGTAAATTATTTTAAGTGACCCGCAAGGCCTCGAATTTATCACCTACCTTGTCGAAAATCTGGCATTCGCATTGTAAACAATGGCGTGACATAGCTGGTGACCGCGAACTACGAAAGTCAAAAGAGATTAAAACGTGCATCATTTTGAGACACAAAGATACGGAAACTAAGCTGATACCTTAATGAAAGATCCAACATAAGTTTTGGGCATCTTCTTCATCTATTCCCACTCGATACAAGCATAATAATAGTGTGCCGACGACGAGTATTTCCAATCCCATACCCAGATCGACATTTCCGAACCGACTGAGATCTGGGTACGAGATTTGATCATTTCATGCACGTTTCAACAAGAATTTAGCATCGAATTCTTCATTAACCCACACTGGGGTTATTTCTGTACTCTTACCCTCTGAATCTAGAGAACCTTGACAAAACAATCCAGTTCACGAATTAATAAACATTTCTGTTTTTTTTTTTTTTTTTTTTTTTTTCAATAAACAACTCGCAAGCTACACTGTTGCGTGACAACCAGGAACCGGAAGTGTCACCAAAAAGATTTGTATGTTTCAATGTCTTCTTCTCCCATGATGATTTGAAATTGGGAATAAAGACGATTTTAAGTGACTAGTTTTCATAACTAATGTCCTTTTGCTTCCATACTTTCGCATGCAGAATAAATACTCAGAAACGAGCACATTATATTCGAAGTCCAGCAAAGCATAACATCACCATTAAATGTCGTCAAATTTGGTCGGTATGTTAAAAACAGAACATTGTGTCAACAATTTTAAGTCACGAAGTAGCAATAAGGACGTGCTACCTGGGGCCCGTTTCTCGAAAGTCCCGGTAACTTACCGGGCCCGATAAGTGTCTTTGGTGATAAATGTTTCTCAACAGAAGTCAATTTTGTCAGCTTCGAACTGACTTAACGAAAATACATTTGACTTCTCACACTCAACTGGGAGCCATGCCAAGCCGACTATGCAACCTGACCGTTACTACATCAACATCACAAATCAATAGCATCACAGCACAAAAAAGAGTGAATAAACGGCTGATATGAAATTTAGCCTACTGTAGATACAAGAATAACGTAACTAGGGCACCGCTTGAAACCTACAAAAAACTCAAAAAACCATGCAGGGTGGGTGGGCGGGGCAGGTAAGGCCATGGCGGAAGGTAACAAAAACAACTGAACGCTGAAACGCCATGTGACCTGAAGACCCCCCGTACACTCAAACCCGTACTCCCAGCGGTGTGTGAGAAAAACGTTTTCCGCTTCTTTCGCTCCTTAGCCAGCCGAAAACCACACTTATCACACCCGATAAGTTACCCGCACTTTCGAGAAACGGGTCCCTGAGCTTATACAACTTCGCAAGTGGTTTTAAATGGACTTATAAATGGAGGGGCTTATATACGAGGGGGCTTATAACCGGAATAAAAAAGCCGTGTCGAAACGAGCAATAGCAGTGTTGATCGAAATACGTTTTTCGTTAGCTCGTTTTTTTTATTATAGCTTGAAAACGTCAAAATAAATCGAATTCGTTTCAATAAGAACTTATTATCCCGCAATGATTTTTCCATTTTTTTTTTTACAGAAATAAAGGAAAGCTAGAAGGGGGCTATATCCGCAGGGGGCTTAACGTTATCTAATCATGTTCTAGAAATACAATCTCTGTCTTTGCGTTGCAAAGCGCGCCAAAATCCAATAAAGAAACCCGTTACTTTGAGCAGGTGCATGACCTCACCACCTCGAGAAGCTTGTCGATATACGGTTGCTTTCGCCTAACTGTAATCGGAGAAACTTCAACACCAAGCGAGAGGCAAATGTCTCGCAGAACAGATACACTGAATGTCGCTTTAAGTTTTCCACTAGAAGCTGCAAGATCACAAATGTTATAAGTGTCGTACATCACAGGATGATGAAGGGCAACTTGAGTGGAAACATCGCTACGCATTTCACTCAAAACGTCCTCCTGGTGAGCACTTAACTCTTCTTCTTCCTCTTCTTCAGTTATAATGTCAACATTTCGTTTAGCCGCCACCCTGGAAAAAAAGCTCTGAATTTGCTGGCAAGTCAGAAATTCATTTATGGAAAATAAACGTTTGCCACTGCAGTCTTTAGCAGCTCTCATTTCTTGGGCAACAGTCGCTGGATCAACTTTTCTTCCAGATTTTTGCCCTATGTCAAATTTCTTCAAAAGGTATTCCTTTTGTCTCGGATTAAATCTTGCCTTCCGTACAAACGAACTTCGTAAGGCCCAACCCATACAAGGAGGAGAAACTTGAACTTCAGGGCTTTCCTCTTTTGACTGGTATGTCACATCAGGCAGCTCGGAGATCTTCGAACCCCCTCTCTCAAGTTCTGCGGCATAACTTAACATTGCTCTGTCAAGTAGCGTCTCTTGCTCTAAAACACGTTTGTGTTTACCGCACTGTAAGTGTTGTTCCAAACTGGAATGCCTCTGATATGACATAACGCATCCTTCCTCTGGACATGAAAACATCGCAGTGGTGGCATCCTTACTTTCATTCCCACCGTCATCTTCTCCATCTAGCGAGGACGCTTTTTCCGGGTCTGTAACTTTCTTTGGCTTGAAAGGAACAAACTGGTCATAAACGCTGCTATCAAAGGATCAAAAAGCGCAGCAAAGTAACATTATTTATAACACGAGTATTGGCCACTATCTTGGTTTCATTAAATTTGTTACGACTTTTATCGTTATTACTTTCACCCTTAGAAACGTTCAGAATTCTGTCTTGTGTTTTTTGTTGTTGTCGTTCTGTGTGCGTGTGCTTTCTTTTGCAAATTTAATTCACTTAGTAAATCACGCGGTTTTTGCAAATCTATAATTCACTCATCACGAGCTCGCACTTTTAGATGTAAGAAGATTGGAAAACTCTATAAACAATGTTTTTAAAAACGGGGATGGACCCTTAATGTGATTTCTCTTCCCTTTCTTTATCTACGGAGATCTTAAAAAAACTCGCTTATGATCAGCGGACGAGTAAAACAAACAGTACTTCGCAAGTATATTTCACGCACACGATGCAGTTTAACATAACAGTCGAAACTTTTAATCAGGTTAATGTAGTTCAAATCTTCAGCGTTTTACCTATTTCTAGTTTAATTTATCCATGGCAGTGATAAAGAAAGAGGAAAAGAAATTTTCCAATTATTTGTTTTAACACAATAATATTACGCAATAACGAAATCAGAGCGAACGGATACTCTGAAATTTCCATCTATGAAATGCAGCCGAAATATGTATTGGTCCGTAACGCTACCGAACTTTCGATCCAAAGATTTTTCTACTGCGAATGAAGTAATGTTTCCTTTTAAATGTCGCTTCATTTTTTTCAAAAAAGAGAAACTGTGAACTGCATGTGTGAACCCGTGAACCTGTGAACCTATGAACCCGTGACAGTGTGTCACGCCATCTTTTTTACACTTCGATCTCAAGAAAATGCTGATAAATCTGAAGCCTAGCGGGTCATTTATTTTCATTTACCCAGAGCTTTGTTTTTATATTATGATCAATAGGTATACAGTGAAGCCATAGAAAGTCATTATAGGGAAATCTAAGTTATCGCCCATGGGTAAAATTGGCAATGTTTTAGTGCTAAAATGTGGTTGCTGAAAATTTGCATTTATAGCATGCTATTCTTAACCTATTTCGGACGGAAAAATAACTTAGGTTTTAAATGTTTTTCCGTGAAAAAAATTAATGAATAGGAAACTTTTAGCACTAGAAAGAGGATTAAGAAAACAAAAATGGAGGGACGTAGCTGTGCCAGAAAGCGTCCAGTCGTGTTTTGAATTTTTCATACATTTGTCTGCATAGCGAACCAGCCGTGAACTGCTACTAAACATAGTTCGCAGGAAAAAGTACCGAAAACGTGATAAGGCCTATTGAGGCCTAAAATGATCTGAAATGACCTAAAATGACCTAATATGAATCTAAAATGACCTAAAATGACATAAAATGATCTAAAATGAATCTAAAATTTATATAAATTGACCTAAAATGATCTAAAATGATTTCATTTTTTTAATTTTATAACAAAGACTAGTGAGCAGCACAACAGAAGACTTCTTGTAGTTTATTTCCGACGCGTTTCGTCTCTACCGGAGACTTCTTCAGGGAAACTCCCGATAATTACTGTATTACAACCGCGGCTTTGATTGATGCAAAGTGTCTAGTTTTTCCCCAGCAACGTGGTTTTGATTGGTGCGAAGTTCCAAGTTTCGCTCAGCAACGTGATTTTGATTGGTAGGAAGGACCTAGTTTTTCCCCAGCAACGCGGTTTTGATTGGTACGAAGCGAAGTTCTATGTTTCGCCCAGGAACGCGGTTTTGATTGATGCAGCTATTTTATATGGAACTGGCACAGAGTAATCTTTTATTCGTGCGCTACCCTTGACTTGTTAACTGCGTGTTTATTTAAGGAAATAGGCCTTATCACGGTTTTCGGCGCCATTTTGAAGAGTAGGCAAACAGGCTTGAAAACTGAACAGTGTTTGTTTGGAAAACCACCTTGTACTTGGTGCGGTTTGTTTATGCAACTTTAGAGAGATTAAGCACCACGTTTACGGCAAACGGCAAACGGCAGAAATGACCACGTGACCATGTTTATCCTTCATTTGCCGCTCGCTGTTTTCAGTTTCTCAGATAAATTGAGTGTTTTTGCGTTAGAATTAAAGGCCAGAATTATCTTGTACTATTTCCATCTACGTACTCATATTTTAAAGAAAACATAAAACGCGAATCTCACGTTTGCCGTTTGCCGTAAACGTGGTGCTTAATCTCTCTTTTGTCATCGAATTAGCTTACGTGCAACCATCGGCACTTTGCGAGTCTTCTTCTGACTTTCCGGCAGTTCACAGCAGCTTCCTGGTATCAGCCTTTACTTTGATAAGCACTCAGTTCTGTAATTCTGTAATTTTATCTTGGTTTCACTTCATTTAGATCATTTAAGAATATTTCAGATTTATTTTAGATCATTTTCGGTCATTTTAGATCATTTAAGATCATTTTAGGTCATTTTAGATCATTTAGGTCATTCCTTGTTTTAGTAACTACGATCACCTAAAGATCAAATCAGATCTTACGCTTGACATCTTCTGCAATTCATCACTAAGAAAATCCTTTTTTCCCCAATTCTTTATCTTTATTGTCTTTCAGTTTTGAAACTAGAAATACGTGACTCGCAAAACCTCGCGAAGCTGGGTGGAAAGTCCTCTTTACTCGTATTGTAGCATCAAATGAGGAGATTAAAAGGGGCAAAGCATTTTCATTTTTGTAGTTCCACAGGCTAGTTTGCGGTTGAAAATCTATTTCTGACGCGACGTAATGTACAACGGGCGTGCAGCGCTGTCGTGTTCAATGAATTTATTTCCCACGGAAAATTATTTTACCGCGGCCACAAAACGTGTAATTTTTTCAATGCAATCTTTCACAAAAAGGATTTTTCTAAAAGAAAGGGAAAATATTCTGGAGAGATAGTTCTGTATCCAGTGAATATTGATGAACATTGCAGTTGAAATTTAATCCTGCACGCATATTTTTCCCGATGTATGCAAATTTTGCTCCACACGACGCCAGACAGTCTGACATCATTCATACTTTGTTTTTCACTGTTGCTAGGCAACAGTGCAGACATCTTCAACGATATAAATATATCTATATATATAAATATAGTTTTTGCTCGAATTCGCGCGGCTTAGCTCCGCTTGGGCCGACAAATTAATTAACCTCGCTTTGCTAGGAATTAATTGTAACATTTTAGCCTTGGGAATTTTTATTTATATAACTAAAAACATTCCGTAGTAACAAGATGCAAATAAACATTGGATAACCTGCCGACCAACACAGAGAGTTACTGAAATATAATGCACGTTGATGGAGCGCAATCTTCTGAAAGTTTTACATTAATTCCATTATCTGAAACATATGTAAAGACTACATCATGAACACGCATCAATTTGTATCGTCAAATTGTATAATTCTTGCAAAAGTACAGTTTCGTTGTTTTGGATACTTATTCAGTCTAATAATTTCCAACAAATATAGACAGTTTCACCAATGTTCGTGCTATTTGTATCAATAAAGAAAATGGTCGGCGATAATACATGTACAATGGCTAATTTATCGAAATTTAACATCCATTCCATGCTCGTATTTAACATCTAAGGAAATAAAAAACCGAGTAAAAAGGCTTCAACAATGACTTACCTCTCCCTTAGCATCATTGAAGACTGCAGGCTCTAACGGTCCAAGCTCAAACTCCACCAAAAGAATCTTGATTTTCCCATCTTTACCCTTCAGAAGTTTATTTTTATCCAGGGTGGTGACTTGCTTGAAAACTTTGGACACAACTCGTGGCGAGGTCTTGTTGTCCGTGGAAACAGTCTATGAAGTAACAGTGTATGTCTTGAACGGCCCACGAGTAGAGTTCTTCACCTTTGTCGTGGTTTTCAGATTTTTCAGTTTAGATTTATCGCCTGGGACGAAGTCACTCAGACCCACTGGCTGTTTTCCCTTAAAGAGATCATCCAGACGTTCCTTCATGTTCGACAAGATTCCAAAATCAGGAACCGGAATGCGAATAGCGAATCCAGGAAACAAATTCCTGACTTCTAGTTCGTCATCTGAATCAATCTGCTCCTCGCTTTGTTTCTTCTCCTCCTTTTTCAGTTCGTGCTTTTTAGACTCTTTGGCGTCGATTTGCAGCGTGGCTAAAGCCAACAGAACAAGCAAAACTGCTATCTTGTTCATGTTAGCGGAGAAATTCGACTTTCCAGCCTTTGAAGTCAAGACAACGATATTCAGTTTCTCTCACGTTGTTTATCTAACTAAAGGTGCACACGTTGGCTAATGCAATTTGTTATAACAAGGTTAATTATTAATTTGTTGAGATAATAACGCAGGAATTATCGCTAATGGAAAGCTTCCTTTGTCTTATCGATGGGCTTAAGTGCTTAATTACTGGCAGGTTCTGATGACTCTTGCGTTGCGGTCATGTGCGTTGCAGTATTTTTACTCCCGTTGCAGTGAACTACTGCCAAACGTAGATTTTGATGGGATTTGAGACGCACTGAATTTGAATTTACCTGGAAAGAGTTATGTTGCTTTGGCTTGAGATTGAGATTTACACAAAAGAAGCGTATACAGAATCTTGTCATCTTCCACAAATAAAAGTCACTTGAACTATGGCATCTATTAACCCTTTTAGAAGTCGGTCAGAAGGTCATTCTGGGTAAGATGCCACGTTAATCGGATACATGTGTGAAACAGACATCAACGAATATTCTAAGTGAATCAACCATATTTTTAAAAGGATCGCTGTAAAGATTTGCTATAACTATAAGGAACGAATTAAGTAAACGAATTAAGTAAACTCATTAGCTCTCGAGTCCTGCGTGATAACGACTACACCACAGGCAATTAAACCATTTCATACACTTGATTTCCTGTGGTGTAGTGGTCATCGCGCCTGTCTTGAAGCCAGGGCCCAGTTGTTCGAAGCCCCATTAAGCTAATCCTGGATTAACGTGATCTTTGATTCGGGTTTAATAACTAATCGATAAAGATTCTTCCAAAAGAGTTTTGACCGTCAGTTTTGACTTGAGCTTTTCTTTGCCTTTAGCTTGAAATTAGGCTTTGAAATCACTTTTAAAGAGCGAGATGAAAACCTCCATTAATTATAAATCGCAGATTAGCGTTAATTGGCTTTCGAACAACCCGCCCTTGAGGGAGACTAGGTTCGAGCCTCGCCGGAGGAACCGTATTTTCACATAGTATGATGTATATTAATTTTATGCCTTATTTTAATAATGATACACGCTGTTCTTTCAGGAAGGCCGTTGCGATACTTGAGGTAATGCCATGCCAACTGCTAAGCATGTCTGCAAAGATGGAAATAAATGAAGTGACGAAATCGTTTCAAATCTATTAGGAAGGTTAACTTGTCAAGGGCACTCAACGAACATTTAAGCAAAATACTTAACTTACTGCGTCTTTTGTGTTTGCAAACATTTTTCCGAAGTTTTAAAGGCATGTTTGTGCATTAGGTAACATGGTTTGAAGTGTTCGGATGCTTTAGCTTAAAATTAAAGTTGCAGAAAGTTTCAGGGAACAACTAACAACTGAATCCAAATTTCTCAGGCGATTAAGGTTTTCCGAGCAGATATCTACCGAGATGAATTGTTAGGTGTTCCTTACTTGTTATCAGAATCGACTTTTTTTGTTCAAAAACCATGAGACAGAAGGCAGACATACGACCTAAAATTGACGAGAATTCAATGCGCCCAGGGTGCCGTTAGTTCATTCTGCCTCTCAGAAGTATGAACACACTGAGTAACGTCACGCTGCCAATCTCCTTTTGACAATTTTATGGCATGTTTTTGACAGGGCTTTCTAATGGCTTCAGTTTTAACTGTCCTGGTCGCTATGGCGAACGTGAAAATCACACAGTTCCTGTATTTTCAATGGCCATTTGAAACTGGAGCCGGGACCAACAAGTGGTCAAAAAGACGTCATAAATTTGTCAAACTAATTAAGAACTTGCAGGGTGGCATCGCCATAACGCTTAGCACCAAAGAAATAGAACCGAGAGTGAAGGCTCCGTTTTCAGTAGCAACATGTGTTCCCTTGGAAATAAACAATTGAGAGGTTCTATCTATCACAGATTTTTACAATAACTGGCAAAATTCCGGCGCTTTGATTGGCTTGTAGCTATTGTCTATAAAGTCGCCGTTACACGTTGAAACTTTTAGCCGAAGCTTGTGTACAAAGGCGTAGCAAAACAAGTTTCAGCAGGCGTTGCACCATGTAACAAGGTCGGTTTCGCGGAACTTTTTCGAACTTCCGTTGCGAGACAAGTTTCACGAAAAGTAGAACGGCTTTCTACTTGTGCAACGGCTCGCAACGGTCGCAAGGGTGAAAAAACAAGAGTTTCACCGTGTAACACCACTTCGTACCGTGTTTCGCAGCGCCGTTGCACACAAGTTTCAGCTAAAAGTTTCAATGTATAATGACAGCTTAAGAGCACAGATAAAAATGACGTCAGATTTGACGCACACTCTCTCTTAACCTCATTCCCAGGGTTTTCTCTCTTCCTTGGTCGACAAAGGACCCTCCAAGAGATAGAAACCTGGGTACGTGTTTCAACAAAAAATAAAGCCAATTTCGCTCGTACTTTTTCCATGTTTCAAGATGAGAAAAATTAATTGCCAATAACGAAGTTGTTTTTTAGTAATTATTTTTTCTCCTGTTCGTATTAGCAAGGTGTTCACTTGTTGGTAAAAACTGGTACCAGCTATTTAAAACAATGGAAGCAGCAAAGTGAATGCGCCCTTCTGAAAGACAGGAAGCTATCCGATTATTGACGGTTAAGTTACAGCAAAGCTTTATTGGAATTCTTTAGATAGGAACACTACTACAGATAATAATATTTTCGTTCTCGGTATTTTCTTTTCTTTCGATGTTTTCTGCGCGAAGGCCCTCTCCAAAGGCAGGGTTTTAGTTAGATTTATGTCCAGAGCCTCTTTCTCTTTGTCTAGCGTTCAGCCGAGAAACAACGAGAAACGAAAAACGCTGGCCAAGTGGAGCAGGTAACGTGGGCTCTGTCTTTCATGGCCGTAATAAAATTGTCTTAATGCGAAAATTTGAGATTTTGTTTTCGCCAATCGATATGTTTACGATGAACCGTGCGAGATCACCTTGAAAACCAAAGACCGATAATAATAAAAATGGCAATCACGACATATGCTCTGTAATCTCGCCATCTTGGTCGAGGACCATCAACAGCTGCAATAAAATATTACAAGGTTTTGCGCAGACACAAAAGGCTATTGCTTTGTTTATGAAAATGTCATAAAATGTTATTAAAAATAAGACTATTGGCATCATGTTTAGTTCTGTTGTTCCTGGTGGGCAGCTGTAGTGGTACGAAAAATATGACCAGCTCTTCAATGAAACAATCCATCGCGTGCACAGGAAAAAAAACGCGTAAGTGATTGAGCTTTTATTGTTTATGCTAGATGAGCGTCCGCAATTGATTTTCCGACCTATGGATGATCCCGGGTTATGATTATGTTTGCTCCAATCAACCTCGATCATAGCTTAAGCGTTAACTTACATTTTTTGGCTTACTTAAGGCAAGGTTTTCATGACAGATCTTTATACTTTAATTTTGTAGATGTTTGTTTGGCGTTGGCAATTTAGGCCGAGAAGAGCAGTTACTAGACTGGGGAACGCTAATTAATTTGAGAACATTACTCAAGACATTATCAACGTTTTATTCGTGCATATAGCTTCCACAGTTTAAATCTGCATTAGAATTTCAGTTTTTTGCTCTTGTCTTCTTTCTTTTCCCGGCTTGTTTCTGCCTCCTTGCCGGACGTTTCAGCGTCAATCGACTTTGACTCTTCATCGTCAATCAACTTTGACTTTTCATCGTCAATCGACTTTAACTCTTCATCGTCAATCGACTTTGACTCTTCGTCGTCAATCGACTTTGACTCTTCATCGTCAATCGACTGTGACTCTTTATCCTCAATCGACTGTGACTCTTCTGTGGTGAGTTCCGTGGAATCTCTCATGCAAACTTTGCGTCCGAAGAAGCTGAAGACAAACAACAAACCAGAAACACTTCAAAAGAGTAGTTGTATGTAACGATATTGGGACATTTGGTAGTTACCACCTCGGGGGGATGGGGGAGGGGAGTACACAGGAATATTAGTGTAGAAGTGGTGCGAATGAGGTCACGTAGTGAAACCAACAAAAGAAATCTTCTATTACAATAAAACTGGACCCCAGAAAAGTCCAACGGCCAGAATTCGAACGTAACCCCAAATATTTAATTGTTCTCCTTATGTATAAAACCTAAACAATAAAAGCCCCTTCTTAACCCTTATCCTCTCAAAAATGTCCACCAGTAAAAAATGTAACTCAAAAAAGGTTTTCAGTCGCGCATTTCAAACATAAAAATGAGTGAATGAACATGATTTAGGAGCCGACCTGTACAAACCTAACGAATACAGTACTGGCTTCTTTTTAAGTCGTTCAATTCGTCTGGATTAACCTTTCGCGAACCGTATGAGAAAGTCCCAATGTGCTAAAGTACGTGGCTATCGACCGGCACTAGCCTAGAGCTTGCAGAAAACTGATCTAATTTACAATTTGCTACCCCTAAGAAGCATTGTTTTATCACTTTGATCATTAAACGATCATCAACAAATAACTAACAAAGCTGACATTAGATCAGCCTCCTACCCAACAGTCCTGCAGGACAATCCTTTCTTGCAGACGTTGGATGGATCTTCACTCCGTCTGAACAAACCAACATCAAACATGCTGCGAATGGCGTTACCACATGTGGCTCCCTCATCCAGCTTGGCCATACACACCCCACTGAAGCGACTGATGTCAGACTGCTCTTGGCAACTCAGCTCTTCTTCGGAATGACATTCCCTGTCTGCGTCACAGAAAGTACCTACAGAGAGAAATATTTTCTTAGGGGTGGTGGTCTTCAATCTGTCTTGGTTTGGTCATCTTTAAGCAAGAGAGGTTAAACCCTGCTGATAGTTCCTGTCATTGTTAACTGGCCCTGCACACCTCACTCTTTTAACCATCTTTGGTCGTTTATGTCATTAAGCGTAATTTTTTTGGGAGGTTTTCTAACCCTGGGAGGAAATTAAATGTTTTGTGGTTTTCCTCAGGTTGATGAACAGTACATCATGGCAAACGAAGTACAGTGGAACCTCGATTTAACGAATTGCCGAGGGACTAGGGAAATGGGTCTTTATATCGAGGGTTCCGGATATCGAGGTTTTGTTCCATACATTTTAAAAAGCTGGGCCTTATACCGAGGTCTTCCTTTTATATAGAGGTTCGTTAAATCGAGGGTCCTCTGTAATTATAGCGTGACGTGCAATGAAACGAAGTGGTTGCACATGGAGTACTTTTCAGTTGTCCTGTAAACTATCCGAATGCCTAACCCTTACCTATAAACTACTTAAGTATAAGACTCGATGAGAAGTAAATACGTCTATGGAAAAGAATGTTGAGGTGAGAACCTTATTTAACAAGTTTTTGACTTTTTGTCCGCGTCAAAAATTAGTTAAAATCGTCTTTAAAAGTTGTCTCAGGTGACATCACCTTCAGTTCGTTCTGTAATTCTTTAGCAAAACTCGCGCCACTTTCTCATCTAATCAGCAACAAAAACGAAACCAATCGTGACGTGCTCGCATGAGCCGGTTATACGTATTTGCTTCAGTTCTGATTAGTTCATTACAACATTTGCGTCTGTTGTAGTTGACGAGAGTAATTACTTGGTTTTTGGTTTTACAGCATTTAAATGAAAGCGGCTCTATTGTACAGCCGCGATAATCAGATGCGACATCTCTTGATATCAGACAGTTATAAAAAGGGATTGTGAAACCTAGACTTCCTTCCGCAGAATTTGCAAAACAGCGGCCCCAGGTGCATCTGTATTTCCCGCCCTTGCTGTCGCACTGTCCCTTCTGTGTGCAGGTTGCCCCAGGGTCCAAAAGCTTTTTGCAGACGTTAAAAAACGCGTCACAGTACATTCCTGTTTCCTTGCAATTTTTGGCTGTACTGCATTTCTGAAATACACAGACATACGAATCAACTTTCAGTTATTAAAGTATAAATTTTTGCGAACCAAAGAAAGATTGCTAAGTTGGATCGGTTTGCATAGCACACTAGAGGGACGTCGTATCCAGGACATGTTGATCACAATAAATAATTGCTTCCAGGAGAGGGCACCGACCCCCATTACAAACCTACTCAAAGTAAAGGACACAAAATATAACTTAAGGAGCACAAACATGCTCTCATTGCCCGAACTAAGAAGCACCAAGCATGGTCTTAGGTCTTTTTGGTACTTCGCCGCAAAGACATGGAATGCGCTGCCGGACTCGATTCCCAGCATGGCCGGCACAAGGGAACTTTTAAGAAGTATTCGTCATGCAGCATTTTAAAATTGTTATTATCGCTGTTAGCTCTTGAAATTGTAAATTTTAATTTGTAATTACACATGTGTTGATTCGTGAATGATTAGATTTCCTAGATATTTTAGATTTTTAAATGTTTAGATTTTAGATTGTTAGCTAATTTTTATCTTTCTTTTTGTTTTTGTAATGATTTTTGTTTATTGGTGGGCTTCCTGTAAAGTAGCTTTTAGCTAAGTGGAGTGCCACGTAAAATAAAGTTCCAAGTTCCAAAGACGGAAAGCCTCTCCCGTTCTAGTAAATCTAAAACCTCTTTGCAATTATTTATTTTATCACTAAACGGTAGAGTTGTTCCTTACGTCTTCGATATCATTAATAGCCCTGTGCACGTTAGGACCATTTTTTTATCGGTATCTATACTCTCACTCGATTGAGCCAAATGAAGGAGCTCCTGAGTTTCGATGTTCACGCCTCTCACCCCTTCCCCCTTGTTGAATAGCACAGTAAGAAGGTTGCTTTCACATTGAAATTTAATGCAATGTTTCTAGCAAAACATACTAGATTACATTTTTATTGGGGATGAATTGGCCATTCCCTGTCCAAACCCACTATTATTTTAGAACTTTATACTGTTTGGAGTCATTGCCCTGTATCTGACTCCCCACAGACTCTTCGGACCAGAAAATCTTACAACTTTTTCAACGTTGCTAGCTTTCAAAGTTATTAAAAATAGAATTTATTGTAATGAATACTGTGCACATAAAACAGTTTTTCGATCCCGAAATGTTACGAAACATTTCAAGAAAACGCACGTCAGGACGTATACGGCACGGATCGTTACCATATTTAAATGTCTTAATGATTTAGTGCCCCGGTATCTTTCCGATTATTTTAACAGAAACCACAGTTTCCATAGTTACAATACACGTCGGCGTGAAGACATTCATCCTTCAAGACCCAAACTTAGCCTCGGGAAGAGAACTTTTAGATACTCCGGAGCGATTTTATTTAATTCGTTACCTGAAACATACAAACGGGCAGCGTCCTTGGAGGCTTTTAAGCGACTAATGATGAGACACGATTTTGTATAGATTTTTCTCTTAGTGTGCAAATGTCTTTATTTATTTTTTCTATCCTATGATATTTTAACCCAAAAGTGTTTGAGTCATATATATTGTAATTTTTTTCTCATACCATAATAATAATTATTTTAGGTGTATACAGGGCCCCTCAGGATAACAGCCCCGTAGCTGATTGGGCCACCCTGTCTAAATAAAGTTCACTTACTTACTTACTATATTTACAAGCTCTTCCAGTTATCAGTTATCAAACAATTCAACTTGATATTTGTTTTGGATGGTCACTACTCAATTTATAGCTTATCACAGTGCCAAATGTAAGAGATCGATAATCCGCTCTCCACCAGTGGCCTGAATGTATATTAAACCGGGGGATTGGGGAGCAATGACGGTGAGAGCAGTCTACAAAAAACCTCTACATATTGAGCAGCTTTTAAATTTGGTGTCAGGCCGTTTCGAACTTCATTCTGACACCAATTCACGGTTATATAAATTATACTTTTTCTGCTCTCAAAATTTTTATGATATGTTGCTTGTGTTACAGATATTTTTGTCATGGTTAAAAAAAGTCATAATTTGGACTTGAAAATTATTTTAAGTCTAGCAGGTTATATTGCAGGTACCGGTGAAAACGTCAGTATCACCTAAACGTAGTTACTAAAACCAGGAATGACCTAAAATGATCTAAAATGATCTGAAATGACCTAAAATGACCTAATATGAATCTAAAATGACCTAAAATGACCAAATATGATCTAAAATAAATTTAAAATGATCTAAAATGACCTAAAATGATCTAAAATGATTTTATTTTTTTAATTTTATAACAACGACTAGTGAGCAGCACAACAGAAGACTTCTTGTAGCTTATTTCCGACGCGTTTCTTCTCTACCGGAGACTTCTTCGGGGAAATTCCCGATAATTACTGTATTACAACCGCGGCTTTGATTGATGCAAAGTGTCTAGATTTTCCCCAGCAACGTGGTTTTGATTGGTGCGAAGTTCCAGGTTTCGCTCAGCAACGTGATTTTGATTGGTACTAGTGGCCTAGTTTTTCCCCAGCAACGCGGTTTTGACTGGTACGAAGCGAAGTTCTATGTTTCGCCCAGCAACGCGGTTTTGATTGATGCAGCTATTTTATATGGAACTGGCACAGAGTTATCTTTTATTCATGCGCTACCCTTGACTTGTTAACTGCGTGTTTTTTTTTTAAGGAAATAGGCCTTATCACGGTTTTCGGCAACATCTTGACGAGTAGGTAAACAGGCTTGAAAACTGAACAGTGTTTGAATGAAAATCTACCTTGTACTTTAGAATTTTAAGCTTTTATCGTTTTAGACTTGTATGTAGTAAGTAGCTATATGATTTTAGCTGGTGTATATCCTATTTATTTTCTAATTCATTAGCTATCTTATTTAATTATTTAGACACGACCCCACAAGCGAAGCGTCGCTTTAATACTTATCGTGTATAAATAAAGATTATTGATTGATTGGTTACTGATTGATCCGATGTCAAATAATTTTGATAAAACATCGCTTCTAAAAAATTCATGAATTGGAAACTTTTAGCACTAGAAAGAGGATTGAGAGAAAAACATTGGAGGGACGTAGCTGTGCCAGAAAGCGTCCAGTCGTGTTTTGAATTTTTCATACATTTGCCTGCATAGCGAGCCAGCCGTGAACTGCTACTAAAAATAGTTCGCGGGAAAAAATACCAAAAACCGTGATAAGGCCTATTGATGCACAGATATGCCTTTACATTGTTTACAAAAGCGTTTTATCAGTGTTTACACAAGTATTCCGCCTTGTCATGTGGCTTTTAATGTGCGACCGGAAAACGAACCCGAAAAAAATTGGTCAGTGCCGATATTTTTGGGTCTTTCAGACCGACCAAAAAAAAAAAAAAGAGATTCGCTCTAGTGCGGTTTGTTTACGCAACTTTAAAGAGATTAATCACCACGTTTACGGCAAACGGCAGACGGCAGAAATGACCACGTGACCATGTTTATCCCTCATTTGCCGATCCCTGTTTTCAGTTTCTCAGAAAAATTGAGTGTTTTTGCATTAGAATTAAAGGCCAGAATTATCTTGTACTATTTTCATCTACGTACTCATATTTTTAAGAAAACATAAAACGCGAATCTCACGTTTGCCGTTTGCCGTAAACGTGGTGCTTAATCTCTCTTTTGTCATCGAATTAGCTTACGTGCAACCATCGGCACTTTTCGAGTATTCTTCTGACTTTCCGGCAGTTCACAGCAGCTTCCTGGTATCAGCCTTTACTTTGATAAGCACTCAGTTCTGTAATTCTGTAATTTTATCTTGGTTTCATATCATTTAGATCATTTAAGAATATTTCAGATTTATTTTACATCATTTTAGGTCATTTTAGGTCATTTTAGGTCATTTTAGGTCATTTAGATCATTTTAGGTCATTGCTTGTTTTAGTAACTACGATCACCTAAAGATCAAATCAGATCTTACGCTTGACATCCTCTGCTATTCATCACTAAGAAAATCCTTTTTTTCCCAATTCTTTATCTTTATTGTCTTTCAGTTTTGAAACTAGAAATACGTGACTCGCAAAACCTCCCGAAGTTGGGTGCAAAACCCTCTTTACTCGTATTGTAGCATCAAATGAGGAGATTAAAAGGGCATAGCATTTTCTTATTGATGGGCATGGTCTGTTCGTAGTTCCACAGGCTAGTTTGCGGTTGAAAATCTATTTCTGACGCAACGTAATAAACAACGGGCGTGCAGCGCTGTCGTGTTCGATGAATTTATTTCCCACGGAAAATTATTTTACCGCTGCCACAAAACGTGTAATTTCTTCGATGCAATCTTTCACAAAAAGGATTTCTAAAAGAAAGGGAAAAGATTCTGGAGAGGTAGTTCTGTATCCAGTGAATATTGATAAACATTGCAGTTGAAATTTAATCCTGCACGCATATTTTTTCCGATGTATGCAAATTTGCTCCAGACGACGCCAGAAAGTCTGACATCATTCATACTTTGTTTTTCACTGTTGCTAGGCAACAGTGCGGACATCTTCAACGATATAACTATATCTATATATAAATATAGTTTTCGCTCGAATTCGCGCGGCTTAGCTCCGCTTGGGCCGACAAATTAATTAACCTCGCTTCGCGAGGAATTAAATGCAACATTTTAGCCTTGGGAATTTTTATTTATATAACTAAAAACATTCCGTAGTAACAAGATGCAAATAAACATTGGATAACCTGTAACCAACACAGAGAGCTACTGAAATATAATGCACGTTGCTGGAGGGCAATCTTCTGAAAAATTTACATTAATTCCATAATGCGAAACATATGTAAAGACTACATTATGAACACGCATCAATTTGTATCGTCAAATTGTATAATTCTTGCAAAATTGCAGCTTCGTTATTTTGGATACTTATTCAGTCGAATAATTTCCAACAAATATAGACAGTTTCACCAATGTTCGTGCTCTTTGTATCAATAAAGAAAATGTTCGGCGATAATACACGTGCAATGGCTAATTTATCGAAATTTAACATCCATTCAACGCCCGTATTTAAGATCTAAGGAAATAAAAAACCGAGTAAAAAAGCTTCAACAATGACTTACCTCTCCCTTAGCATCATTGAAGACTGCAGGCCCTAACAGTCCAAGCTCAAACTCCACCAAAGGAATCTTGCTTTTCCCATCTTTACCCTTCAGAAGTTTGTTTTTGTCCAGGGTGGTGAGTTGCTTGAAAACTTTGGACACAACTCGTGGCGAGGTCTTGTTGTCCGTGGAAACAGTCTCTGAAGTAACAGTGTATGTCTTGAACGGACCACGAGTAGAGTTCTTCACCTTTGTCGTGGTTTTCAGATTTTTCAGTTTAGATTTATCGCCTGGGACGAAGTCAGTCAGACCCACTGGCTGTTTTCCCGTAAAGAGATCATCCAGACGTTCCCTCATGTTCGACAAGATGCCAAAATCAGGAACCGGAATGCGAATAGCGAATCCAGGAAAGATATTCCTGACTTCTGGTTCGTCATCGGAATCGATCTGCTCTTCGCTTTGTTTCTTCTCCTTTTTTTTCGGTTCGTGCTTTTTAGACTTTTTGGCGTCGATTTGCAGCGTGGCTAAAGCCAACAGAACAAGCAAAACGGCTATCTTGTTCATGTTAGCGGAGAAAATCGACTTTCCAGCCTTTGAAGTAAAGACAACGATATTCAGTTTCTCTCGCGTTGTTTATCGAAGAATCTAACTAAAGCTCCACACTTTGGCTAATGCAATTTGTTATAACAAGGTTAATTATTAATTTGTTGAGATAATAACTCAGGAATTATCGCTAATGGAAAGCTTCCTTTGTCTTATCGATGGGCTTGAGTGCTTAATTACTGGCAGGTTCTGATGGCTCTTAGGTTGCGGTCATGTGCGTTGCAGTATTTTTACTGCCGTTGCAGTGAACTACTGCCAAACGTAGATTTTGATGGGATTTGGGACGCACTGAATTTAAATTTACCAAGAAAGAGTTATGTTGCTTTGGCTTGAGATTGAGATTTAGATAAAATACACGTAAACATAATCTTCTCATCTTTCAAAAATAAAACTGGCCTGAACTATGGCATCTATTAACTCTTTTAGAAGTCGGTCAGAAAGTCATTCTGGGTAAGATAGAATAATTTCTGCAATGCCAGGTTAATCGGAAAAATGGGTGAAACCGCAGACATCAACGAATATTCTAAGTGAATCAACCATATTTTCAATAGGATCGCTGTAAAGATTTGCTATATTTATAAGGAACGAATTAAGTAAACGTATAATCATAAGCAAGATACACTGAACAAAGTGTGAAAATAATGTGGTTTGCCGGTTTAAGGACTGAAACTCATTAGCTCTCGAGTCCTGGGTGATAACGAATACACCACAGGCAATTAAACCATTTCATACACTTGTTTTCCTGTGCTGTAGTGGTCATCGCGCCTGTCTTGAAGCCAGGGCCCAGTTGTTCGAAGCCCGATTAAGTTAGTCCTGGATTAACGTGCGCTTTGATTCGGGTTTCATAACTAATCGATAAAGATTCTTCCAAAAGAGTTTTGGCCGTCAGTTTTGACTTAGGCTTTTCTTTGCCTTTAGCTTGAAATTAGGGTTTGAAATCACTTCTAGAGAGCGAGATGAAAACCTCCATTAATTATAAATCGCAGATTAGCGTTAATTGGCTTTCGAACAACCCGCCCCTGCAGGAGACCAGGTTCGAGTCTCGCCGGAGGAACCATAATTATTTTCACATAGTATGATATACCTTAATTTTATGCCTTATCTTAATAATGATACACGCTGCTCTCTCAGGAAGGCCGTTGCGATACTTGAGGTAATGCCTTGCCAACTGCTAGGCATGTCTGCAAACATGGAAATAAATGAAGCGAAATCGTTTCAAATCTATTAGGACGGTTAACTTGTCAAGGGCACTCAACGAATATTTAAGCAAAATACTTAACTTACTGTGTCTTTTGTGTTCGCAAACATTTTCCGGCGTTTTAAAGGCATATTTGTGCATTAGGTAACATAGTTTGAGGTGTTCGCATGCTTTAGCTTAAAATTAAAGATGCAGAAAGTTTCAGGGAACAACTAACAACTGAATCCAAATTTCTCAGGCGATTAAGGGTTTCCGAACAGATATCCACCGAGATGAATCGTTGGGTATTCCTCACTTGTTATCAGAATCGACTTTTTATGTTCAAAAACCATGAAACAGAAGGAAGACATACGACCTAAAATTCACGAGAATTCAATTTGTTCAGTGTGCGATGAGTTCATTCTGCTTCTCAGAAGTATGAACACACTGAGTAACGTCACGCTGCCAATCTCCTTTTGACAATTTTGTGGCATGTTTTTGACAGGGCTTTCTAATGGTTTCAGTTTGAACTGTCCTGATCGCTATGGCGAACGTGAAAGTCGCACACTTCCTGTATTTTTTAATGGCCATTTGAAGCCGGGACCAACAAGTGGTCAAAAACACGTCATAAATTTGTCAAACTAATTAAGAACTTGTAGGGTGGCATCGCCATAACGCTTGGCACCATAGAAATAGAACCGAGAGTGTAGGCTCCATTTTCAGCAGCGGCATTTGTTCGCTTGAAAATGAACAATTGAGAGGTTCTACCTATCACAGATTTTTACAATAACTGGCGAAATTCCCGCGCTTTGGTTGGCCTGTAGCTATTGTCTATAAAGTCGCCGTTACACGTTGAAACTTTTAGCCGAAAATTGTGTACAACAGCGCAGCAAAACAAGTTTCAGCAGGTGTTGCACCATGTAACAAGGTCGGTTTCGTGAAACTTTTTCGAACTTCCGTTGCGAGACAAGTTTCACGAAAAGTAGAACCACTTTCTACTTGTGCAACCGCTAGCAACGGTCGCAGTGGTGAAAAAACAAGAGTTTCACCGTGTAACACCACTTCGTGCCGTGTTTTGCAGCACCGTTGCACACAAGTTTCAGCTAAAAGCTTCAATGTATAATGACAGCTTAACAAAAATGACGTCAGATGTGACGCGCGCTCTTTCTCAACCTTATTCCCAGGGTTTTCTCTCTTCCTCGCTCGACAAAGGACCCTCTAAGAGACAGGACCCTGGGTACGAGTTTCAACAGAAAATAAAGCCAATTCCGCTAGTACTTTTTCCATGTTATTGTAAAAAACAAATTGAAGGCGGTTTTTCAAACTTGGTGATGAAACCTACAGCTTGTGGTTCCACTTGAGTTTTAAAAATTTCATGACGTCATTTTACCATCTACAAGAGTCTTGACCACAGGAAACTGTCGCCGACTTGTTAAATAACACTTGGATTTAATTCTCAGACGTTTGCTGGTGATCAGACGCGATCGAGCTGCTAAACATCTAGTAACACTTTCTTCTGATAAGGAAGGTCAGGTATTTTAAGACCAAAAACGCCAATTAGGCAGACAACTAGAATGCATGGGCTGTACTGTATCTAGTGGAGAGGTTTTCGACCGAATATAGGAGGGTAGTTACTTTGAGTGTGGGTAGATCATCGAAATGTACATGTAGGCTTTTCCTTCGATAAGAAACTTTACTCGTCATTCGCTCTGCCCTGGGGGTAGCCTGGAGATCAACTGGTATCTCCCCCACTGGTGTGTAGCAATACTCCAAGTTTCTTTTCTGGGTGGTATGGTAGGGAGAGAGACAAAACTAGGACTGAAATTTCACAATAGTTTGGAGAAGAACAAAGGATTGACAGACATTTGCTTGTGCTTTGTGGAATAATCTCAACAACGCAAAATTAACGACGTCTCATTTAATCCATGCGTCATTGAAAAGTAACGCATCAAATATCCATTGGAGCTACAGTGAAGCCATTACAGTTTTAATGTCTTCTTCGTGTACAACAAAGTTCTTCACAAACCAATAAATACAGTCTATTTTGTGCAACTATACTAAAATCCACCCACTGCCACTAAAATAGTCAGGCAATAACATGCAGATAAAAACAGAAAACTGTTATTCAACCTCAAAGATTAGAACAAATTGAACTCTAAGTAAAAAGCCATTCAGAATAGCAGAGATACAGCCATTCAAAAACTTAAAGAATTTACTAAGAACCGGACAAATCGTCCGTCACGTCCGGCGTTCCATACATTTCTTAGTAAAATTTGGAGTTTTTGAATGGCTGTATCTTTCCTAATATTAGCTTGATTAACACCAACCTTAAGGATGTTGTAAAGTTCGGTGTGCTCTTTCTGGCTATGTGGGTGTTGAGTCCCATATCCCATAATACACAGACTCGTACCCAGACCCCCACGGTATGAAATCAGGCAATTGAGGACGGCGCGGGCAGAGGTAAAAGCCGAGAAAGACTAAGTCGAGAACGCCGTCGTGTTGTCGATTTTGAAGTGATTTAGCATCTGCAGGGCGACGTTCGGTTGCTGTCTGTCTTTATTCTCGAACATCGATTGTTCTTTTATTTTTTCTTTGTTAATTGTTAGTGCAGTAGGTAAATTTTTAAAGTGGTAGTTACTTTCTGGGACGCAAACGTTCATTTGAAGAAGAAATTACAATTTCTTCGTTTACCCGACTGCGAGGACGTTTGGAAACGCAGTTTAAAACATCCAACATCAAGTAAGACGTTGTTTTAATTTTAGACTTAAATATCAGCAGACATTGTGTTGTGTTGGTTGTCCAAGTGAAGTTCTAATTTGATTAAGGTATTAGACCCTGATTGCCAGTTACAATTCGCACTTGTAAGATCGAACGACTGAATTAAATGGAAGTCATTTTTCAAATTACGTGTTGTAGATTTGCTCTCGTCATGCCTTCGCGTATGAAGAAAATTTTCATCTTTCATACAATGGCTTGCGGCGGACTCCGTGAAGTCCGTGAGGCTTTAATTGTAGCAAATGCGGAAGAAATTATTGATGACGAAGATTTTGTTTATCTGTATGACACGTTTTCTTCAAGACCCGTATATTCGTATTGGAAATTTGAAAGGTTTGATGAAAATGCATGGAGCGATACGGAGCGCAAAACGAAGTTACGTTTTGCAAAAGACGATGTTGATTTGTTGTTTGAGTGCTTGCAAATCCCACCGAAAATTACCTGCCAACAGCGTTCCATTTGTAACGGAAAGGAGGGACTGTATATTTTACTAAAGAGACTGGCCTATTGACGTGGTTGAGAAAAGATAACATCGGCCTAAGGGAGGTGACGTCATCGGGTTATTCTTCGGAGCAGCCACGATCCGAGATCCGATTATACCGGAAATTGACCTGCATTCACTTTCTTTTAGTAGTAATGGTGGACGACGTCGGTGAAATAAAGACTTCGAACGTTTGTTACGATTCGTTATGGTAGAATACAGAGTTCTTTCTTTCTACTTTCGTTTCTCGGCGTCGGAACACTGATCTCAAGGATTTTACGCTCGATTTGTGGAAGAAACGTGGAACCATGAAAACAGTCAAGATTTGCTCAGGTAACATCGACCTACGGGAGGTTAATATCGACCTAAAGGAGGTTAACATCGGGCTACGGGAGGTTAACATCGACCTAAGGGAGGTACGTTTTATAGCACCACGTTTGTATCGTATGTATTATACTGGCACAATCGTACACATGGAAAGCTTATTTGCAAGCATTAAAACTTACAATCTTGCAGGGGCTTTTCTAATTAATCGTTGACCTGAGTGTCATTTCATTTATTACCAACTCATAACATCCACCTACAGGAGGTCAACACCTACCTAAGGGAGGTTATGATTTTTATAGCACCATGCAAGTAGGTATTATAATAAGGAACGATTGACTTGAAAAAAGCTTACGAATCTTAAGGGGCTTTTGCATTCCGTGTACATGCCATTTTAGAATAAATTTATTTATAAAGAATTATTATTATTATTATTATTATTATGATTATTATTATTATTACTATTATTATTATTATTATTATTATTATTATTATTATTATTATTATTATTATTATTATTATTATTATTATTATTTGAAAAGCCTTTTAACCTCACTAGAATGAGATTAATGAGAGTTTTCTCATTTTTTTATTTACACTTATAACATGGAATATTTAACAATTATTCCACGAGCGCGTGTTGGATATGAGATGATAGATAGCCAACGAGGCGCATAGCGCCGAGTTGGCTATAATCATGTCATATCCAACAAGCGTGAGTGGAATAATTGTTTTATTAAAAACAATCACAAAATATTGCTAGATTTTGCAGATTCCACTTTGCAAGTAACAATTAGAAGACAATTTAATGGTCTCTTTTTCTCGGGCATGGTATAATGGCTCATATACCATGGCCGCTAAGCCATTCAAATTGCTCGAATTGTATTATAGAATGATCCAGTTTTTAATAAAATATATTATTATCAATATTATTTTTTGACAACACACTGACCTATGCTGGGCCATTTATATTCATCTAATGAAACACTTTCACAGCCATAAAGATTTGCTGTGAGAGGTGTTATGGGTTAAAACAGAAAAATTGCAGGTGTATTAAAATAGCATAACAGCTGTTATGATGATTAAAGGCAATTGTTTTCTTGTTGTTGTTGTTGTCATTTTTTCTTGGTTGACCCCATCAACCTCTAATTTCAACATTAAATTTGCTAGAAGTGACTGTTTATGACTGTTGAAATGATAGATCATTTTTAAAAATATAACCCTTAATAGGTCAGAATTTATTTCAATTTAATTTGTGATCAGTTACAAGAGGTTTGACTGTTTGACTGCTTGCTACAGTACATTAACAATATTGGTTTTATTTTATTATTTTTTTTCAGAATGCTATACTTAAACTGTGCAGACCACTGAAGAAACTGCTACTTCAAAGACACCTATGACTCATTAATTCCTCAAAAGACATTGTGTACAACAGATGTTGTTGAACTGTTATTGTCAAGCTTGACCTCTCGTCATGTGGCAAAATTATGTAAAATTTGATATTTCAAATTTGTAGGGTTAATTGATGGAGGATCTCCCATATAATGATGGATTGGATGCAAATGGTCATAATTTTGTTCCTCTCTGGCAGGAAATTGTGTAGATTGGTATATATGTACCACTTAGAGTGCAAAGATACAAAATGATCAACATTTTTTAGTAATTTTTTTAATTGGAAGAAAGATTCACCGCGCATACGTTCTGCTCATCTGGAGATACTCGGGTTTCCTATGGGTGGTGCCTACTATTACAGGGATATTTTTGCACACTTTAAAACTATGCGGAGAAAGCAGAACTTAGCAAGTGATTTTGGTATCCAAAAAGAAAATTGGGGGGAAACCATGCATTTTTCAGAGATAATAAAGCTTCAATTTGGAAAAAAGCACCATACATTCCTTCGTATTTTGCTGCTTTTTAGAATAACTGTTGCTCACTTATCTCTAAAAAATGCGTGGTTACCCCCAATTTCCTTTTTGGATTTCAATACCCACTACCAAGATATGCTTAATTTCCCGCATAATGATAAGCTGTGCAAAAACATTTTGCTATTAGTAGGCACTGTCCTTAAGAAGTTGTGAAAAGAAATCCCAAAAAATAACTGAGGGTCTCTCTTCTACTTAATCCTGATATTGAAATGCATCTTTCAAATATCCATATTCAATTACAGTTATGGTTACTAACCTTTATGGCTATTGAGTCAAAAAGATATGACATAAAGAGCTATTATTTTGTAAGTGAAACAAATCTGTACCTCAAGTAAAGGTCAAAATGAAATTGAGCCATGTCATGAACCTTTAAGTGTGCTTTTCAAAAGATCCAAATGACCACCCCTGAATGTTTTCATTTTCACGTTTTAAGCTCATGACGTGTCATTTGTTATCAAGTAAGCTATATGCTTCTAAATACGGGTGGAACTTTGTCATGAGTTGGAGAACAAGTCAAATTTGAACAAAAAAATAAATGCCTTGTCCCCCCCCCCCTTCTCCATGCCTGAGAAGAAGGGGAATTGAATTTGGCTGGGGTAGAGAAATTGAACTGAAGTTACACTGTACCTTTGGCATGGGAGAATTTGGACTTTTCTCTTTTTTTTTTCTTCTGTTTGAAAACAATAATTATTGAACAACTAAGACAATATAATATATAATGCTCTTTATTCATAATAATAGTACAAGAGAGTGCATGGTAATAAGTAATAAATCGATATTGAGATGCCGAAGCCGGGGGCTTAAATGGCACAATTCATACAGGAGATTGGGTGAAAATGGTACAATTACTTTACAGTTTACAAATAAATAAATAAATAGATAAATATTAATGTTAATAATAGTGGTAATAGTGGAAAAAAATTAAATAATAACAAACAAAATATTAAATTAAGCTAAGCCGTGTATACGAGAGTTCAAAAGGACATGAATTCACAATTTGATTGGAAGTAATCTCTAAGTTTTTGTCTACAATTCTGAGATAGTAAGCGAATTGCCTAAAGCAAGAGGGTTGTCATTCCAAATTTGAGGGCCTTGTGCACGAAGTGCAAAGGCCCCTTAAGATTCATAAGCTTTCTTCAAGTCAATTCTTCCCTATTATAATACATACTTGCATGGTGCTATAAACATCATAACCTCCCTCAGGTATAGATGTTTGCCTACTGTATACGTAGGTGGAATTGTTATCACTTGGTAAAAATAAAATGAAATTCAAGTCAATGACAAAAAAGTTCCTTATGATCCCAAGTTTCCCTGCTGAAGAGTAAGCGTCTATGCCTATGAATTAAGTACACAATGTCTTTTGTGGAATTAATGAGTCATAGGTGTCTTTGAAGTAGCAGTTTCTTCATTGGTCTGCACAGTTTAAGTATTGCATTCTGAAAAAAAAAAATTAAAACCAATATTGTTAATGTACTGTAGTAAGCAGTCAAACAGTCAAACCTCTTGTAACTGATCACAGATTAAATTGAAATAAATTCTGACCTATTAAGGGTTATATTTTTAAAAATGATCTATCACTTCAACAGTCATAAACAGTCACTTCTAGCAAAATTTAATGTGGAAATTAGAGGTTGATGGGGTCAACCAAGAAAAAATGACAACAACAACAACAACAAGAAAGCAATTGCCTTTAATCATCGTAACAGCTGTTATGCTATTTTAATGCACCTGCAATTTTTCTATTTTAACCCATAACACCTCTCACAGCAAATCTTTATGGCTGTGAAAGTGTTTCATTAGATGAATATAAATGGCCCAGCGTAGGTCAGTGTGTTGCCAAAAAATAATATTGATAATAATATATTTTATTAAAAACTGGATCATTGTATAATACAATTCGAGCGATTTGATTGGCTTAGCGGCCATGGTATATGAGCCATTATATCATGCCCGAGGAAAAAGAGACCATTAAATTGTCTTCTAATTGTTACTTGCAGAGTGAAATCTGCAAAATCTAGCAATATTTTGTGCTTGTTTTTAATAAAACAATTATTCCACTCACGCTTGTTGGATATGACATGATTATAGCCAACTCGGCGCTTACTCGTTGGCTATCTATCATCTCATATCCAACACGCGCTCATGGAATAATTGTTAAATATTCCATGTTATGAGTGTAAATAAAACGGGAATAGATGAAGAAGATGGCCAAAACTTATGTTTGATGTTTTATTAAGGTATCAGCTTAGTTTCTGTACCTTTGTGTCTTAAATTGACGCAAGTTTTTGATTCTCTTTTCGCTTTCGTGGTTCGCGGTCACCGGCTATGTCACGCCATTGTTTACAATGCGAATGTCAGATTTTCGACAGGGTTAAGGTGATAAACTCGAGGCCCTGCGGGTCACTTAAAATAATTTACCCAAACCTTTGTTTAATATTATTATTGATAAGTACACAGTGAAGCCATAGAAAGTCATTTTATGATAATCTAAGTTATCGCCCATCGGTAAAATTGCCGGTATTTCAGTTCGAAAATTTGGTTGTTAAAAACTTGCATTTAAAGCATGTTGTTGTAGATCTGTTTCGGGCATAAAAGTAACCTAAGTTTTGAATGTTTTTCTGTAGAACAGGAGATGAAGACCTAGAAAAGCAATCGATGTTATTTCATGATCCGTGGCTGGCTGTGGATTGGTACGCGGCCGGCCAAAGTTAAGGAAAATCCGCCCCACCAGAAGCGAATTTTGAACTCAACTGAGCGGACAATCGTTTTTCGCTTGTTTTCGCGTAAGGAAGCCGTATTTGGAAAAGCTAACTACAGCCCGTTTTGTTTCGATCTAAGGCCTACCTATGAGCAAAATATGAGCGAAATCGATTTTTTGACTTGTGCCACCAAAAGTTGATTTCGGTCGATATTTGTGGAAAGCCGCTCTTAAGACCATACATGGACTTTTTAAAGCCATTATGTAAAGAAAAAGTGCGTGAAACGTGCGCGCAATACCATATTTAATTTCGTCAGTTTAAACAGAACTAAACTGAATCTAAAAACATAGCAGTAATGTCCAGTAGCACATTACCCTTTCTTATTACATCAGGGTGGAATGAAAATCATCTTTTGTTGGATCCCGTGAGAGAAAAGTTCAGATAGTACAAGAAAACGTAAACGGTGGGGATATGTTTTTTTTTATGGTTCCTGGGCTCTTGTTTTTTTTTTTTTTGGGGGGGAGGGGGGGAGGGGCGTCTGAGTTTTCCGTGCGTCCCCGCTCCCTTGGGGGCCATGGTACACTGACTAGGAGGATCAAACGCCCAGGCTGGGTGGGGGAAGGGGCTCCAAAAAAGTTTTATAAGGGTGGACTTCTCCTCGAGGTCCAAACCCTTCCCTTTTTATTTACCTTTTTTAACAGAAAAGATAACCTTTTCATATAACTGCCATTAGAAATGGCACCCCTTTCACAAACCTTCAGTAGAAACCCTCCATCTTTGTTTTTGTTTTTTGTTTTTTTCGTTGGGTCCCTACCGTTTTCTGTACACCAGCTCGTGAAATCCCTGCTCTTTCATGTTGTTAATTATTTGTCAATACTTAATTATTATGATGTGATTTTATTTATACAAGGGGTCTCGTTATTGGAACATATCGTTCTGTGAGTTCTCTCCTGTCAGAGGTTTTTCATTTTGTTTTTTTTCTCCTCTGGCGAAGTTTATAAATAAATAAATAAAAAAATAAAAAACCTCCACCCTGGGCATAAAAAGGTTCCCCTTTCGGGCTTATTGGTAACTAATGGGTAGTACCCTCCCTCCCGGAGTCAAACGTCACTGTGGAGAGAGTCTATTACTATTATAGTAGTGATAGCAACTAATGTAAACTATCAGTCTCGGAATCCTAACCTTTTTGTCAATGCTTTTTATACAGTACGAAGGGCCTGCACTTCATATGCCTCAGGGAAATTGAAGAATAATCATGGACGTAAGAGTGTACAACGAAATATTGTCATATTCAAAAACCTTTAACAGTAATTCTGGAATAGAAGGTGACCAATATCTGCCCCTCAAATCTTGTTTTAGTGTTTCTGATACCAAAAAAAAATTTCCTCGACTGAAATGGTATGAGAAAAGAAAAAAAATACGTCTTTCTCTCTCGCGAGCTTTTTAGTGTCAAAGAAATTGTATTATGCTTTATAATTAACTTTTAAATAAAAAAGTGAGTCATTGGATAATGCTGTTACAGTCAGAGTTTTGATGTGCTTAGCTTCGATGGGGTATCAGCCGTTATACATGCTTAACAAATTCCGTTCTGGTCAGTTACTTGCAGATTGAACTCAACAGCAAGATCTAGCAGTATTTTAAGAAAACAATTATTCCACTCGCGCTTGTAATGTTGGATATTGGATGACTATTGTCAGTTTGGCACAAAACGCCTCCCTAGCTAGCTATCGTCCATATACAACGCGTACTCGTGGAATAATTTTTTTAATATGATATTTAAAATAACTTCTTCCTGATGTGATTTTAATTTAGGTCAGCTAAGGACACTATTAGAAAGAGCTCCTTTAATTTTGTAACATGACAATATTCGAGAGTCAGATCCTTTATAGTTAAATTTTGTAGATGTTTGTTTGGCGTTGGCAATTTAGGCCGAGAAAAGCATTTACTAGACTGGGGAACGCTAATTAATTTGAGAACATTACTCAAGACATTATCAACGTTTTATTCGTGCATATAGCCTCCACAGTTTAAATCTGATTTAGAATTTCAGTTTTTTGTTCTTGTCTTCTTTCTTTTCCCGGCTTGTTTCTGCCTCCTTGCCGGACGTTTCAGCGTCAATCGACTTTGACTCTTCATCGTCAATCGACTTTGACTCTTCATCAATCGACTTTGACTCTTCATTGTCAATCGACTTTGACTCTTCGTCGTCAATCGACTTTGATTCTTCATCGTCAATCGACTGTGACTCTTCTGTGGTGAGTTCCGTGGAATCTCTCACGCAAACTTTGCGTCCGAAGAACCTGAAGACAAACAACAAACCAGAAAGTGAAGATATTGGGACATTTGGTAGTTGCTACCGGGGGGGGGGGGGGGGGGGAGTACACAGGAATATTAGTGTAGAAGTGATGCGAATGAGGTCACGTAGTTGAACCAACCAAAAAAGAATCTTCTATTAGAATAAAACTGGACCCCAGAAAAGTCCAACGGCCAGAATTCGAATGTAACCCTAAAATTCAACTGTTCCCCTTATGCATAAAACCCTAACAATAAATCCCTACTTAAACCTTATCCTCTCAAAAATGTCTACCGGTAATAATGTAACTCAAAAGGTTTCCAGTCGCCCATTCCAGACACAAAAATGAGTGAATGAACAAGTGATTTAGGAGCCGACCTGTACAAACCTAACGAATGCAGTACTGGCTTCTTTTTAAGTCGTTCAATCTGTCTGGATTAACCTTTCGCGAACTGAATGAGAAAGTCTCAAAGTGCTAACGTATGTGGCTATCGACTGTACTAGCCTAGGCCTTGCACAAGAATGATCGGATTTACAATTTGCCATCCCTTAGAAGCATTGTTTTATTACTTTGATCATTAAACGATCATCAACAAATAACTAACAAAACTGACATTAGACCAGCCTACTACCCAACAGTCCTGCAGGACAATCCTTTCTTGCAGACGTTGGATGGATATTCACTCCGTCTGAATAAACCAACATCAAACATGCTGCAAATGGCGTTACCACATGTGGCTCCCTCATCCAGCTTGGCCATACACACTCCACTGAAACGACTGATGTCAGACTGCTCTTGGCAACTCAGCTCTTCTTTGGAATGACATTCCCTGTCTGCGTCACAGAAAGTACCTACAGAGAGTAACATTTTCTTAGGGATGGTGGTCTTCAATCTGTCTTGGTTTGGTCATCTTGAAGCAAGAATGGATAAACCCTAATGATAGTTCCTGTCATTGCTAACTGGCCCTGCACACCTCACTCTTTTAACCATCTTCGGTCGTTTATGTCATTAAGCGTAATTTTTTTGGCAGGTTTTCTAACCCTGGGAGCAAATTAAATGTTTTTGTGGTTTTCCTCAGGTTGATGAACGGTACATCATGGCAAACGAAGCACAGTGGAACCTCGATTTAACGAATTGCCGAGGGACTAAGGAAATGGCTTCTGTTCCATACATTTTAAAAGGCCGGGCCTTATACCGAGTTCTTCCTTATATATAGAGGTTCGTTAAATCGAGGGTCCTCTGTAATTATAACATGACGTGCAATGAAACGAAGTGGTTGCACAGGGAGTACTTTTCAGTTGTCCTGTAAACAATCCGAATGCCTAACCCTTACCTATAAACTACTTTAGTTTTTAGACTCGATGAGAAGTAAATACGTATATGGAAAAGAATGTTGAGGTGAGAACCTCATTCAACAAGTTTTTGACTTTTTGTCCGCGTCAAAAATTAGTTAAAATCGTCTTTAAAAGTTGTCTCGGGTGACATCACCTTCAGTTCGTTCTGTAATTCGTTAGCAAAACTCGCGCCACTTTCTCATCTATTCAGCAACAAAAACGAAACCAATCGTGACGTGCTCGCACGCGCCGGTTATACGTATTTGCTTCAATTCTGATTAGTTCATTACAACGTTTGCGTCTGTTGTAGTTGACGAGAGTAGTTACTTGGTTTTTGGTTTTACAGCATTTAAATGAAAGCGCCTCTATTGTACAGCCGCGATAATCAGATGCGACACCTCTTGATATCAGACAGTTATAAAAAGGGATTGTGAAACCTAGACTTCCTTCCTCGGAATTTGCAAAACAGCGGCCCCAGGTGCATCTGTATTTCCCGCCCTTGCTGTCGCACTGTCCCTTTTGTGTGCAGGTTGCCCCAGGGTCCAAAAGCTTTTTGCAGACGTTAAAAAATGCGTCACAGTACATTCCTAGTTCCTTGCAATCTTTGGCTGTGCTGCATTTCTGAAATACGCAGACATACGAATCAACTTTCAGTATAAAGTATAAATTTTTGCGAACCAAAGAAAGATTGCTAAGTTGGATCGGTTTGCATAGCACACTAGAGGGACGTCGTATCCAGGACATGTTGATCACAATAAATAATTGCTTCTAGGAGAGGGCACTGACCCCCATTGCAAACTTACTCAAAATAAAGGACACAAAATATAACTTAAGGGGTGGCACAAACATGCTCTTATTGCCCAAAATAAGAAGTACTAAGCATGGTCCTAGGTCTTTTTGGTACTTCGCTGCCAGAGACATGGAATGCCCTTCCGGACTCGATTCGCGCCATGGCCGGCACAAGGGAACGTTTAAGAAGTATTCGTCATGCTGCATTTTAAAATTGTTATTATCGTGGTTAGCTCTTGAAATTATAAATTTTAATTTGTAATTACACATGTATTGATACATGAATGCTTAGATTTACTAGATATTTTAGATTTCAAATTTTTAGATTTTAGAATGTTAGCTAATTTTTATCTTTCTTTTTGTTTTTGTAATGATTTTTGTTTATTGGTGGGCTTCCTGTAAAGTAGCTCTTAGCTAAGTGGAGTGCCACGTAAAATAAAGTTCCAAGTTCCAAGTTCCAAAGACGGACAGCCTCTCCCGTTCTAGTAAATTTAAAACCTCTTTGCAATTATCTATTGTATCACTAAACGAAAGAGTTGTTCCTTACGTCGTCGATATCATTAATAGCCCTGTGCACATTAGGACCATTTTTTTATCGGTATCTATACTCTCACTCGATTGAGCCAAATGAAGGAGCTCCTGAGTTGCGAGGTTCACGCCTCTGCCCCCTTCCCCCTTGTTGAATAGCACAGTAAGAAGGTTGCTTCCACATTGAAATTTAATCCAATGTTTCTAGCAAAACATACTAGATTACATTTTTATTGGGGATGAATTGGCCATTCCCTGTCCAAACCCACTATTATTTTAGAACTTTATAGTTTGACGTCATTGCCCTGTATCTGCCGGAAACCCCCACCGACTGTTCGGACCAGAAAATCTCACAACTTTTTCAAGGTTGCTAGTTTTCAAAGTTATTAAAAATAAAATTTATCGTAATGAATATTGTGCACATAAAACAGCTTTTCGGTCCCGAAATGTTACGAAACATTTTGAGAAAACGCACGTCAGGAAGTATACGGCATGGATCGTTACCATAGTTACAAGCTCTTCCAAACATTTATCAGTTATCAAACAATTCAACTTGATATTTGTTTTGGATGGTCACTACTCAATTTATAGCTTATCATAGTGCCAAATGTAAGAGATCGATGATCCGCTCTCTACCAGTGGCCTAAATGTATATTAATCCAGGGGATTGGGGAGAAATGACGGCGAGAACAGTCTACAAAAAACCTTTACATATTGAGCAGCTTTTAGGTTTGGTGTCAGGCCGTTTCCAACTTCATTCTGACACCAATTCATGGTTATAAAAATTATACTTTTTCTGCTCTCAAAATTTTTATGATATGTTGCTTGTGTTACAGATATTTTTGTCATGGTTAAAAAAAAAACATAATTTAAAGTTGAAAATTATTTTAAGTCTAGCAGGTTATTTTGCAGGTACCGGTCAAAACGTCAGTATCACCTAAACGTAGTTACTAAAACAAGGAATGACCTAAAATGATCTAAAATGACCTAAAATGATCTGAAATGACCTAAAATGACCTAATATGAATCTAAAATGACCTAAAATGACTTAAAATGATTTAAAAAGAATCTAAAATGATCTAAAATGACCTAAAATGATCTAAAATGATTTTATTTTTTTAATTTTATAACAAAGACTAGTGAGCAGCACAACAGAAGACTTCTTGTAGTTTATTTCCGACGCGTTTCGTCTCTACCGGAGACTTCTTCAGGAAAAATTCCCGATAATTACTGTATTACAACCGCGGCTTTGATTGATGCAAAGTGTCCAGTTTTTCCCCAGCAATGTGGTTTTGATTGGTGCGAAGTTCCAAGTTTCGCTCAGCAACGTGATTTTGATTGGTACTAGTGGCCTATTTTTTCCCCAGCAACGCGGTTTTGACTGGTACGAGGCAAAGTTCTATGTTTCGACAGGAACGCGGTTTTGATTGATGCAGCTATTTTATATAGAACTAGCACAGAGTTATCTTTTATTCATGCGCTACCCTTGACTTGTTAACTGCGTGTTTATTTAAGGAAATAGGCCTTATCACGGTTTTCGGCGCCATTTTGACGAGAAGGCAAACAGGCATGAAAAAACAGTGTTTGTATGGAAATCCACCTTGTACTTTAGAATTTTAAGCTTTTATCGTTTTAGACTTGTATGTATTAAGTAGCTATATGATTTTAGCTGGTGTATATCCTATTTATTTTCTAATTCATTAGTTATCTTATTTAATTATTTAGACACGACCCCACAAGCGAAGCGTCGCTTTAATACTTATCGTGTATAAATAAAGATTATTGATTGATTGGTTATTGATTGATCCGATGTCAAATAATTTTGATAAAACTAGCTTCTAAAAAATTAATGAATAGGAAACTTTTAGCACTAGAAAGAGGATTAAGAAAAAAAAAATGGAGGGACGTAGCCGCGCCAGAAAGCGTCCCGTCGTGTTTTAAATTTTTCATACATTTGTCTGCATAGCGAACTAGCCGTGAACTGCAACTAAAAATAGTTCGCGGGAAACAATACCGAAACCGTGATAAGGCCTATTGATGCACAGATATGCCTTTACATTGTTTACAAAAGCGTTTTATCAGTGTTTACACAAATATTTAGCCTTGTCGTGTGGCTTTTAATGTGTGACCGAAAAACGAACCCGAAAAAAATTGGTCAGTGCCGATATTTTTGGGTCTTTCAGACCGACCAAAAAAAAAAGGAGATTCGCTCTAGTGCGGTTTGTTTCTCAACTTTAAAGAGATTAAGCACCACATTTACGGCAAACGGCAGACGGCAGAAATGACCACGTGACCATGTTTATCCTTCATTTGCCGCTCGCTGTTTTCAGTTTCTCAGAAAAATTGAGTGTTTTTGCGTTAGCGCAGAATGCCTGGACATCATGAATAATTCATAGCCACTGAAGCGGCAAATTCGAATGCGATCGCGCTTTGAAGAGCTATAAATTAGAGAAGAATGGGCCAAAACTAGGCAACTAGAGGTCACAAAATTCACTTTCCCGAGTCTCAGAAAGGCTAATCTCAATGTTCACGCACGGCTTCTTGAAAATCAAGGATTAGGCTACAATTTGCACTAAAAAAGAATGAAATTGAGAAAGTAGAAGTTTTATGGTTTTCCACTTGAATATACAGTAAATTTTGCAAATTTCCGTATAGACAGTCATTTTGGAGAACAGTTTTGGGAAAACTAATGTACCTACTAGACTTTCACGCACGGCAAATGGTAGACGAGTCTTTCCTTGAAAAGAATCCGTCTTAATTTCAAAAATTGGTCACGAGGAACCTTTATGTTTTTCAGTTTGAAAATTGTTGGTCGTAGTTTTATTTGAAAATGGCGCGTTCGGAGCTGGCGAGCTATTGTTTTCAGCCCAGACATGAATAACAATACATGTCAAATAAAACAATGCCTATTGTTGAAAACCATTCTGCATGAAAAAAATATTCTTAACTACCGCGAATTTTAAAATTGCCATATGCATCAGCTGTTTTACTCACGATCTACGGACAAAACAAAGATGACAGCGTGCGCGACCAAAAAATACAATAGTGATCGGGAGCTGTTTTCAGAGCTCTTCCAAAACCCGCTCCGTCCGTTGTTAATCCACATCGTGCCGCCATACGCTAAGGTTATAAACTCTGCTTACGATTTTCAACTGAACGGAGAAGGTATATGGAAATCATTGTGGAGGGACGTTTGCGGGAAACCGGCCAATTTGTTCGACCATCCTTTCCTTCGCCTACAAATTAGAGGAATCTGGTCGCGAGCGCGAATGTTCTTTTTAAAGCTTCTCTTTTTTCGCACAGAGACCAACAAAGAAAAGGCACGCGCGCGCGAGTTTTTTCGAGCATAAGCTACTCAAGATTCAGGCGCGACAAGTATATTCACTTTATTTGAAAATCGACATTTAAGTTTTCGTAGGTTCGAATGCCTGCGAAGGCGCCACATTTGTTGCCGTGGGTTTGGCGGAAGGTAAGACTTGCCCTATTCACAATTAGTATAAAGCAGGCCAAACAGTCTTTCAAAAAATTCAATCTGTTATACTATTGAACGTTAATACACTTGCTGCCGGTGCGCACTTATTCAGCCATGCTGCAAAGGTGCGATATTAGGAAACAATAGAATGAACAATAGCTTATGTGGCCATTGTCTTTAAGCTCCGACCTGAGAAGTTAATGAGCTAAGCGGTATTCCCTGCGGAGCACGGCGCGCGTAGATTTGGACCAATGACAGTCACTCAGTTTACGCTTCACCGCTAATACTACAGATCTATAACTTTTTCCGTGCAGTAAGTAAATGTCCCGAAAACAATAGGCATTCTGCGCGATGGAATTAAAGGCCAGAATTATCTTGTACTATTTTCATCTACGTACTCATATTTTCAAGAAAACATAAACGCGAATCTCACGTTTCCCGTAAACGTGGTGCTTAATCTCTCTTTTATCATCGAATTAGCTTACGTGCAACCATCGGCACTTCTTCTGACTTTTCGGCAGTTCACAGCAACTTCCTGGTATCAGCCTTTACTTTGATGAGCACTTACTTCTGTAATTCTGTAATTTTATCTTGGTTTCACTTCATTTAGATCATTTAAGAATATTTCAGATTTATTTTAGATCATTTTCGGTCATTTTAGATCATTTTAAGTCATTTTAGGTCATTTTAGGTCATTTTAGATCATTTTAGGTCATTCCTTGTTTTAGTAACTACGATCACCTAAAGATCAAATCAGATCTTACGCTTGATATCTTCTGCTATTCATCACTAAGAAAATCCTTTTTTTCCCAATTCTTTTTCTCTATTGTCTTTCAGTTTTGAAACTAGAAATACGTGACTCGCAAAACCTCCCGAAGCTGGGTGGAAAGCCCTCTTTACTCGAATTGTAGCATCAAATGAGGAGATTAAAAGAGGCAAAGCATTTTCTTTTTGATGAGCATGGTCTTTTCGAAGTTCCACAGGCTAGTTTGCGGTTGAAAATCTATTTCTGACGCGACGTAATGTACAACGGGCGTGCAGCGCTGCCTTCTTCGATGAATTTATTTCCCACGGAAAATTATTTTACCGCGGCCACAAAACGTGTAATTTCTTCAATGCAATCTTTCACAAAAAGGATTTCGAAAAGACAGGTAAAATATTCTGGAGAGATAGTTCTGTATCCAGTGAATTTTGATGAACATTGCAGTTGAAATTAAATCCTGCACGCATATTTTTTCCGATGTATGCAAAATTTGCTCCACACGACGCCAGACAGTCTGACATCATTCATACTTTTTTTTTCGATGTTGCTAGGCAACAGTGCGGACAACTTCAACGATATAATTATATCTATATATAAATAAAGTTTTAACTTGAATTCGCGTGGCTTAGCTCGACTCGGGCCGACAAATTAATTAACCTCGCTTCGCGAGGAATTAATTGTAACATTTTAGCCTTAGGAATTTTTATTTATATAACTAAAAACATTCCGTAGCAACAAGATGCAAATAAACATTGGATAACCTGTAACCAACACAGAGAGCTACTGAAATATAATGCACGTTTGTGGAGTGCAATCTTCTAAAAGTTTTACATTAATTCCATTATCTGAAACATATGTAAAGACTACATTATGAACACGCATTAATTTGTATCGTCAAATTGTATAATTCTTGCGAAAGAACAGCTTCGTTATTTTGGATACTTATTCAGTCGAATAATTTCCAACAAATATAGACAGTTTCACCAATGTTCGTGCTCTTTGTATCAATAAAGAAAATGTTCGGCGATAATACACGTGCAATGGCTAATTTATCGAAATTTAACATCCATTCAACGCCCGTATTTAAGATCTAAGGAAATAAAAAACCGAGTAAAAAAGCTTCAACAATGACTTACCTCTCCCTTAGCATCATTGAAGACTGCAGGCCCTAACGGTCCAAGCTCAAACTCCACCGATGGAATCTTGATTTTCCCATCTTTACCCTTCAGAAGTTTATTTTTATCCAGGGTGGTGAGTTGCTTGAAAACTTTGGACACAACTCGTGGCGAGGTCTTTTTGTCCGTGGAAACAGTCTCTGAAGTAACAGTGTACGTCTTGAACGGACCACGAGTAGAGTTCTTCACCTTTGTCGTGCTTTTCAGATTTTTCAGTTTAGATTTATCGCCTGGGACGAAGTCAGTCAGACCCACTGGCTGTTTTCCCGTAAAGAGATCATCCAGACGTTCCCTCATGTTCGACAAGATGCCAAAATCAGGAACCGGAATGCGAATAGCGAATCCAGGAAAGAAATTCCTGACTTCTGGTTCGTCATCGGAATCAATCTGCTCCTCGCTTTGTTTCTTCTCCTCTTTTTTCAGTTCGTGCTTTTTAGACTTTTTGGCGTCGATTTGCAGCGTGGCTAAAGCCAACAGATAAAGCAAAACTGCTATCTTGTTCATGTTAGCGGAGAAATTCGACTTTCCTGCTTTTGAAGTCAAGACAACGATATTCAGTTTCTCTCACGTTGTTTATCGAAGAATCTAACTAAAGGTCCACACTTTGGCTTATGCAGTTTGTTATAACAAGGTTAATTATTAATTTGTTGAGATAATAACTCAGGAATTATCGCTAATGGAAAGCTTCCTTTGTCTTATCGATGGGCTTAAGTGCTTAATTACTGGCAGGTTCTGATGGCTCTTGGGTTGCGGTAATCTGCGTTGCACTATTTTTACTTCCGTTGCAGTGAACTACTGCCAAACGTAGATTTTGATGGGATTTGGGACGCACTGAATTTGAATTTACCTAGAAAGAGTTATGTTGCTTTGGCTTGAGATTAAGATTTAGACAAAATAAGCGTAAACATAATCTTGTCATCCTCCAAAAATAAAAGTGACCTGAAGTATGGCATCTATTAACTCTTTTAGAAGTCGGTCAGAAGGTCATTCTGGGTAAGATAGAATAATTTCTGCAATGCCACGTTAATCGGAAACATGTGTGAAACCGGAGACATCAACGAATATTTCAAGTGAATCAACCATATTTTAAAAAGGATCGCTGTAAAGATTTGCTATATCTATAACGAACGAATTAAGTAAACGTATAATCATAAGCAAGATGCACTGAACAAAGTGTGAATATAATGTGGTTTGCCGGTTTAAGGACTGAAACTCATTAGCTCTCGAGTCCTGCGTGATAACGAATACACCACAAACAATTAAACCATTTCATACACTTGTTTTCCTGTGGTGTAGTGGTCATCACGCCTGCCTTGAAGCCAGGGCCCAGTTGTTCGAAGCCCGATTAAGCTAATCCTGGATTAACGTGAACTTTGATTCGGGTTTAATAACTAATCGATAAATATTCTTCCAAAAGAGTCTTGGCCGTCAGTTTTGACTTAGGCTTTTCTTTGCCTTTAGCTTGAAATTAGGGTTTGAAATCACTTTTAGAGAGCGAGATGAAAACCTCCATTAATTATAAATCGCAGATTATCGTTAATTGGCTTTCGAACAACCCGCCCCTGCAGGAGACCAGGTTCGAGCCTCGCCAGAGGAACCATATTTTCACATAGTATGATATATGTTAATTTTATGCCTTATCTTAATAATGATACACGCTGCTCTCTCAGGAAGGCCGTTGCGATACTTGAGGTAATGCCATGCCAACTGCCAAGCATGTCTGCAAAGATGGAAATAAATGAAGCGAAATCGTTTTAAATCTATTAGGAAGGTTAACTTGTCAAGGGCACTCAACGAACATTTAAGCAAAATACTTAACTTACTGTGTCTTTTGTGTTCGCAAACATTTTCCCGGTGTTTTAAAGGCATATTTGTACATTAGGTAACATAGTTTGAGATGTTCGCATGCTTTAGCTGAAAATTTAAGTTGCAGAAAGTTTCAGGGAACAACTAACGACTGAATCCAAATTTCTCAGGCGATTAAGGCTTTCCGAACAGATATCCACCGAGATGAATCGTTGGATGTTCCTCACTTGTTATCAGAATCGACTTTTTATGTTCAAAAACCATGAGAGAGAAACAAGACATACGACCTAAAATTGAAGAGAATTCAATTCGTTCAGTGTGCCATGAGTTCATTCTGCTTCTCAGAAGTATGAACACACTGAGTAACGTCACGCTGCCAATCTCCTTTTGACAATTTTGTGGCATGTTTTTGACAGGGCTTTCTAATGGCTTCAGTTTCAACTGTCCTGGTCGATATGGCGAACGTGAAAGTCGCACAGTTCCTGTATTTTTAATGGCCGGGACCGACAAGTGGTCAAAAAGACGTCATAAATTTGTCAAACTAATTAAGAACTTGTAGGGTGGCATCACCATAACGCTTGGCACCATAGAAATAGAACCGAGAGTGAAGGCTCCGTTTTAAGCAGCAACATGTGTTCGCTTGGAAATGAACAATTGAGAGGTTCTACCTATCACAGATTTTTACAATAATTGGTAAAATTCCAGCGCTTTGATTGGCTTGTAGCTATTGTCTATAAAGTCGCCGTTACACGTTGAAACTTTTGGCCGAAACTTGTGTACAACGGCGTAGCAAAACAATTTTCAGCAGGCGTTGCACCATGTAACAAGGTCGGTTTCGTGAAACATTTTCGAACTTCCGTTGCGAGACAAGTTTCACCAAAAGTAGAACCCCTTTCTACTTGTGCAACGGCTCGCAACGGTCACAGTGGTGAAAAAACAAGAGTTTCACCGTGTAACACCATTTCGTGCCATGTTTCGCTGCGCCGTTGCACACAAGTTTCAGCTAAAAGTTTCAATATATAACAACATCTTAAGAGTACAGACAAAAATGACGTCAGATATGACGCGCTCTTTCTTAACCTCATTCCCAGGGTTTTCTCTCTTCTTCGCTAGACAAAGGACCCTCTAAGAGACAGGACCCTGGGTACGAGTTTCAACAGAAAATAAAGCCACTTCTGCTCGTACTTTTTCCATGTTTTAGTAAAAAACAAATTGAAGGCGGTTTTTCAAACTTGGTGATGAAACCTGCAGCTTGTGGATCCACTTGAATTTTGAACATTTTATGACGTCATTTTACGATCTACAAGAGTCTAGACCACAGGAAACTGTCGCCGACGTGTTAAATAACACTTGGATTTAATTCTCACACGTTTGCTGGTGTTCGAGCTGCTAAACATCTAGTAATACTTTATTCTGATAAGGAAGGTCAGGTATTTTAAGACCAAAAACGCCCATTAGGCAGACGACTAGAATACATAGGCTGTGCTAGTTGAGGGGTTTTCGATCGAATGTAGGAAGGTAGTTACTTTGAGGGTGGTGGGGAGATCATCGTAATGTACATGAAGGCTTTTCCTTCGATAAGAAACTTTACTCGTCATTCGCTCTGCCCTGGGGGGTAGCCTGGTGATCAACTGGTATCTCCCCCACTGGTGTGTAGCAATGCTCCTAGTTTCTTTTCTGGGTGGGATGGTAGGGAGAGAGACAAAACTAGGACTGACATTTCACAATAGTTTGGAGAAGAACAAAGGATTGACAGACATTTACTTGTGCTTTGTGGCATAGACTCAACAACACAAAATTAACGACGTCTCATTTAATCCATGGGTCATTGAAAAGTAACACATTAAATATCCACTGGAGCTACAGTCGGAAGCCATTACAGTGTAAATGTCTTCTTCGTGTACAACAAAGTTCTTCACAAACCAATAAATACAGTCTATTTTGTGCAACTATACAAAAATCCCCTTTCACTAAAATAGTGAAGCAATAACATGCATATGGGGGGCTTTTGCGGACAAAATATCGAACATGGATACATCAATGTTTTGTTCAATTACGTTATTGTTATGCGTTATAATACAAGTTGTAAAATGAAATAAGTCAACTTCGTCCGGGATACATCGATTTTGGATGTCATACATCGATGTTGTGGAGCATACATCGCTTCTCTGAATCATTAATTCGTGACCGTATGCAACTAAAAGATGAGGAAGCAGAAATAGAAGTGACCGGAAGTCAGCTAAGAGAAAAGGCCCTGGGAGCTAACACTTTCAATATGGCGGAAATAGAGGAAGATTAGCAAACACACTTTTGAAAAGCACAATGGAAGGTGCACGAATTTGGCTTCGCAACATTGATGGATATTTTATGTCTTTGGCTAGGCTACTGGAAAGTGCAGAAGGGCAAAGGAACACTGCATCCTACGACTCGGCTGAATTTTTTAGTCAACGTTAACGAGAAAACGATGAACTTGACGTGTACGTGAGGGAAATTCTTGAGGTGACACCAAGCGCTGGTCAACGCCTGATTGAAGGGAGCTTGACGCAAAAGGGCTTACGAATCCATTGCCATCGTATTTAGGAATCTATTCGAAGAGTGGATCCACTTGTTAGCACTTTAAGAGCAGCACAGCAGATAATTCATAGAGTGTAGTGTGCCATGCCTCAATGCGTTATGGTAAAATAAAAGAATTCGTTGAAGCGCTATTTATTTAACACCACCTCCTTTCTAACCTTCTAATGAGCCCACCTTTTGTAACAGGCCTCCCTTCACCATTAGACCCCACCCCTTCTTTTCAAAACAGTCAGGCACTTTGTCATTTCTCTAAAGGGTAACACTGGTGTTAAATCTGGGTCGTGCAAGGGCATTGGTAGGGAGGTGAGAATGTTTATATTTATTTATATACATTATTTATAGCGGAGCTCCACGCGCTGAGCTCCATTAATAAGAGATTTTGGTATACCCATGAAAGCGATTAAATTTTGGTTATGACGTCACTGTCTGACCTTCCGTCGTACGTCCGCCCCTCTATGTAAGCCATTGTGAAATACCACACTCAACCTGTGCGGCAACCCGCGTTTTATTTCAGCGGGAAGTGGGATGGCTTACTTCTTTAAGTGAAAAACAAACGAGAATTTTGAAGAGCAATGATTTCCTGTTTTCGTTGAATATGTTGTTAAACTACATATGTCGAGAAAGCAGGCGACTAATAAGCACATTTGAAACCTGCGAGAATCTTTTCTTCTATTTAATGATTTTACTGTTCATATGGCTTAACTGACGGCACAGCGTCATATTTTTTCTCAAACCTTCGATCTTTCTAATGTTTAAAACCTCATACATGGACGTTTTAAGGTGACTCGACCCAGTTATTTTTTCGCGGTACCACCCTACTTTGAAGCTCCCTGGTATCCCCGCCTTTAATTTTATCGTAAGTGTAACACATAGAATGGATAACATATAGATCAATCTACAATATAGCAAAAAAATTGGCGATCGGAGTAAATGTCACGTGGTTATAGTGCCACGCTTCTTTGAGGTCTGAGTCGAAATTCTGCTGTTGCCGGCTTTTTTTCGTAAAAATCTCTCGGCTACACATAGTCAGGTAGTACGTTATGGGTAGCACCCTCCCTCCCGAGGTCGAACGTCACTGTGGAGAGAGTCTATTACTCTTATAGTAGTGATAGCAACTAATGTTAACTATCATTCCCAGAATCCTAACTTTTTTGTCAATGCTTTTTCTACAGTACGAAGGGGCTGCACTTCATTTGCCTCAAGGAAAATGAAGAATAATCATGGACATAAGAGTGCAGAATGAAATATTGTCATATTCAAAAGCCTTTAACAGTAAATCTAGAATAGGAGGTGACCAATGTCTGCCCTTCAATTCTTGTTTCAGTGTTTCTAATGCCAAACAAAAGAACTTCATTGAAAGTGGTATAAAAAAAATAAAAAAAAAAAAAAAAAAAAAAAAAAAAACGTGTTGCTCTCGCGAGCGTTTCAATGTCAAAGGAAATGTATTATGCTTTATAATTAACTTTTAAATAAAAAAGTGAGTCATTGGATAATGCTGTTACAGTCAGAGTTTTGATGTGCTTAGCTTCGATGGGGTATCAGCCGTTATACATGCTTAACAAATTTCGTGCTGGTCAGTTACTTGCAAATTAAACTCAACAACAAGATCTAGCAATATTTTAAGAAAACAATTATTCCACTCGCGCCTATACTGTTGGATATGGGATGACTATTGTCAGTTTGGCACAAAACGCCTCCTTAGCTAGCTATCGTCCATATACAACGCGTGCTCGTGGAATATTTTTTAAATATGATATTTAATATAACTTCTTCCTGGTGTGATTTTAATTTAGGTCAGCTAAGGACACTATTAAAAAGAGCTCCTTTAATTTAGTAACATGACCATATTCGAGAGTCAGATCCTTTATAGATAAATTTTGTAGATGTTTGTTTAGCGTTGGCAAATTTAGGCCGAGAAAAGCATTTACTAGACTGGTGAACGCTAATTACTGGCCATACTTGTAAGTGTTGCGGTGTAACACGCCTACAGCAAAAACAAAACACATTACTCAAGACAGTATCAACGTTTTATTTGTGCATATAGCCTCCACAGTTTAAATCTGATTTAGAATTTCAGTTTTTTGTTCTTGTCTTCTTTCTTTTCCCGGCTTGTTTCTGCCTCCTTGCTGGACATTTCATCGTCAATCGACTTTGACTCTTCATCGTCAATCGATTTTGACTCTTCGTCGTCAATCGACTTTGACTCTTCATCGTCAATCGACTTTGACTCTTCATCGTCAATCGACTTTGACTCTTCATCGTCAATCGATTTTGACTCTTCTGTGGTAAGTTCCGTAGAATCTGTTATGCAAACTTTGCGTCCGAAGAACCTGAAGACAAACAACAAACCAGAAAGACTGTAAATGAGTAGTTGTATGTAAAGATATTGGGACATTTGGTAGTTGCTACCCCGGGGGGGATGGGGGGGGGGGGGGGGAGTACACAGGAATATTAGTGTAGAAGTGGTGCGAACTGAATGAGGTCACGTAGTTGAACCAACCAAAAAGAAATCTTCTATTAGAATAAAACTGGACCCCAGAAAAGTCAAACAGCCAGAATTCCAATATAACCCCCAAAATTCAACTGTTCCCCTTATGCATAAAACCCTAACAATAAAGCCCCTACTTAAGTCTTATCCTCTCAAAAATGTCTACCGGTAATAATGTACCTCAAAAGGTTTCCAGTCGCACATTTCAGACACAAAAATTAGTGAATGAACTTGATTTAGGAGCCGACCTGTACAAACCTAACGAATGCAGTACTGGCTTCTTTTTAAGTCGTTCAATCCGTCTGGAGTAACCTTTCGCGAACTGAATGAGAAAGTCTTAAAGTGATAACGTATGTGGCTATCGACTGTACTAGCCTAGGCCTTGCACAAGAATGATCGGATTTACAATTTGCCATCCCTTAGAAGCATTGTTTTATCACTTTGATCATTAAACGATCATCAACAAATAACTAACAAAACTAACATTAGACCAGCCTCCTACCCAACAGTCCTGCAGGACAATCCTTTCTTGCAGACGTTGGATCGCTCTTCACTCCGTCTGAACAAACCAACATCAAACATGCTGCGAATGGCGTTACCACATGTGGCTCCCTCATCCAGCTTGGCCATACACACCCCACTGAAGCGACTGATGTCAGACTGCTCTTGGCAACTCAGCTCTTCTCTGGAATGACATTCCCTGTCTGCGTCACAGAACGTACCTACAGAGAGAAATATTTTCTTAGGGATGGTGGTCTTCAATCTGTCTTGGTTTTGTCATTTTCAAGCAAGAATGGATAAACCCTGCTGATAGTTCCTGTCATTGCTAATTCCCCGCACACCTCACTCTTTTAACCATCTTCGGTCGTTTATGTCATTAAGCGTAATTGTTTTGGGAGGTTTTCTAACCCTGAAAGCAAATTAAATGTTTTGTGGTTTTCCTCGGGTTGCTGAACGGTACATCATGGCAAACGAAGTAAAGTGGAACCTCGATTTAACGAATTGCCAAGGGACTAGGGAAATGGGTCTTTATATCGAGGGTTCCGGATATCGAGATTCTTTTCCATACATTTTGAAAGGCCAGGCCTTATACCGAGGTCTTCCTTATATATAGAGGCTCGTTAAATCGAGGGTCCTCTGTAATTAAAACGTGACGTGCAATGAAACGAAGTGGTTGCACAGGGAGTACTTTTCAGTTGTCCTGTAAACAATCCGAATGCCTAACCCTTACCTATAAAGTACTTAAGTATTAGACTCGATGAGAAGTAAATACGTCTATGGAAAAGAATGTTGAGGTGAGAACCTCATTCAACAAGTTTTTGATTTTTTGTCCGCGTCAAACATTAGTTAAAATCGTCTTTAAAAGTTGTCTCGGGTGACATCACCTTCAGTTCGTTCTGTAATTCGTTAGCAAAACTCGCGCCACTTTCTCATCTAATCAGCAACAAAAACGAAACCAATCGTGACGTGCTCGCACGCGCCGGTTATACGTATTTGCTTCAGTTCTGATTAGTTCATTACAACGTTTGCGTCTGTTGTAGTTGACGAGAGTAATTACTTGATTTTTGGTTTTACAGCATTTAAATGAAAGCGGCTCTATTGTACAGCCGCGATACAGATGCGACACCTCTTGATATCAGACAGTTATAAAAAGGGATTGTCAGACCTAGACTTCCTTCCCCAGAATTTGCAAAACAGCGGCCCCAGGTGCATCTGTATTTCCCGCCCTTGCTGTCGCACTGTCCCTTCTGTGTGCAGGTTGCCCCAGGGTCCAAAAGCTTTTTGCAGACGTTAAAAAACGCGTCACAGTACATTCCTGTTTCCTTGCAATCTTTGGCTGTGCTGCATTTCTGAAATACGCAGACATACGAATCAACTTTCAGTTAATATTAAAGAATAAATTTTTGCGAACCAAAGAAAGATTGCTAAGTTGGATCGGTTTGCATAGCACACTAGAGGTACGTCGTATCCAGGACATGTTGATCACAATAAATAGTTGCTTCCAGGAGAGGGCACCGACCCCGAATGCAAACTTACCCAAAATAAAGGACACAAAATATAACTTAAGGGGGGCACAAACATGCTCTTATTGCCCAAAGTAAGAAGCACCAAGCATGGTCTTAGGTCTTTTCGGTGCTTCGCTGCCAGAGACATGGAATGCGCTGCCGGACTCGATTAGCGCCATGGCCGGCACAAGGGAATTTCTAAGAAGTATTCGTCATGCAGCATTTTAGAATAGTTATTATCGTTGTTAGCTCTTGAAATTGTAAATTTTAATTTGTAATTACACATGTATTGATACATGAATGATTAGATTTCCTAGATATTTTAGATTTTTAAATGTTTAGATTTTAGATTGTTAGCTAATTTTTATCTTTCTTTTTGTTTTTGTAACGTTTTTTTGTTTATTGGTGGGCTTCCTGTAAAGTAGCTCTTAGCTAAGTGGAGTGACACGTAAAATAAAGTTCCAAGTTCCAAGTTCCAAAGACGGACAGCCTCTCCCGTTCTAGTAAATTTAAAACCTCTTTGCAATTATTTATTGTATCACTAAACGAAAGAGTTGTTCCTTACGTCTTCGATATCATTAATAGCCCTGTGCACGTTAGGACCATTTTTTTTATCGGTATCTATACTCTCACTCGATTGAGCCAAATGAAGGAGCTCCTGAGTTCCGAGGTTCACGCCTCAGCCCCTTTCCCCTTGTTGAATAGCACAGTAAGAAGGTTGCTTCCACATTGAAATTTAATGCAATGTTTCTAGCAAAACATACTACATTACATTTTTATTGGGGATGAATTGGCCATTCCCTGTCCAAACCCACTATTATTTTAGAACTTTATAGTTTGACGTCATTGCCCTGTATCTGCCGGAAACCCCCACAGACTCTTCGGACCAGAAAATCTCACAACTTTTTTAACGTCGCTAGCTTTCAAAGTTATTAAAAAATAGAAATTATCTTTATGAATACTGTGCACATAAAACAGTTTTTCGATCCCGAAATGTTACGAAACATTTCGAGAAAACGCACGTCAGGACGTGTATACGGCACGGATTGTTACCATAGTTACAAGCTCTTCCAAACATGTATCAGTTATCAAACAATTCAACTTGATATTTGTTTTGGATGGTCACTACTCAATTTATAGCTTATCATAGTGCCAAATGTAAGAGATCGATGATCCGCTCTCCACCAGTGGCCTGAAAGTATACTAAACCGGGGGATTGGGGAGAAATGACGGCGAGAACAGTCTACAAAAAACCTTTACATATTGAGAAGCTTTTAGGTTTGGTGTCAGGCCGTTTCGAACTTCATTCTGACACCAATTCACGGTTATATAAATTATACTTTTTCTGCTTTCAAAATTTTCATGATATGTTGCTTGTGTTACAGATATTTTTGTCATGGTTAAAAAAAGCCATAATTTGGACTTGAACATTATTTTAAGTCTAGCAGGTTGTTTTGCAGCTACCGGTCAAAACGTCAGTATCACCTAAACGTAGTTACTAAAACAAGGAATGACCTAAAATGATCTAAAATGACCTAAAATGACCTAAAATGATCTGAAATGACTAAAATGACCTAATATGAATCTAAAATGACCTAAACTGACCTAAAATGATCTAAAATGAATTTAAAATGATCTAAAATGACCTAACATGATCTAAAATGATTTTATTTTTTAAATTTTACAACAAAGACTGGTAAGGAGCACAACAGAAGACTTATTGTAGTTTATTTCCGACGCGTTTTGTCTCTACCGGAGACTTCTTCAGGGAAATTCCCGATAATTACTGTATTACAACCGCAGCTTTGATTGATGCAAAGTGTCTAGTTTTTTCCCCAGCAACGTGGTTTTGATTGGTGCGAAGTTCCAAGTTTCGCTCAGCAACGTGATTTTGATTGGTACGAATGGCCTAGTTTTTCCCCAGCAACGCGGTTTTGATTGGTACGAAGCGAAGTTTTATGTTTCGCCCAGCAACGCGGTTTTGATTGATGCAGCTATTTAATATGGAACTGGCACAGAGTTATCTTTTATTCATGCGCTACCCTTGACTTGTTAACTGCGTGTTTATTTAAGGAAATAGGCCTTATCACAGTTTTCGGCGCCATTTTGACGAGTAGGCAAACAGGCTTGAAAACTGAACAGTGTTTATATGGAAATCCACCTTGTACTTTAGAATTTTAAGCTTTTATCGTTTTAGACTTGTATGTATTAAGTAGCTATATGATTTTAGCTGGTGTATATCCTATTTATTTTCTAATTCATTAGTTATCTTATTTAATTATTTAGACACGACGCCACAAGCGAAGCGTCGCTTTAATACTTATCGTGTATAAATAAAGATTATTGATTGATTGGTTATTGATTGATCCGATGTCAAATAATTTTGATAAAACATCGCTTCTAAGAAATTCATGAATTGGAAACTTTTAGCACTAGAAAGAGGATTAAGAAAAAAAAAATTGGAGGGACGTAGCTATGCCGGAAAGCGTTCAGTCGTGTTTTGAACTTTTAATACATTTGTCTGCATAGTGAACTAGCCGTGAATGATCGATCGAGAGGTGTCATGGCGGTCGGACGTGTTCTCCGCGGTCTGTGATTCCTCAACTGAGAAAAGCCATGACAGGCTTATTTTGTGATCGTAAAGTAAGAGCAACGTCTTTCTAACAACATTTTCCGAAGCTTACAAACAACCGTTGCCATTCCATTGCTTACTTTGATGTCTAAGCGTGTTGAACGATCCAGTTCAAGCAGTTCGTGTTCGAAGCCTTCCCCTAAAAGAAACAAGCACAAGAGTGACGATATGGAAAGCGACCGAGAAAGCGACTCACCAATCTCTCTAAAGCAGCTCCTCGACAAGCTAAACTCCATGGAATCTAGAATGGAAGATAATTTTTCAAATCTCCACTCGCAGATCGCTCAATTAACACACGAGTTCAAAGAAGAAATCAATGGCGTCAAGAATTCGCTGAAGGAATTTGAAAAATCCCTCAACAGCGCTTGGGGCTTCATCGAAGATCTTCAGCAAGAATCCAAAGCCTTTAAAGACTCGAAAGGTTCCCACCAAAAGATGTTGGATGAGCAAGCATCAGAGATACTACGGCTGAAATCTGAGCTGATCAAAGTAAAAGCCGAAAACGATAAACTCACACCTTCCTTAAAGGAAACTCAAGAGAACCTCATTGCACTTGAGAACTACACCAGAAAAGAAAACCTCCGTTTCATGAATATCCCTGAGAGTCAAAACGAAAACTGCTCAGACATCGTGTACGACATAATTGAAAACGACCTCAATATCGACCCTGAAGACATCAGATTCCATGCTGTTCACCGCGTGGGCAAACCTCACACACGAGATGATGGTACAACTCCTTCTCGCCCAAGGCCAATAATCGCAATATTTGTAGTAAGAGAAGACAGGGACACAGTTTTCTCGGTCAAAAACCGATTAAAGTCGTCATACAGATACTCTGATGCTTACATCACTCAAGACTTTGCGCGCGCAATTCAACAAGAAAGGAAAACCTTAATACAAGCTATGTTCGCTGCAAAGAAGAAAGGCCGAGATGCAAAGGTAATAAACAGAAAGCTCTTTATTGATGATAACGCGTATGACATCTCAAACATTCCAATAGACTTTAAAGTTGCCTCTATCTGATTTACCCAATAAGTTTAGAAAAAATAGGAGTTCAAAGCCTGATCGTTGGCTATTTCTCAGTATTCACTGTAAGGTCGGTCATGCAATTACCCATGTGCTTGTTTGTGTATTTGTTTTTATCGTCGCTGTTCTGTGCCCTTGTTTCTGCCTGTTTTTTGCCTGTTTTCACCTCAGATTATGCTAATTTCGCCTATTTTATACCTGTTCAAAAGGAAAGCTTTCAAAGTTTCATGCCCATGCATACCTTTCAGTAATACTTACAATGGATTCGCACCTTGATCTTGATGTTAAATTCCTATCTTTAAATGTGAGAGGGCTGAATAAGTCAATCAAAAGACGTTCGATTTTCAGATGGTTACACAACCAGAAACTTCAATTCGCATTTTTACAAGAAACGTACAGCTCCAAAAATTACGCGCATATCTGGGAAGCCGAATGGGGTGGAAAAGCCTTTTTCAGCCACGGCACTTCACATAGCAAAGGTGTAATGACACTAATTAATCCTAGATTGGACTTTAAAGTAAATGCGAGCATTTCTGATAAAAATGGTAGGTTTTTAATTCTGGATCTAGTCATCGATGAGACACATCTTATACTTGTAAACATTTATGCTCCAAACGATACCAGCCAACAAGTGGCTTTCTTCAAAGAGCTTAATCACCACCTTGAAGAATTTGCGCAAGAAAACGTTGTAATTGCCGGTGACTTTAATTGCGCTTTGTCAAGCAGAGATAAAAAAGGTGGAAACCCGGTTTCGAAGAAAACCCTCGTAATTAAAGAAATCGAGCGTTTATCCAACCTATATAATTTAACAGACATTTGGCGCAACCTTAATCCGTACACAGATCGATTCACGTGGAGAAACAAATCCTTCAAAATTCAATGCCGCTTGGACTTCTTTCTTATTTCGAAAGACCTCATTAATGATGTGCAGTCTTGTAGTATTTTAAATGCGCCCGAGTCAGACCATTTTGCTATTACACTCCATCTTAGATCTAAAGAGCTTAAGCAACACAAAGGTCCTGGGTTCTGGAAATTCAACAGTTCCTTGCTTGAAGATGAAGTATACATCAATAAATTACGCGAAAACATAACCATCTTCAAAAACAAGTACTTTGACATCGATGATTTGGGATTAAAATGGGACCTAATTAAAATGGAGATCCGCGGTTTCACAATCAAATACTCTAAACTCAAAGCCAAAAAGAGAAAAAACGAAGAACGCTTGCTGCAAAATAAAGTAAACGAGCTGTTGCAAAAATCTGAAACAAATCCTAACAATAAACAACTTCTTAACGAGCTCTATGCTACTAAATTACGCCTACAAATAATTATGCGACAAAAAACAAAAGGAGCAATCATTAGAAGTAAAGCTCGGTGGCAAGAAAAAGGTGAACGCAATACTCGATACTTTCTCAATCTAGAAAAACGAAATCATTTAAAGAAAACAGTTACAAAACTAAAGGTAGGCGACGATAAATATACTACCGACCAGTTTAAAATATTAGAGGAAGAAAAAACGTTTTATAAATCTCTTTACAAATCACAAAACACAAACGAGCATGATCTCTCTGAATCCACCTTTTTTGCATCCAGAAACATAGCTCCTCTGAAAAAAGAAGAACAAAAACTTTGCGAAGGGCTTGTTTCAGTAAACGAATGTTTAAATGCACTGAAAGAGTTTAAAAATGCCAAATCTCCTGGTACCGATGGCTTCTCTGCGGAGTTTTATAAATTTTTCTGGCCCGAACTGGGCACTGAGATGGTTTCCAGTTTTAACCATGCCTTCCGATCAGGAACCCTCTCTATCAGTCAAAGACAAGGGATTATTTCGTTAATTCCTAAGAAGAACAAAGATAAAACTTTGCTTGATAACTTAAGGCCTATCTCACTGCTCAATGTAGACTATAAAATCTTGACAAAAACTCTTGCGAAAAGGTTGGAGAAAGTGCTGCCCACAATCATAAACCCTGACCAAACTGGTTACGTCAAAGACCGCTTTATTGGTGAAAATGTTAGATTAATAAATGACATAATGTTTTTTACTGAGCATTCTAAAAAGCCCGGTATTGCAATTTTTCTGGATTTTCGAAAAGCTTTCGACACAATAGAATGGAACTACCTGTCTGCCGCCTTACAAGCGTTGAATTTTGGGCCTGACATGTTAAATTGGTTTCAAGTACTTTACCACCAAGTGTCCAGTTGCGTCCTACATAACGGACATGCATCCGACTTCTTTCTTCTCGAACGAGGTGTTAGACAAGGGTGCCCTTTGTCGGGTCACCTTTTCGTTATTGGAATCGAGCTGTTCGCCAGGGCCGTTAAAAATGATACAGATATCAAAGGCATCAATGTAGACCAAAAAGAAATAAAAATTACACAATATGCAGACGACACCACAGTACTGGTGAGTGATTGCGACTCAATTCTAAGACTACTGAAACTTTTAGACGAATTCAAACAAGTCAGCGGATTGCAAATTAACACAGAAAAAACCGAAGCCATGTGGTTGGGTGCCTGGAAAAACCGCACAGAAAAACCTTTCGGATTTAAATGGCCACATGAGCCTGTTCTCGCCCTTGGAGTTTACTTCTCCTATGATCTTGAACGCGCGAATGTACTTAACTTTGAGGAGAAGATAACCACATTGGAAAAAACCCTGAACAACTGGAAACAAAGAAAGCTCACCTTAATGGGCAAAATAAATATTGTTAAAACATTAGGCTTATCGAAACTAATTTACAGTGCTTCCTTATTGTCTATACCGAAAGGTCTTATAGAAAAAATCAACAAAATTATTTTTAACTTCATCTGGGATAACAAACCAGCTAAAATTAAACTAAACTAAACCAGTATGGCGGTCTTACGTTTTTCATCAAGTGCCAATACGATATCAAACTATTCGATTTACAAAACCTCCCCGAATTCTACCGTACTATCTTGAGTTACTGGCAAAGCTTTAAACTTGTAACAAACCATGAAGTATCAGCGGAGAAGCAAATAATCTGGAATAATCGTGACATCCTAGTAGATGGAAAACCAATTTTCTACAAATCCTGGGTCAATAAAGGAATTATTTGTATCAAAGATTTACTAGCTGAAGACTTAAATTTTCTATCACTAACTGAGCTCAAAGCAAAACTTAACCTTGAAGTTCCCTTCACTACATTTTACGGTATACTGCAAGCCATCCCAAAGATATGGAAAGTAAAACTCCGCAACACAGTCTCTTCAAAGGTACAATCTCTCTCACTTCCGTCTACTAAAATTGCATATTCGATTTTACTTAGCAAATCCTATTTGATTCCAACCGGTGAGAGTAAAATTTTAAATTACGGCTTCACCAAAGAAAACATCCAAAACGTCTATATGCTCCCCTTCCTAATCTTGCATGAACCAAAGCTTATAATCTTTCAATTCAAAATTATTCATAACATCCTACCTACGCAGTCCAGTTTGTTTCGTGCTGGTATAAAGGACAGTGACAGTTGCCCGCTATGCAGCTACGAAAGTCAATCATTGTTGCACATGCTGTTTACCTGTAACATTTCCCACACATTTTGGAACCTCTTTACGCGATGGTGGCACAAAACATACCAAGAACACATAAAACTCTCTGAAAGTGTGATTCTGTATGGTTGGCACCAAAAATCAAACAACTGGTCAGCGCTCAATTACGCCCTCGTTATTGCCAAGTACCACATTTTTAGCACTAGTGTTTGCAATGGCATTTTAAACTTTGAAAGCTTTCTTTTACGCCTGAAAATCAAAATTTCTGTTATGCGAACATTAGCAGTAGCAAATAATAAATTAGAACAATTTGTTAAATCCTGGGCCCCTATGTAATTTGTATGCACGTGTTCCTCTGTTCGTGAAGAATGCTGTGTAAAGCCGGCTTGTAAATAATTTTGGTTTCAAACTTCACGTGCAGTGTGTATTTATATGTAAATGTGTGTATGTGTTAGTATCTGAAAGTCAGCATGTAACCAGGGTAAGCTTTAAATGTTATCTTGTAACTTACCTTGTATATATTTATCTCGTAAGTTAGCTTGCTTTATTTTGTATTTGTAAGTAATGTTTTCAATAAAAAAAAAAAAAATAAAAAAAAAAATAATAAAAAAAAGAACTAGCCGTGAACTGCTACTAAAAATAGTTCGCGGGAAAAAATACCGTAAACCGTGATAAGGCCTATTGATACACAGATATGCCTTTACATTGTTTACAAACGCGTTTTATCAGTGTTTACACAAGTATTTAGCCTTGTCGTGTGGCTTTAATTGTGCGACCGGAAAACGAACCCGAAAAAAATTGGTCAGTGCCGATATATTTGGGTCTTTCAGACCGACCAAAAAAAAGAGGAGATTCGCTCTAGTGCGGTTTGTTTACGCAACTTTAGAGAGATTAAGCACCACGTTTACGGCAAACGCCAAACGGCAGAAATGACCGCGTGACCATGTTTATCTTTCATTTGGCGCTCGCTGTTTTCAATTTCTTAGAACAATTGAGTGTTTTTGCGTTTGAATTAAAGGCCAGAATTATCTTGTACTGTTTTCATCTACGTACTCATATTTTTAAGAAAACATAAAACGCGAATCTCACGTTTGCCGTTTGCCGTAAACGTGGTGCTTAATCTCTCTTTTGTCATCAAATTAGCTTACGTGCAACCATCGGCACCTTTCGAGTCTTCTTCTGACTTTCCGGCAGTTCACAGCAGCTTCCTGGTATCAGCCTTTACTTTGATAAGCACTCAGTTCTGTAATTCTGTAATTTTATCTTGGTTTCACTTCATTTAGATCATTTAAGAATATTTCAGATTTATTTTAGATCATTTTCGGTCATTTTAGATCATTTAAGATCATTTTAGGTCATTTTAGATCATTTAGGTCATTCCTTGTTTTAGTAACTACGATCACCTAAAGATCAAATCAGATCTTACGCTTGACATCTTCTGCTATTCATCACTAGGAAAATCCTTTTTTCCCCAACTCTTTATCTTTATTGTCTTTCAGTTTTGAAACTAGAAATACGTGACTCGCAAAACCTCGCGAAGCTGGGTGGAAAGCCCTCTTTACTCGTATTGTAGCATCAAATGAGGAGATTAAAAGGGGCAAAGCATTTTCATTTTTGTAGTTCCACAGGCTAGTTTGCGGTTGAAAATCTATTTCTGACGCGACGTAATGTACAACGGGCGTGCAGCGCTGTCGTGTTCAATGAATTTATTTCCCACGGAAAATTATTTTATCGCGGCCACAAAACGTGTAATTTTTTCAATGCAATCTTTCACAAAAAGGATTTTTCTAAAAGAAAGGGAAAATATTCTGGAGAGATAGTTCTGTATCCAGTGAATATTGATGAACATTGCAGTTGAAATTTAATCCTGCACGCATATTTTTCCCGATGTATGCAAATTTTGCTCCACACGACGCCAGACAGTCTGACATCATTCATACTTTGTTTTTCACTGTTGCTAGGCAACAGTGCAGACATCTTCAACGATATAAATATATCTATATATATAAATATAGTTTTTGCTCGAATTCGCGCGGCTTAGCTCCGCTTGGGCCGACAAATTAATTAACCTCGCTTTGCTAGGAATTAATTGTAACATTTTAGCCTTGGGAATTTTTATTTATATAACTAAAAACATTCCGTAGTAACAAGATGCAAATAAACATTGGATAACCTGCCGACCAACACAGAGAGTTACTGAAATATAATGCACGTTGGTGGAGCGCAATCTTCTGAAAGTTTTACATTAATTCCATTATCTGAAACATATGTAAAGACTACATCATGAACACGCATCAATTTGTATCGTCAAATTGTATAATTCTTGCAAAAGTACAGCTTCGTTGTTTTGGATACTTATTCAGTCTCATAATTTCCAACAAATATAGACAGTTTCACCAATGTTCGTGCTATTTGTATCAATAAAGAAAATGGTCGGCGATAATACATGTACAATGGCTAATTTATCGAAATTTAACATCCATTCCATGCTCGTATTTAACATCTAAGGAAATAAAAAACCGAGTAAAAAGGCTTCAACAATGACTTACCTCTCCCTTAGCATCATTGAAGACTGCAGGCTCTAACGGTCCAAGCTCAAACTCCACCAAAGGAATCTTGATTTTCCCATCTTTACCCTTCAGAAGTTTATTTTTATCCAGGGTGGTGACTTGCTTGAAAACTTTGGACACAACTCGTGGCGAGGTCTTGTTGTCCGTGGAAACAGTCTCTGAAGTAACAGTGTATGTCTTGAACGGCCCACGAGTAGAGTTCTTCACCTTTGTCGTGGTTTTCAAATTTTTCAGTTTAGATTTATCGCCTGGGACGAAGTCACTCAGACCCACTGGCTGTTTTCCCTTAAAGAGATCATCCAGACGTTCCTTCATGTTCGACAAGATGCCAAAATCAGGAACCGGAATGCGAATAGCGAATCCAGGAAACAAATTCCTGACTTCTAGTTCGTCATCTAAATCAATCTGCTCCTCGCTTTGTTTCTTCTCCTCCTTTTTCAGTTCGTGCTTTTTAGACTTTTTGGCGTCGATTTGCAGCGTGGCTAAAGCCAACAGAACAAGCAAAACTGCTATCTTGTTCATGTTAGCGGAGAAATTCGACTTTCCAGCCTTTGAAGTCAAGACAACGATATTCAGTTTCTCTCACGTTGTTTATCTAACTAAAGGTGCACACGTTGGCTAATGCAATTTGTTATAACAAGGTTAATTATTAATTTGTTGAGATAATAACGCAGGAATTATCGCTAATGGAAAGCTTCCTTTGTCTTATCGATGGGCTTAAGTGCTTAATTACTGGCAGGTTCTGATGACTCTTGCGTTGCGGTCATGTGCGTTTCAGTATTTTTACTCCCGTTGCAGTGAACTACTGCCAAACGTAGATTTTGATGGGATTTGAGACGCACTGAATTTGAATTTACCTGGAAAGAGTTATGTTGCTTTGGCTTGAGATTGAGATTTACACAAAAGAAGCGTATACAGAATCTTGTCATCTTCCACAAATAAAAGTCACTTGAACTATGGCATCTATTAACCCTTTTAGAAGTCGGTCAGAAGGTCATTCTGGGTAAGATGCCACGTTAATCGGATACATGTGTGAAACAGACATCAACGAATATTCTAAGTGAATCAACCATATTTTTAAAAGGATCGCTGTAAAGATTTGCTATAACTATAAGAAACGAATTAAGTAAACGAATTAAGTAAACTCATTAGCTCTCGAGTCCTGCGTGATAACGACTACACCACAGGCAATTAAACCATTTCATACACTTGATTTCCTGTGGTGTAGTGGTCATCGCGCCTGTCTTGAAGCCAGGGCCCAGTTGTTCGAAGCCCCATTAAGCTAATCCTGGATTAACGTGATCTTTGATTCGGGTTTAATAACTAATCGATAAAGATTCTTCCAAAAGAGTTTTGACCGTCAGTTTTGACTTGAGCTTTTCTTTGCCTTTAGCTTGAAATTAGGCTTTGAAATCACTTTTAAAGAGCGAGATGAAAACCTCCATTAATTATAAATCGCAGATTAGCGTTAATTGGCTTTCGAACAACCCGCCCTTGAGGGAGACTAGGTTCGAGCCTCGCCGGAGGAACCGTATTTTCACATAGTATGATGTATATTAATTTTATGCCTTATTTTAATAATGATACACGCTGTTCTTTCAGGAAGGCCGTTGCGATACCTGAGGTAATGCCATGCCAACTGCTAAGCATGTCTGCAAAGATGGAAATAAATGAAGTGACGAAATCGTTTCAAATCTATTAGGAAGGTTAACTTGTCAAGGGCACTCAACGAACATTTAAGCAAAATACTTAACTTACTGTGTCTTTTGTGTTTGCAAACATTTTTCCGGCGTTTTAAAGGCATGTTTGTGCATTAGGTAACATAGTTTGAAGTGTTCGGATGCTTTAGCTTAAAATTAAAGTTGCAGAAAGTTTCAGGGAACAACTAACAACTGAATCCAAATTTCTCAGGCGATTAAGGTTTTCCGAGCAGATATCTACCGAGATGAATTGTTAGGTGTTCCTTACTTGTTATCAAAATCGACTTTTTTTGTTCAAAAACCATGAGACAGAAGGCGGACATACGACCTAAAATTGACGAGAATTCAATGCGCCCAGGGTGCCGTTAGTTCATTCTGCCTCTCAGAAGTATGAACACACTGAGTAACGTCACGCTGCCAATCTCCTTTTGACAATTTTATGGCATGTTTTTGACAGGGCTTTCTAATGGCTTCAGTTTTAACTGTCCTGGTCGCTATGGCGAACGTGAAAATCACACAGTTCCTGTATTTTCAATGGCCATTTGAAACTGGAGCCGGGACCAACAAGTGGTCAAAAAGACGTCATAAATTTGTCAAACTAATTAAGAACTTGCAGGGTGGCATCGCCATAACACTTAGCACCAAAGAAATAGAACCGAGAGTGAAGGCTCCGTTTTCAGTAGCAACATGTGTTCCCCTGGAAATAAACAATTGAGAGGTTCTATCTATCACAGATTTTTACAATAACTGGCAAAATTCCGGCGCTTTGATTGGCTTGTAGCTATTGTCTATAAAGTCGCCGTTACACGTTGAAACTTTTAGCCGAAGCTTGTGTACAACGGCGTAGCAAAACAAGTTTCAGCAGGCGTTGTACCATGTAACAAGGTCGGTTTCGCGGAACTTTTTCGAACTTCCGTTGCGAGACAAGTTTCACGAAAAGTAGAACGGCTTTCTACTTGTGCAACGGCTCGCAACGGTCGCAAGGGTGAAAAAACAAGAGTTCCACCGTGTAACACCACTTCGTACCGTGTTTCGCAGCGCCGTTGCACACAAGTTTCAGCTAAAAGTTTCAATGTATAATGACAGCTTAAGAGGACAGATAAAAATGACGTCAGATTTGACGCACACTCTCTCTTAACCTCATTCCCAGGGTTTTCTCTCTTCCTTGGTCGACAAAGGACCCTTCAAGAGACAGAAACCTGGGTACGTGTTTCAACAAAAAATAAAGCCAATTTCGCTCGTACTTTTTCCATGTTTTAAGATGAGAAAAATTAATTGCCAATAACGAAGTTGTTTTTTAGCAATTATTTTTTTCTCCTGTTCGTATTAGCAAGGTGTTCACTTGTTGGTAAAAACTGGTACCAGCTATTTAAAACAATGGAAGGAGCAAAGTGAATGCGCCCTTCTGAAAGACAGGAAGCTATCCGATTATTGACGGTTAAGTTACAGCAAAGCTTTATTGGAATTCTTTAGATAGGAACACTACTACAGATAATAATATTCTCGTTTTCGGTATTTTCTTTTCTTTCGATATTTTCTGCGCGAACGCCCTCTCCAAAGGCAGGGTTTTGGTGAGATTTATATCCAGAGCCTCTTTCTGTTTGTCCAGCGTTCAGCCGAGAAACAACGAGAAACGAAAAACGCTGCCCAAGTGGAGCAAGTAACGTGGGCTCTGTCTTTCTTGGCCGTAATAAAATTGTCTTAATGCGAAAATTTGAGATTTTGTTTTCGCCAATCGATATGTTGACGATGAACCGTGCGAGATCACCTTGAAAACCAAAGACCGATAATAATAAAAATGGCAATCACGACATATGCTCTGTAATCTCGCCATCTTGGTCGAGGACCATCAACAGCTGCAATAAAATATTACAAGGTTTTGCGCAGACACAAAAGGCTATTGCTTTGTTTATGAAAATGTCATAAAATGTTATTAAAAATAAGACTATTGGCATCATGTTTAGTTCTGTTCTTCCTGGTGGGCAGCTGTAGTGGTACGAAATATATGACCAGCTCTTCAATGAAACAATCCATCGCGGGCACAGGAAAAAAAAACGAATAAGTGACTGAGCTTTTATTGTTTATGCTAGATGAGCGTCCACAATTGATTTTCTGACCTATGGATGATCCCCGGTTATGATTATGTTTGCTCCAATCAACCTCGATCAAAGGTAAAGCGTTAACTTACAATTTTTGGCCTCCTTAAGGCAAGGTTTTCATGACAGATCTTTTATACTTAAATTTTGTAGATGTTTGTTTGGCGTTGGCAATTTAGGCCGAGAAAAGCATTTACTAAACTGAGGAACGCTAATTAATTTGAGAACATTACTCAAGACATTATCAACGTTTTATTCGTGCATATAGCTTCCACAGTTTAAATCTGATTTAGAATTTCAGTTTTTTGTTCTTGTCTTCTTTCTTTTCCCTTCTTGTTTCTGCCTCCTTGCCGGACGTTTCAGCGTCAATCGACTTTGACTCTTCATCGTCAATCGACTTTGACTCTTCATCGTCAATCGACTTTGACTCTTCGTCGTCAATCGACTGTGACTCTTTATCGTCAATCGACTGTGACTCTTCTGTGGTGAGTTCCGTGGAATCTCTCATGCAAACTTTGCGTCCGAAGAACCTGAAGACAAACAACAAACCAGAAAGACTTCAAATGAGTAGTTGTATAATTATAAAGATATTGGGACATTTGGTAGTTGCTACCTCGGGGGGATGGGGGAGGGGAGTACACAGGAATATTAGTGTAGACGTGGTGCGAATGAGGTCACGTAGTTAAACCAACAAAAGAAATCTTCTATTAGAATAAAACTGGACCCCAGAAAAGTCCAACGGCCAGAATTCGAACCTAACCCCAAAAATTTAATTGTTCTTCTTATGTATAAAACCTAAACAATAAAAGCCCCTTCTTAACCCTTATCCTCTCAAAAATGTCCACCAGTAAAAAATGTAACTCAAAAAAGGTTTTCAGTCGCGCATTTCAAACATAAAAATGAGTGAATGAACATGATTTAGGAGCCGACCTGTACAAACCCAACGAATACAGTACTGGCCTCTTTTTAAGTCGTTCAATTTGTCTGGAGTAACCTTTCGCGAACTGAATGAGAAAGTCTCAAAGTGCTAACGTATGTGGCTTAATCGACTGTACTAGCCTAGGTCTTGCACAAGAATGATCGGATTTACAATTTGCCATCCCTTAGAAGCATTGTTTCATCACTTTGATCATTAAACGTTCATCAACAAATAACTAACAAAACTAACATTAGACCAGCCTCCTACCCAACAGTCCTGCAGGACAATCCTTTCTTGCAGACGTTGGATGGATCTTCACTACGTCTGAACAAACCAACATCAAACATGCTGCGAATGGCGTTACCACATGTGGCTCCCTCATCCAGCTTGGCCATACACACCCCACTGAAGCGACTGATGTCAGACTGCTCTTGGCAACTCAGCTCTTCTTTGGAATGACATTCCCTGTCTTCGTCACAGAACGTACCTACAGAGAGAAATATTTTCTTAGGGGTGGTGGTCTTCAATCTGTCCTGGTTTGGTCATCTTGAAGCAAGAGAGGATAAACCCTGCTGATAGTTCCTGTCATTGCTAATTCCCTGCACACCTCACTCTTTTAACCTTCTTCGGTGGTTTATGTCGTTAAGCATAATTTTTTTGGGAGGTTTTCTAACCCTGGGAGCAAATTAAATTTTTTGTGGTTTTCCTCAGGTTGGTGAACGGTACATCATGGCAAACGTAGTACAGTGGAACCTCGATTTAACGAATTGCCAAGGGACTAGGGAAATGGGTCTTTATATCAAGGGTTCCAGATATCGAGGTTCTGTTCCATACATTTTAAAAAGCCGGGCCTTATACCGAGGTCTTCCTTTTATGGAGAGGTTCGTTAAATCGAGGGTCCTCTGTAACATGACGTGCAATGAAAAGAAGTGGTTGCACAGGGTGTACTTTTCGGTTGTCCTGTAAACAATCCGAATGCCTTTAAGGACCGCAGAGCCGGGGGGGGCTGGGGCTTCAGGCCAATTAAATTACTGTTTTACTGCTTTTATAGATATGCGATAATTAATGAAGACTTTCGCCAGTGAGCGTTGTGGTACGTGGTAAATTGATTTCTCTCATGTAGGACATGCAATATGGCGGCCCTTCTTAGGACATGGTTTCTATGTTTCCTCTTAAAGAAAGAAAAGAGCTCCTGGAAGATTTGAGGTTGGAACTGGAACACCTTTCTTTCCTGTGACTCCTGAGCAAGTGTATCGAAGAATCTACTTTGAACCACTTACTAGATTTAATAGTCTCGTCCATTGAAGAACGTCTGGATCAGCCTATAGTTTCAAAGCATATTCCAATATGGAGTCTTTTCTAATAGGCACTTTGAGCTCGCAAGACGTATCCTCACAAATGGACATGAACGAAAATTATGCTGACGATGTAAGAACTGGTATCTTTTTTCCCAACTCGAAATTTTGAAAGTGTTGATCAAGGATGAGCAGATTAATTGCTCTGCAGATGTTATGAAGGCGGTTAAGAGTCTTACTGATAATAACAGACACATGATAACTGAGGTTATTATTATTATTTGTAAACTCCTGTTGGTAAATCCTGCCACAAGTGCTACAGGTGAACGGTCGTTTTCCATGGCAAGAATAGTGAAAACGTGTTTGCGTGCTAACATGTAACACCAACGTTTTAATAATGTAGCTCTATTGCATACTCACAAGGCGAGAACAGATAAAATTCGGCTTCTAGATGTAGCGAATGAATTTGCCCAGCGAAATGAAAACCGTTTTCGCAACTTTGGTAAATTTACTTATTTAGATTTGTCAACGTGGTAAAAAGTAATTATTGGGATTTTCCTTGTGTTTAATGCTTTGTTATTTTAGTTCAAATTTGGTGTTTATTAGCCTGACAAATAATAAAATAATTCACTGTGTCTGCTATATTGGGATGTATTTTTAGCCATTCTAGAAGCATTTAAAAGCGCTAAAAATGCCTTCACCATTTTATTTACCCCCCCCCCCCCCCCTATCGCAAAAATATTGCGCGGTCCCTGGCCTTACCTATAAACTATTTAATTATTAGACTCGATGAGAAGTAAATACGTCTATAGAAATGATGTTGAGGTAAGAACCTCATTCAACAAGTTTTTGACCTTTTGTCCACGACAAAAAATAGTTAAAATCGTCCTTAAAAGGGGTCTCGGATGACATCACTTTTAGTTCGTTTTGTAGTTCGTTAGCAAAACTCGCGCCACTTTCTCATCTAATCAGCAACAAAAACGAAACCAATCGTGACGTGCTCGCACGCGCCGGTTATATGTATTTGCTTCAGTTCTGATTGGTTCATTGCAACGTTTGCGTCTGTTGTAGTTGACGAGAGTAATTACTTGGTTTTTATTTTTACAGCACTCAAATGAAAGCGGTTCTATTGTACAGCGGCAATAATCAGATGTGACACCCCTTGATATCACACATGTATAAAAAGCGATTGTCAAACCTAGACTTCCTTCCTCAGAATTTGCAAAACAGCGGCCCCAGGTGCATTTGTATTTCCCGCCCTTGCTGTCGCACTGTCCCTTCTGTGTGCAGGTTGCCCCAGGGTCCAAAAGCTTCTTGCAGACGTTAAAAAACGCGTCACAGTACATTCCTGTTTCCTTGCAATCTTTGGCTGTGCTGCATTTCTGAAATATGCAGACATACAAATCAACTTTCAGCTATTAAAGTATGAATTTTTGCGAACCAAAGAAAGATTGCTAAGTTGGATCGGTTTGCATAGCACACTAGAGGGACGTCTTATCCAGGACATGTTGATCACAATAAATAGTTGCTTCCAGGAGAGGGCACCGACCCCCATTGCAAACTTACTCAAAATAAAGGACACAAAATATAACTTAAGGGGGCCACAAACATGCTCTTATTGCAAAAAATAAGAAGTACCAAGCATGGTCCTAGGTCTTTTCGGTACTTCGCTGTCAGAGACATGGAATGCGCTGCCGGACTTGATTCGCGCCATCGCCGGCACAAGCGAATTTCTAAGAAGTATTCGCCATGCAGCATTTTTTGTAATTATCGTTGTTAGCTCTTGAAATTGTAAATTTTAATTTGTAATTACACATGTATTGATACATGAATGATTAGATTTCCTAGATATTTTAGATTTTTAAATTTTTAGATTTTAGATTGTTAGCTAATTTTTATGTTTCTTTTTGTTTTTGTAATGATTTTTGTTTATTGGTGGGCTTCCTGTAAAGTAGCTCTTCGCTAAGTGGTGTGTCACGTAAAATAAAGTTCCAAGTTCCAAGTTCCAAAGACGGACAGCCTCTCCCGTTCTAGTAAATTTAAAACCTCTTTGCAATTATCTATTGTATCACTAAACGAAAGAGTTGTTCCTTACGTCGTCGATATCATTAATAGCCCTGTGCACGTTAGGACCATTTTTTTTATCGGTATCTATACTCTCACTCGATTGAGCCAAATGAAGGAGCTCCTGAGTTCCGAGGTTCACGCCTCAGCCCCTTTCCCCTTGTTGAATAGCACAGTAAGAAGGTTGCTTCCACATTGAAATTTAATGCAACGTTTCTAGTAAAACATACTAGATTACATTTTTATTGGGGATGAATTGGCCATTCCCTGTCCAAACCCACTATTATTTTAGAACTTTATAGTTTGACGTCATTGCCCTGTATCTGCCGGAAACCCCCACAGACTCTTCGGACCAGAAAATCTCACAACTTTTTCAACGTTGCTAGCTTTCAAAGTTATTAAAAATAGAATTTATCGTAATGAACATTGTGCACATAAAACAGTTTTTCGATCCCGAAATGTTACGAAACATTTCGAGAAAACGCACGTCAGGAAGTATACGGCACAGATCGTTACCATAGTTACAAGCTCTTCCAAACATGTATCAGTTATCAAACAATTCAACTTGATATTTGTTTTGGATGGTCACTACTCAATTTATAGCTTATCATAGTGCCAAATGTAAGAGATCGATGATCCGCTCCTGAATGTATATTAAACCGGGGGATTGGGGAGAAATGACGGCGAGAACAGTCTACAAAAAACCTTTACATATTGAGCAGCTTTTAGGTTTGGTGTCAGGCCGTTTCGAACTTCATTCTGACACCAACTCACGGTTATATAAATTATACTTTTTCTGCTCTCAAAATTTTTATGATATGTTGCTTGTGTTACAGATATTTTTGTCATGGTTAAAAAAAGTCATAATTTGGACTTAAAAATTATTTTAAATCTAGCAGATTATTTTGCAGGTACCGGTCAAAACGTCAGTATCACCTAAACGTAGTTACTAAAACAAGGAATGACCTAAAATGATCTAAAATGACCTAAAATGACCTAAAATGATCTGAAATGACCTAAAATGACCTAATATGAATCTAAAATGACATGAAATAACATAAAATGATCTAAAATGACCTAAAATGACCTAACATGATCTAAAATGATTTTATTTTTTTAATTTTATTACAAAGACTAGTGAGCAGCACAACAGAACACTTCTTGTAGTTTATTTCCGACGCGTTTCGTCTCTACCGGAGACTTCTTCAGGGAAACTCCCGATAATTACTGTATTACAACCGCGGCTTTGATTGATGCAAAGTGTCTAGTTTTTCCCCAGCAACGTGGTTTTGATTGGTGCGAAGTTCCAAGTTTCGCCAGGCAACGTGATTTTGATTGGTACGAAGGGCCTAGTTTTTTCCCAGGAATGCGGTTTTGATTGGTACGAAGCGAAGTTCTATGTTTCGCCCAGCAACGCGGTTTTGATTGATGCAGCTATTTTATATGGAACTGGCACAGAGTTATCTTTTATTCGTACGCTACCCTTAACTTGTTAACTGCGTGTTTATTTAAGGAAATAGGCCTTATCACGGTTTTCGGCGCCATTTTGACGAGTAGGCAAACAGGCTTGAAAACTGAACAGTGTTTTTATGGAAATCCACCTTGTACTTTAGAATTTTAAGCTTTTATCGTTTTAGATATGTATGTAGTAAGTAGCTATATGATTTTAGCTGGTGTATATCCTATTTATTTTCTAATTCATTAGTTATCTTATTTAATTATTTAGACACGACCCCACAAGCGAAGCGTCGCTTTAATACTTATCGTGTATAAATAAAGATTATTGATTGATTGGTTATTGATTGATTCGATGTCAAATAATTTTGATAAAACATCGCTTCTAAAAAATTCATGAATTGGAAACTTTTAGCACTAGAAAGAGGATTAAGAAAAAAAATTGGAGGGACGTAGCTGTGCCAGAAAGCGTCCAGTCGTGTTTTGAATTTTTCATACATTTGTCTGCATAGCGAACCAGCCGTGAACTGCAACTAAAAATAGTTTGCGGGAAAAAATACCGTAAACCGTGATAAGGCCTATTGATGCACAGATATGCCTTTACATTGTTTACAAAAGCGTTTTATCAGTGTTTACACAAGTATTTAGCCTTGTCGCGTGGCTTTAAATGTGCGACCGGAAAACGAACCCGAAAAAAATTGGTCAGTGCCGATATTTTTGGGTCTTTCAGACCGACCAAAAAAAAAGGAGATTCGCTCTAGTGCGGTTTGTTTACGCAACTTTAGAGAGATTAAGCATCACGTTTACGGCAAACGGCAGACGGCAGAAATGACCACGTGACCATGTTTATCCTTCGCTTACCGCTCGCTATTTTCAGTTTCTCAGAAAAATTGAGTGTTTTTGCGTTAGAATTAAAGGCCAGAATTATCTTGTACTATTTTCATCTACGTACTCATATTTTCAAGAAAGCATAAAACGCGAATCTCACGTTTGCCGTTTGCCGTAAACGTGGTGCTTAATCTCTCTTTTGTCATCGAATTAGCTTACGTGCAACCATCGGCACTTTTCGAGTCTTCTTCTGACTTTCCGGCAGTTGACAGCAACTTCCTGGTATCAGCCTTTACTTTGATAAGCACTCAGTTCTGTAATTCTGTAATTTTATCTTGGTTTCACTTCATTTAGATCATTTAAGAATATTTCAGATTTATTTTAGATCATTTTAGGTCATTTTAGGCCATTTTAGATCATTTTAGATCATTTTAGGTCATTTTAGATCATTTTAGGTCATTTTAGGTCATTTTAGATCATTTTAGGTCATTCCTTGTTTTAGTAGCTACGATCACCTAAAGATCAAATCAGATCTTACGCTTGACATCTTATGCTATTCATCACTAAGAAAATCTTTTTTTTCCTAATTCTTTATCTTTATTGTCTTTCAGTTTTGAAACTAGAAATACGTGACTCGCAAAACCTCGCGAAGCTGGGTGGAAAGCCCTCTTTACTCGTATTGTAGCATCAAATGAGGAGATTAAAAGGGGCAAAGCATTTTCTTATTGATGAGCATGGTCTTTTCGTATTTCCACAGACTAGTTTGCGGTTGAAAATCTATTTCTGACGCGACGTAATGTACAACGGGCGTGCAGCGCTGTCGCGTTCGATGAATTTATTTCCCACGTAAAATTATTTTACCGCGGCCACAAAACGTGTAATTTCTTCAGTGCAATCTTTCACAAAAAGGATTTCTAAAAGAAAGGGAAAATATTCTGGAGAGATAGTTCTGTATCCAGTGAATATTGATGAACATTGCAGTTAATATTAAATCCTGCACGCATATTTTTCCCGATGTATGCAAATTTTGCTCCACACGACGGCAGACAGTCTGACATCATTCATACTTTGTCTTTCACTGTTGCTAGGCAACAGTGCGGACATCTTCACGATATAAATATATCTATATATTAATATAGTTTCAACTCGAATTCGCGCGGCTTAGCTCCGCTCGGGCCGACAAATTAATTAGCCTCGCTTCGCGAGTAATTAATTGTAACATTTTAGCCTTGGGAATTTTTATTTATATAACTAAAACATTCTGTAGTAACAAGATGCAAATAAACATTGGATAACCTGTAACAAACACAGAGAGCTACTGAAATATAATGCACGTTGGTGGAGCGCAATCTTCTGAAAGTTTTACATTAATTCCATTATCTAAACATATGTAAAGACTACATCATGAACACGCATCAATTTGTATCGTCAAATTGTATAATTCTTGCAAAATTACAGCTTCGTTGTTTTGGATACTTATTCAGTCGAATAATTTCCAACAAATATAGACAGTTTCACCAATGTTCGTGCTCTTTGTATCAATAAAGAAAATGTTCGGCGATAATACACGTACAATGGCTAATTTATCGAAATTTAACATCCATTCCACGCCCGTATTTAACATCTAAGGAAATAAAAAACCGAGTAAAAAACCTTCAACAATGACTTACCTCTCCCTTAGCATCATTGAAGACTGCAGGCCCTAACGGTCCAAGCTCAAACTCCACAAAAGGAATCTTGATTTTCCCATCTTTACCCTTCAGAAGTTTATTTTTATCCAGGGTGGTGAGTTGCTTGAAAACTTTGGACACAACTCGTGGCGAGGTCTTGTTGTCCGTGGAAACAGTCTCTGAAGTAACAGTGTATGTCTTGAACGGACCACGAGTAGAGTTCTTCACTTTTGTTGTGGTTTTCAGGTTTTTCAGTTTAGATTTATCGCCTGGGACGAAGTCACTCAGGCCCATTGGCTGTTTTCCCGTAAAGAGATCATCCAGACGTTCCTTCATGTTCGACAAGAGGCCAAAATCAGGAACGGGAATGCGAATAGCGAATCCAGGAAAGAAATTCCTGACTTCTGGTTCGTCATCGGAATCAAGCTGCTCCTCCCTTTTTTTCTTCTCCTCCTTTTTTAGTTCGTGCTTTTTAGACTTTTTGGCGTCGATTTGCAGCGTGGCTAAAGCCAACAGAACAAGCAAAACTGATATCTTGTTCATGTTAGCGGAGAAATTCGACTTTCCAGCCTTTGAAGTCAAGACAATGATATTCAGTTTCTCTCACGTTGTTTATCAAAGAATCTAACTAAAGGTCCACACGTTGGCTAATGCAATTTGTTATAACAAGGTTAATTATTAATTTGTTGAGATAATAACGCAGGAATTATCGCTAATGGAAAGCTTCCTTTGTCTTATCGATGGGCTTAAGTGCTTAATTACTGGCAGGTTCTAATGACTCTTGCGTTGCGGTCATGTGCGTTGCAGTATTTCTACTGCCGTTGCAGTGAACTACTGCCAAACGTAGATTTTGAAGGGATTTGAGACGCACTGAATCTGAATTTACCTGGAAAGAGCTATGTTGCTTTGGCTTGAGATTGAGATTTAGACAAAATAAGCGTAAACATAATCTTGTCATCTTCCACAAATAAAAGTGACCTGAACTATGGCATCTATTAACCCTTTTAGAAGTCGGTCAGATGGTAATTCTGGGTAAGATGCCACGTTAATCGGATACATGTGTGAAACAGACATCAACGAATATTCTAAGTGAATCAACCATATTTTCAAAAGGATCGCTGTAAAGATTTGCTATATCTATAAGGAACGAATTAAGTAAACGTATAATCATAAGCAAGATACACTGAACAAAGTGTGAAAATAATGTGGTTTCCCAATTTAAGGACTGAAACTCATTAGCTCTCGAGTCCTGCGTGATAACGGCTACACCACAGGCAATGAGACCATTTCATACACTTGTTTTCCTGTGGTGTATTGGTCATCGCGCCTGCCTTGAAGCCAGGGCCAAGTTGTTCGAAGCCCGATTATGCTAATCCTGGATTAACGTGAACTTAGATTCGGGTTTAATAACTTATCGATAAAGATTCTTCCAAAAGAGTTTTGACCGTCAGTTTTGACTTAGGCTTTTCTTTGCCTTTAACTTGAAATTAGGCTTTGAAATCACTTTTAGCGAGCGAGATGAAAACCTCCATTAATTATAAATCGCAGATTAGCGTTAATTGGCTTTCGAACAACCCGCCCCTGAGGAAGACTAGGTTCTAGCCTCGCCGGAGGAACCATATTTTCACATAGTATGATATATCTTAATTTTATGCCTTATCTTAATAATGATACACGCTGCTCTCTCAGGAAGGCCGTTGCGATACTTGAGGTAATGCCATGCAAACTGCCAAGCATGTCTGCAAAGATGGAAATAAATAAACTGACGAAATCGTTTCAAATCTATTACGAAGGTTAACTTGTGAAGGCACCCAACGAACATTTAAGCAAAATACTTAGCTTACTGTGTCTTTTGTGTTTGCAAACATTTTTCCGGCGTTTTAAAGGCATATTTGCGCATTAGGTAACATAGTTTGAAGTGTTCGGATGCTTTAGCTTAAAAATTAAAGTTGCAGAAAATTTTAGGGAACAACTAACAACTGAATCCAAATTTCTCAGGCGATTAAGGCTTTCCGAGCAGATATCCACCGAGATGAATAGTTGGGTGTTCCTCACTTGTTATCAGAATCGACTTTTTATGTTCAAAAACCATGAGAGAGAAAGAAGACATACGACCTAAAATTGACGAGAATTCAATTTGTTTAGTGTGCCATGAGCTCATTCTGCTTCTCAGAAGTATTAACACACTGAGTAACGTCACGCTGCCACTCTCCTTTTCACAATTTTGTGGCATTTTTTTGAAAGGGCTTTCTAATGGCTTCAGTTTGAACTGTCCTGGTTGCTATGGCGAACGCGAAAATCGCACAGTTCATGTATTTTTAATGGCCATTTGAAACTGGAGCCGGGACCAACAAGTGGTCAAAAAGACGTCATAAATTTGTCAAACTAATTAAGAGCTTGTAGGGTGGCATCGCCATAAGGCTTGGCACCATAGAAATGGAACCGAGAGTGAAGGCTCCGTTTTCATCAGCAACATGCGTTCGCTTGGAAATGAACAATTAAGAGGTTCTACCTATCACAGATTTTTACAATAACTGGGAAAATTCTCGCGCTTTGATTGGCTTGTAGCTATTGTCTATAAAGTCGCCGTTACACGTTGAAGCGTTTGGCAGAAACTTTTGTACCACGGCGCAGCAAAACAAGTTTCAGCAGGCGTTGCACCATGTAACAAGGTCGGTTTCGTGAAACTTTTTCGAACTTCCGTGGCGAAACAAGTTTCACGAACAGTAGAACCACTTTCTACTTGTGCAACGGCTCGCAACGGTCGCAGTGGTGAAAAAACAAAAGTTTCACCGTGTAACACTACTTTGTGCCGTGTTTCGAAGCTCCGTTGCACACAATTTTCAGCTAAAAGTTTCAATGTATAACGACAGCTCAAGAGTACAGACAAAAATGACGTCAGATGTGACGCGCGCTGTTTCTCCACCTCATTCCCAGGGTTTTCTCTCTTCCTCGCTCGACAAAGGACCCTTCAAGAGACAGGACCCTTGGTACGAGTTTCAACAGAAAATAAAGCCAATTCCGCTAGTACTTTTTCCATGTGATAATAATTGTAAAAAACAAATTGAAGGCGGCTTTTCAAACTTGGTGATGAAACCTTCAGCTTGTGGTTCCACTTGAATTTTGAACATTTTATGACGTCATTTTACGGCCTGTAAAATGAGTCTAGACCACAGGAAACTGTCGCCGACTTGTTAAATAACACTTGGATTTAATTCTCAGATGTTTGCTGGTGATCAAACGCGATCGAGCTGCTAAACATCTAGTAACACTTTCTTCTGATAAGGAAGGTCAGGTATTTTAAGACCAAAAACGCCCATCAGGCAGACAACTAGAATACATGGGCTGTACTAGTGGAGGGGTTTTCGATCGAATATAGGAAGGTAGTTACTTTGAGGGTGAGTAGATCATCGAAATGTACATGTAGGCTTTTCCTTCGATAAGAAACTTTACTCGTCATTCGGTCTGCCCTTGGGGTAGCCTGGAGATCAACTGGTATCTCCCCCACTGGTGTGTAGCAATACTCCTAGTTTCTTTTCTGGGTGGGATGGTAGGGAGGGAGACAAAACTTTTGGAGAAGAACAAAGGATTGACAGACATTTACTTGTGCTTTGTGGAATAGTCTCAACAACACAAAATGAACGACGTCTCATTTAATCCATGCGTCATTGACAAGTAACACACTAAATATCCATTGGAGCTACAGTCGGAAGCCATTAAAATGTAAATGTCTTCTTCGTGTACAACAAAGTTCTTCACAAACCAATAAATACAGTCTATTTTGTGCAACTATACAAAAATCCACTTTCACTAAAATAGTGGGGCAATAACATGCATATGGGTTTTTTTTGCGGACAAAATATCGAACATGGATACATCAATGTTTTGTTCAATTACGTTATTGTTATGCGTTATAATACAAGTTGTAAAATGAAATAAATCAATTTCGTCCGGGATACCACGATTTTGGATGTCATACATCGATGTTGTGGAGCATACATCACTTTCCTGAATCATTAATTCGTGACTGAATGCAACTAAAAGATGTTCGATAAAACTAAAAGATGGGGAAGCGGAAATAGAAGTGACCGGAAGTCAGCTAAGAGAAAAGGCCCTGGGAACTAACACTTTCAATATGGCGGAAATAGAGGAAGATTAGCAAAAACACTTTTTAAAAGCACAATGCAAGGTGCACGAATTTGGCTTCCCAACATTGATGGATATTTTATGTCTTTGGCTAGGCTACTGGAAAGTGCAGAAGGGCAAATGAACACTGCATCCTACGACTCGGCTGAATTTTTTAGTCAACGTTAACGAGAAAACGATGAACTTGACGTGTACGTGAGGGAAATTCTTGAGGTGACACCAAGCGCTGGTCAACGCCTGATTGAAGGGAGCTTGAGGCAAAGGGGCTTACGAATCCATTGCCATCGTATTTAGGAATCTATTCGAAGAGTGGATCCACTTGTTAGCACTTTAAGAGCAGCACAACAGATAATTCATAGAGTGTAGTGTGCCATGCCCCATTGCGTTATGGTAAAATAAAAGAATTCGTTGAAGCGCTATTTATTTAACACCACCTCCTTTCTAATCTTCTAATGAGTCTCTGTTTAAAGGGGTCATCTTTTTTAACAGGGCCTCCCTTCACCATTAGACCCCACCCCCTCTTTTCAAAACAGTCAGGCAGTTTGTCATTTTTCTAGAGGGTAACACTGGTGTTAAATCTGGGTCGTGCAAGGGCATTGGTAGGGAGGTGAGAATTTTTATATTTATTTATATACATTATTTATAGCGGAGCTCCGCGCGCCGAGGCGCGCACGTGGAGCCCCATTAATAAGAGATTTTAATATACCCATGAAAGCGAAAAATTTTGGTTATGACGTCACTGTCCGACCATCAGTCGTACGTCCGCCCCTCTATATAAGCCATTGTGAAATGCCACACTCAACCTGTGCGGCAACCCGCGTTTTATTTCAGTGGGAAGTGGGATGGCTTACTTCTTTAAGTGAAAAACAAACGAGAATTTTGAAGAGCACTAATTTCCTGTTTTCGTTGAATATGTTCTCAAGCTACATATGTCGAGAAAGCAGGCGACTAATAAGCAAATTTGAAACCTGCGAGAATCTTTTCTCCTATTTAATGATTTTACTGACTAAACTGAATCTAAAAACATAGCAGTAATGTCCAGTAGCACAATACCCTTGTTTTATTACATCAGGATGGAATAAAAATCATCTTCTGTTGGATCCTGTGACAAAAATGTTGAGAGAGTACAAGAAAACGTAAACTGTCGAGATATGTTTTTTTTTATGGCTCCTGGGCTCTTGTTTTTTTTTTTTTTTTTTTTTTTTTGGGGGGGGGGGGGGGGGGAGTTCTGGGTTCCCCGTGCGTCCTCGCTGCCTTGGGGGCCATGGTACACTGACTAGGAGGAAGGGGCTTCATAAAGGAAGGGGCTTTATAAGGGAGGACTTCTCCTCGAGGTCCAAACCCTTACCTTTTTATTTACCATTTTTAACAGGAAAGATAACCTTTTCATATTCCTGCCATTAGAAATGGCACCCCTTTCACAAACCTTCAGTAAACACTCTATCTTTTTTTCTTTCGTTGGGTCCCTACCCTTTTCTGTACACCAGCTCGTAAAATCCTTGCTCTTTTATCAACCTCCGTCCTGTACATGAAAAAGGTTCCCCTTTCGTGATTATTGGTACCTTATGGGTACTGCCCTCCCTCCCGGGGTCAAACGTCACTCTGGAGAGAGTCTATTACTATTATAGAAGTGATAGCAACTGATGTAAACTATCAATCTCAGAATCCTAACGTTTTTGTCAATGCTTTTTCTACAGTACGAAGGGCCTGCACTTCATTTGCCTCAAGGAAAATGAAGAATAATCATGGACATAAGAATGCAGAATGAAATATTGTCATATTCAAAAGCCTTTAACAGTAATTCTGGAATAGAAGGTGACCAATGTCTGCCCTTCAAATCTCCTTTTAGTGTTTCTGATGCCAAACAAAAGAACTTCCTTGAAAGTGGTATGAGAAAATAAAAAAACGTCTTTCTCTCTCGCGAGCTTTTTAGTGTCAAAGAAAATGTATTATGCTTTATATAATTAACTTTTAAATAAAAAAGTGAGTCATTGGATAATGCTGTTACAGTCAGAGTTTTGATGTGCTTAGCTTCGATGGGGTATCAGCCGTTATACATGCTTAACAAATTTCGCTCTGGTCAGTTACTTGCAGACTGAACTTAACAGCAAGATCTAGCAATATTTTAAGAGCCGCTGCCTGCAAGAATCGAGAACTGCATTTCAGCGACCACTTGGTCGAATTTCTGATATTTCGATTGAAGATACCCTTGGATTTACTATTTTCGAAAATCATATTTTAAAGTTCCAAGGTATTTTATTTTTTGAGAAAATTGCAAGAGTTTGAAATGCGGCCAAGGTGCGGTCACGGGCCGATGAAAACCGTGTAAATTTAGGTCAAAGGACGAAGCCCCGTTCACGGTGTAAAATAACCCAATGAACTTGAAACCTTACACAAACCTAGACCAACCATCTTGCAAGAGAATCAATACAATAAACATTCCAAACTCGCTGGCTGCTTTCTAAAGCATGCAGATTTGTGTACGCTACTCAAAATGACCTTGAAACTAATGCCTATTTTCATTGAAATAAAGGTGTTTCTGGTATGTCATTTTCTCTAAATTAAATCTCATATATCGAAAGACGAAGAAAAGAACTTTATTTGTACCAAGTTTCAAGCTCTGATTCAAACTCTTTCCCACTCAAGGAAGATCGAATATGCGTGCGATACTTGCGGCTCGCAATTCACGTCACGAATTATGAGATCAGAACCGATTCACAAACGCTTGACATCTGGGGTCCGTGAATGTTTCCAAACATCACATATTGGGCCCTAAAACTAATCAGACGGACTGACGACAGCCATTCAATGTTTTTCGATCCGAGATTTCTTTCCTGCTCTGCTCTAAAATAATATAGTTATTCCGGTCAGTTAGCCTACGAAACATGTGCAACAAATTTGCATACCATTTCGATGTCGCAGGAAAAAGTAGTGCAAATCATACTTTACAGCTCCTTTATCTTCTTACATGAAGTAGTCGATCAGTAAAATGGAGAAAAGCGTGTGACTTTGTTCCTGTCGTGTTGTTTTGAGTGTTCGCGTTTCGCAGCGACGGCTCAATTCAATAAGCCAGTGTGACACTGATCAACTGTAATTCGATATTCCCTTCGGTGATGTGGGTAACGCGCACGTGACCTGGCCAGGCATTTCGGTATGGAATCCTGTGCGTACAAGCTAGGGCGCTTTTAGGAACTGTAAATAGTGAAAAGTGCTGCTTGTGGGCCAAGCTACGACTACCCTGGTGATGAACACCTTGTCAAGCTAAAAGACTGTACAACAGATGCGAGAGCCCATCTTGCCAGCTTTGATTTTTTTTTTTCGCGAAAAAAATTCAAGTATTAGTGTCATTTCGTTTTTTAACTTCAATTATACATACCCTGGAACGTCGATTTTTTTCGCGAAAAAAAAAAAGAAAGAAAGAAAGAAAGAAAGAAAGAAACATCCATAACCGCCATCCTTACAATTAAAAGTATGAAATCTGTATATTTGAGAGCATAGTAGTGAGTTCCCCACCGACCACCAACCCGACCTCCCCCCCTTCCCCCTAGCTACAAGCGTCAATAATATTGTGGTTATTGTTTACTTTCCTAGACCGTTTTCTCGCTGTTTCTGCCAGTTTCTTTCAACTCTGTGAAAAAAATAATAGTATGAAATCTGAAATTGGAAAATGAATAGGCGAAATACGGCCCTCACCCGCACGTGCTAGTAATAAGGTAGTAACGGCCCTCACCCGCTTGCGCTAGCAATAAGTTAGTTTTCGTGGCCATCACCAGACAGACCAAGGCTGGCAAGATTCCTATCTTCTCGAAAATTGAAAGAAACCGGCAGGAACAACGATAAAACCGCTTTGGGAAAGTAAACAATAACCACAATTGACGCTTATCCCCAGAGGGGATGGGGGTGGGGGAGGTCGCGTTGGTCGGTGGGGAATTCACTACTCTGATACCCTCAGACTACTCTGACACCCTCAAATTTTATATTATTAATTGTGGGGATGGTGGTTATGGATAGATTTTTTTTCGCAAAAAATCCACGTTCCGAGATCTGCATTACTGTAAGTAAAATAAAAAACTGACACTAATACTTGAACGGCGATTTTTTTCGCGGAAAAAACAATGCTGGAAAGATGGGCTCTCAGATCTCTTGAACAGTCCTTAAGCTCGTCAAGGTCATCATCACCAGGGTAGTCGTAGCTTGGCCCACAAGCACTACTTTTCTAAAAGCGCCCTGAACGCACAAGTGCCTGGCCAGGATCACGTGCGCGTTACCCACATCACCGAAGGGAATATCGAGTTACAGTTGATCAGTGTCACACTGGCTTATTGAATTGAGCCGTCGCTGCCAAACACGAACACTCAAAACAACACGACAGGAACAAAGTCACACGCTTTTCTCCATTTTACTGATCGACTACTTCATTTAAGAAGATAAAGGAGCTGTAAAGTATGATTTGCACTACTTTTTCCTGCGACATCGAAATGGTATGCAAATTTGTTGCACATGTTTCGTAGGCAAACTGACCGGAATAACTATATTATTTTAGAGCAGAGCAGGAAAGATCAAAAAACATTGAATGGCTGTCGTCAGTCCGTCTGATTAGTTTTAGGGCCCAATATGTGATGTTTGGAAACATTCACGGGCTCCAGATGTCAAGCGTTTGTGAATCGGTTCTGATCTCATAAATTGCGAGCCGCAAGTATCGCACGCATATTCGATCTTCCTTGAGTGGGAAAGAGTTTGAATCAGAGCTTGAAACTTGGTACAAATAAAGTTCTTTTCTTCGTCTTTCGATATATGAGATTTAATTTAGAGAAAATGACATACCAGAAACACCTTTATTTCAATGAAAATAGGCATTAGTTTCAAGGTCATTTTGAGTAGCGTACACAAATCTGCATGCTTTAGAAAGCAGCCAGCGAGTTTGGAATGTTTATTGTATTGATTCTCTTGCAAGATAGTTGGTCTAGGTTTGTGTAAAGTTTCAAGTTCATTGGGTTATTTTACACCGTGAACGGGGCTTCGTCTTTTGACCTAAATTTTCACGGTTTTCATCGGCCCGTGACCGCCCCTTGGCCGCATTTCAAACTCTTGCAATTTTCTCAAAAAAATAAAATACCTTGGAACTTTAAAATATGATTTTCGAAAATAGTTAATTCAAGGGTATCTTCAGGCGAAATATCAGAAATTCGACCAAGTGGTCGCTGAAATGCAGTTCTCGATTCTTACAGGCAGCCGCTCTTAAATTTTGTAGATGTTTGTTTGGCGTTGGCAGATTTAGGCCGAGAAAAGCATTTACCAGACTGGGGAACGCTAATTATTGGCCATACTTGTACGCGTTGCGGTGTAACACGCCTACAGCAAAAACGAAAACCAAAAAGAAGAAACAGAAGAAATTGATCTACTCAAGAGAGTATCAACGTTTTATTCGTGCATATAGCCTCCACAGTTTAAATCTGATTTAGAATTTCAATTTTTTGTTCTTGTCTTCTTTCTTTTCCCGGCTTGTTTCTGCCTCCTTGCTGGACGTTTCATCGTCAATCGACTTTGACTCTTCATCGTCAATCGACTTTGACTCTTCATCGTTAATCGACTTTAACTCTTCATTGTCAATCGACTTTGACTCTTCGTTGTCAATCGACTTTGACTCTTCATCGTCAATCGACGTTGACTTTTCATCGTCAATCGATTTTGACTCATCTGTGATGAGTTCCGTGGAATCTCTCACGCAAACTTTGCGTCCGAAGAACCTGAAGACAAACAACAAACCAGAAAGACTTCAAATGAGTAGTTGTATGTAAAGATATTGAGACATTTGGTAGTTGCTACCCCGGGGGGGACAGGGGGGGGGGGGGGAATACACAGGAATATTAGTGTAGAAGTGGTGCAAATGAGATCACGTAGTTGAAAAAACAAAAAAAATTATTCTATAACCATAAAACTGGACCCCAGAAAAGTCCAACGGCCAGAATTCAAATGTAACCCCCAAAATTCAATTGTTCCCCTTATGCATAAAACCCTAACAATAAAGCCCCTACTTAAACCTTATCCTCTCAAAAATGTCTACCGGTAATAATGTAACTCAAAAGGTTTCCAGTCGCACATTTCAAACACAAAAATGAGTGATTGAACTTCATTTAAGAGCCGACCTGTACAAACCTAACGAATGCAGTACTGGCTTCTTTTTAAGTCGTTCAATCCGTCTTGATTAACCTTTCGCGAACTGAATGAGAAAGTCTCAAAGTGCTTACGTATGTGGCTATCGACTGTACTAGCCTAGGCCTTGCACAAGAATGATCGGATTTACAATTTGCCATCCCTTAGAAGCATTGTTTTATCACTTTGATCATTAAACGATCATCAACAAATAACTAACAAAACTGACATTAGACCAGCCTCCTACCCAACAGTCCTGCAGGACAATCCTTTCTTGCAGACGTTGGATCGCTCTTCACTCCGTCTGAACAAACCAACATCAAACATGCTGCGAATGGCGTTACCACATGTGGTTCCCTCATCCAGCTTGGCCATACACACCCCACTGAAGCGACTGATGTCAGACTGCTCTTGGCAACTCAGCTCTTCTTTGGAATGACATTCCCTGTCTGCGTCACAGAAAGTACCTACAGAGAGAAATATTTTCTTAGGGATGGTGGTCTTCAATCTGTCCTGGTTTGGTCATCTTGAAGCAAGAGAGGATAAACCCTGCTGCATGATAGTTCCTGTCATTGCTAATTCCCTGCACACCTCACTCTTTTAACCATCTTCGGTCGTTTATGTCATTAACTGTAATTTCTTTGTGAGGTTTTCTAACCCTGGGAGCAAATTAAATGCTTCGTGGTTTTCCTCATGTTGATGAACGGTACATCATGGCAAACGAAGTATAGTGGAACCTCGATTTAACGAATTGCCAAGAGACTAGGGAAATGGGTCTTTATATCGAGGGTTCCGGATATCGAGGTTCTGTTCCATACATTTTAAAAGGCCGGGCCTTATACCGAGGTCTTCCTTATATATAGAGGTTCGTAAAATCGTGGGTACTCTGTAACGTGACGTGCAATGAAACGAAGTGGTTGCACAGGGTGTACTTTTCGGTTCTCCTGTAAACAATCCGAATACCTTGCCCTTATCTATAAACTATTTAAGTATTAGACTCGATGAGAAGTAAATACGTCTATGGAAAAGAATGTTGAGGTGAGAATCTCATTCAACAAATTTTTGAGCTTTTGTCCGCGTCAAAAATTAGTTAAAATCGTCTTTAAAAGTTGGGTGACATCACCTTTAGTTTCCTCTGTAATTCGTCAGCAAAACGCGCGCCACCTTCTCATCTAATCAGCAACAAAAACGAAAATAATGGACACGTGCTCACACGCGCCGGTTATACGTATTTGCTTCAGTTCTGATTGGTTCATTTCAACGTTTGCGTTTGTTGTAGTTGACGAGAGTAATTACTTGGTTTTTGGTTTTACAGCATTTAAATGAAAGCGGCTCTATTGTACAGCCGCAATAATCAGATGTGACCCTGTTGATATCAGACAAGTATAAAAAGGGATTGTCAAACCTAGACTTCCTTCCTCAGAATTTGCAAAACAGCGGCCCCAGGTGCATCTGTATTTCCCGCCCTTCCTGTCGCACTGTCCCTTCTGTGTGCAGGTTGCCCCAGGGTCCAAAAGCTTCTTGCAGACGTTAAAAAACGCGTCACAGTACATTCCTGTTTCCTTGCAATCTTTGGCTGTGCTGCATTTCTGAAATACGCAGACATACGAATCAACTTTCAGTATAAAGTATATTTTTGCGAACCAAAGAAAGATTGCTAAGTTGGATCGGTTTGCATAGCACACTAGAGGGACGTCGTATCCAGGACATGTTGATCACAAAAAAAGTTGCTTCCAGGAGAGGCACCAACCCCCATTGCAAACCTACTCACAATAAAGAAAACAAAATATAACTTAAGGGAAACAAACATGCTCTTATTGCCCATAGTAAGAAGCACCAAGCATGGTCTTAGGTCTTTTCGGTACTTCGCTGGCAAAGACATGGAATGCGCTGCCGGACTCGATTCGGGCAATGGCCGGCACAAGCGAATTTCTAAGAAGTATTCGTCATGCAGCATTTTAAAATTGTTATTATTGTGGTTAGCTCTTGAAATTGAAAATTTTAATTTGTAATTACACATGTATTGATACATGAATGATTAGAATTTCTACATATTTTATTTTTTTAAATTTTTAGATTTTAGATTGATAGCTAATTTTTATCTTTCTTTTTGTTTTTGTAATGTTTTTTTCCTTGTTTTTGGGCTTCCTGTAAAGTAGCTTTTAGCTAAGTGGAGTGCCACGTAAAATAAAGTTCCAAGTTCCAAGTTCCAAGTTCCAAGTTCCAAAGACAGAAAGCCTCTCCCGTTCTAGTAAATCTAAAACCTCTTTGCAATTATCCATTGTATCACTAAACGAAAGAGTTGTTCCTTACGTCTTCGATATCGTTAATAGCACTGTGCACGTTAGGACCATTTTTTTTATCGGTATCTATACTCTCACTCGATTGAGCCAAATGAAGGAGCTCCTGAGTTCCGAGGTTCACGCCTCTGCCCCCTTCTCCCTTGTTGAATAGCACAGTAAGCAGGTTGCTTCCACATTGAAATTTAATCCAATGTTTCTAGCAAAACATACTAGATTACATTTTTATTGGGGATGAATTGGCCATTCCCTGTCCAAACCCACTATTATTTTAGAACTTTATAGTTTGACGTCATTGCCCTGTATCTGCCGGAAACCCCCACAGACTCTTCGGACCAGAAAATCTCACAACTTTTTTAACGTCGCTAGCTTTCAAAGTTATTAAAAAATAGAAATTATCTTTATGAATACTGTGCACATAAAACAGTTTTTCGATCCCGAAATGTTACGAAACATTTCGAGAAAACGCACGTCAGGACGTGTATACGGCACGGATTGTTACCATAGTTACAAGCTCTTCCAAACATGTATCAGTTATCAAACAATTCAACTTGATATTTGTTTTGGATGGTCACTACTCAATTTATAGCTTATCATAGTGCCAAATGTAAGAGATCGATGATCCGCTCTCCACCAGTTGCCTGAATGTATATTAAACCGGGGGATTGGGGAGAAATGACGGCGAGAACTGTCTACAAAAAACCTTTACATATTGAGCAGCTTTTAGGTTTGGTGTCAGGCCGTTTCGAACTTCATTCTGACACCAACTCACGGTTATATAAATTATACTTTTTCTGCTCTCAAAATTTTTATGATATGTTGCTTGTGTTACAGATATTTTTGTCATGGTTAAAAAAAGTCATAATTTGGACTTGAAAATTATTTTAAGTCTAGCAGGTTATTTTTCAGGTACCGGTCAAAACGTCAGTATCACCTAAACGTAGTTACTAAAACAAGGAATGACCTAAAATGATCTAAAATGACCTAAAATGACCTAAAATGATCTGAAATGACCTAAAATGACCTAATATGAATCTAAAATGACCTAAAATGACGAGTAGGCAAACAGGCTTGAAAACTGAACAGTGTTTGTATGGAAATCCACGTTGTACTTTAGAATTTTAAGCTTTTATCGTTTTAGACTTGTATGTATTAAGTAGCTATATGATTTTAGCTGGTGTATATCCTATTTATTTTCTAATTCATTAGTTATCTTATTTAATTATTTAGACACGACCCCACAAGCGAAGCGTTGCTTTAATACTTATCGTGTATAAATAAAGATTATTGATTGATTGATTGATTGATTGGTTATTGATTGATCCGATGTCAAATAATTTTGATAAAACATCGCTTCTAAAAATTAATGAATAGGAAACTTTTAGCACTAGAAAGAGGATTAAGAAAAAAAAATGGAGGGACGTAGCTGTGCCAGAAAGCGTCCAGTCGTGTTTTGAATTTTTCATACATTTGTCTCGATAGCGAACCAGCCGTGAACGGCTACTAAAAATAGTTCGCGGGAAAAAATACCGAAAACCGTGATAAGGCCTATTGATGCACAGATATGCCTTTACATTGTTTACAAAAGCGTTTTATCAGTGTTTACATAAGTATTTAGCCTTGTCGCGTGGCTTTTAATGTGCGACCGAAAAACGAACCCGATAAAAATTGGTCAGTGCCGATATTTTTGGGTCTTTCAGACCAACCAAAAAAAAAGGAGATTCGCTCTAGTGAGGTTTGTTTACGCAACTTTAAAGAGGTTTACGGCAAACGGCAAACGGCAGAAATGACCACGTGACCATGTTTATCCTTTATTTGCCGCTCGCTGTTTTCAGTTTCTCAGAAAAATTGAGTGTTTTTGCGTTAGAATTAAAGGCCAGAATTATCTTGTACTATTTTCATCTACGTACTCATATTTTCAAAAAAACATAAAACGCGAATCTCGCGTTTGCCGTTTGCCGTAAACGTGGTGCTTAATCTCTCTTTTGTCATCGAATTAGCTTACGTGCAACCATCGGCACTTTTCGAGTCTTCTTCTGACTGACAGCAACTTCCTGGTATCAGCCTTTACTTCGATAAGCACTCAGTTCTGTAATTCTGTAATTTTATCTTGGTTTTACTTCACTTAGATCATTTCAGAATATTTCAGATTTATTTTAGATCATTTTCGGTCATTTTAGATCATTTTAGGTCATTTTAGGTCATTTTAGATCATTTTAGGTCATTCCTTGTTTTAGTAACTACGATCACCTGGAGATCAAATCAGATCTTACGCTTGACATCTTCTGCTATTCATCACTAAGAAAATCCTTTTTTTCCCAATTCTTTATCTTTATTGTCTTTCGGTTTTGAAACTAGAAATACGTGACTCACAAAACCTCGCGAAGCTGGGTGAAAAGCCCTCTTTACTCGTATTGTAGCATCAAATGAGGAGATTAATAGGGCAAAGCATTTTCTTATTGATGAGCATGGTCTTTTCGTAGTTCCACAGGCTAGTTTGCGGTTGAAAATCTATTTCTGACGCGACGTAATGTACAACGGGCGTGCAGCGCTGTCGTGTTCGATGGATTTATTTCCCACGGAAAATTATTTTACCGCGGCCACAAAACGTGTAATTTCTTCAATGCAATCTTTCACAAAAAGGATTTCTAAAAGAAAGGGAAAATATTCTGGAGAGATGGTTCTGTATCCAGTGAATATTGATGAACATTGCAGTTGAAATTTAATCCTGCACGCATATTTTTTCCGATGTATGCAAATTTGCTCCACACGACGCCAGACAGTCTGACATCATTCATACTTTGTTTTTCACTGTTGCCAGGCAACAGTGCAGACATCCTCAACGATATAAATATATCTATATCTAAATATAGTTCGCGCGGCTTAGCTCCCCTTGGGCCGACAAATTAATTAACCTCGCTTCGCGAGGAATTAATTGTAACATTTTAGCCTTGGGAATTTTTATTTATATAACTAAAAACATTCCGTAGTAACAAGATGCAAATAAACATTGGATAACCTGTAACCAACACAGAGAGCTACTGAAGTATAATGCACGTTGGTGGAGCGCAATCTTCTGAAAGTTTTACATTAATTCCATTATCTAAACATATGTAAAGACTACATCATGAACACGCATCAATTTGTATCGTCAAATTGTATAATTCTTGGAAAAGTACAGCTTCGTTGTTTTGGATACTTATTCAGTCTAATAATTTCCAACAAATATAGACAGCTTCACCAATGTTCGTGCTCTTTGTATCAATAAAGAAAATGTTCGGCGATAATACACGTACAATGGCTAATTTATCGAAAATTAACATCCATTCCATGCCCGTATTTAACATCTAAGGAAATAAAAAACCGAGTAAAAAGGCTTCAACAATGACTTACCTCTCCCTTAGCATCATTGAAGACTGCAGGCTCTAACGGTCCAAGCTCAAACTCCACCAAAGGAATCTTTATTTTCCCATCTTTACCCTTCAGAAGCTTATTTTTATCCAGGGTGGTGAGTTGCTTGAAAACTTTGGACACAACTCGTGGCGAGGTCTTGCTGTCCGTGGAAACAGTCTCTGAAGTAACAGTGTATGTCTTGAACGGACCACGAGTAGAGTTCTTCACCTTTGTCGTGGTTTTCAGATTTTTCTGTTTAGATTTATCGCCTGGGACGAAGTCACTCAGACCCACTGGCTGTTTTCCCGTAAAGAGATCATCCAGACGTTCCCTCATGTTCGACAAGATGCCAAAATCAGGAACCGGAATGCGAATAGCGAAATTCCTGACTTCTGGTTCGTCATCGGAATCAATCTGCTCCTCGCTTTGTTTCTTCTCCTCCTTTTTCAGTTCGTGCTTTTTAGACTTTTTGGCGTCGATTTGCAGCGTGGCTAAAGCCAACAGAACAAGCAAAACTGCTATCTTGTTCATGTTTGTGGAGAAATTCGACTTTCCAGCCTTTGAAGTCAAGACAACGATATTCAGTTTCTCTCACGTTGTTTATCTAACTAAAGGTCCACACGTTGGCTTATGCATTTTGTTATAACAAGGTTAATTATTAATTTGTTGAGATAATAACGCAGAAATTATCGCTAATGGAAAGCTTCCTTTGTCTTATAGATGGGCTTTTAAAAGTGCTTAATTACTGGCAGGTTCTGATGACTCTTGCGTTGCGGTCATGTGCGTTGCAGTATTTTTACTCCCGTTGCAGTGAACTACTGCCAAACGTAAATTTTGATGGGATTCGAGACGCACTGAATTTGAATTTACCCGGAAAGAATTATGTTGCTTTGGCTTGAGATTGAGATTTAGACAAAGTAAGCGTATACATAATCTTGTCATCTTCCACAAATAAAAGTGACCTGAACTATGGCATCTATTTACCCTTTTAGAAGTCGGTCAGAACGTCATTCTGGGTAAGATGTCACGTTAATCGGATACATGTGCGAAACAGACATCAACGAATATTCTAAGTGAATCAACCATATTTTTAAAAGGATCGCTGTAAAGATTTGCTATAACTATAAGGAACGAATTAAGTAAACGTATAATCATAAGCAAGATATACTGAGCAAACTGTGAAAATAATGTGCATGGTTTGCCGGTTTAAGGACTGAAACTTATTAGCCCTCAAGTCCTGCGTGATAGTGACTACACCACAGGCAATTAAACCATTTCATACACTTGATTTCCTGTGGTGTAGTGGTCATCGCGCCTGTCTTGAAGCCAGGGCCCAGTTGTTCGAAGCCCGATTAAGTTAATCCTGGATTAACGTGAACTTTTATTCGGGTTTAATAACTAATCGATAAAGATTCTTCCAAAAGAGTTTTGACCGTCAGTTTTGACTTAGGCTTTTCTTTGCCTTTAGCTTGAAATTAGGCTTTGAAATCACTTTTAAAGAGCGAGATGAAAACCTCCATTAATTATAAATCGCAGATTAGCGTTAATTGGCTTTCGAACAACCCGCCCTTAAGGGAGACTAGGTTCGAGCCTCGCCGGAGGAACCGTATTTTCACATAGTATGATGTATCTTGATTTTATGCCTTATCTTAATAATGATACACGCTGCTCTCTCAGGAAGGCCGTTGCGATACTTGACGTAATGCCATGCCAACTGCCAAGCATGTCTGCAAAGATGGAAATAAATGAACTGACGAAATCGTTTCAAATCTATTAGGAAGGTTAACTTGTCAAGGGCACTCAACGAACATTTAAGCAAAATACTTAACTTACTGTGTATTTTGTGTTTGCAAACATTTATCCGGCGTTTTAAAGGCATGTTTGGGCATTAAGTAACATAGTTTGAAGTCTTCGGATGCTTCAGCTTAAATTTAAAGTGGCAGAAAGTTTCAACTGAATCTAAATTTCTCAGGCGATTAAGGCTTTCCGAGCAGATATCCACCGAGATGAATCGTTGGGTGTTCCTCACTTTTTATGTTCAAAAATCATGGGACAGGAACAAGACATACGGCCTAAAATTGACGAGAATTCAATTCGTTCAGTGTGCGATTAGTTTTTTCTATCTCTCAGAAGTATGAACACACTGAGTAACGTCACGCTGCCAATCTCCTTTTGACAATTTTGTGGCATGTTTTTGACAGGGCTTTCTAATGGCTTCAGTTTGAACTGTCCTGGTCGCTATGGCGAACGTGAAAATCGCACAGTTCCTGTATTTTCAATGGCCATTTGAAACTGGAGCCGGGACCAACAAGTGGTCAAAAAGACGTCATAAATTTGTCAAACTAATTAAGAACTTGTAGGGTGGCATCGCGATAACGCTTGGCACCATAGAAATAGAACCGAGAGTGAAGGCTCCGTTTTCAGCAGCAACATGCGTTCGCTTGGAAATGAACGATTGAAAGGTTCTATCTATCACAGATTTTTACAATAACTGGCAAAATTCCCGTTGCCGAGGCGCGCGCGCGGAGCCCCATTAAAAAGAGATTTTGGTATACTCATGAAAGCGAAAAATTTTGGTTATGACGTCACTGTTCGACCGTCCGTCGTACGTCCGCCCCTCTGTGTAAGCCATTGTGAAATGCCACACTCAACCTGAGCGGCAACCTGCGTTTTATTTCGGCGGGAAGTGGGATGGCTTACTTCTTTAAGTGAAAAACAAACGAGAATTTTGAAGAGCACTAATTTCCTGTTTTCGTTGAATGTGTCGTCAAACTACATATGTCGAGAAAGCAGGCGACTAATAAGCAAATTTGAAACCTGCGAAAATCTTTTCTTCTATTTAATGATTTTATTGTTCATATGGCTTAACTGACGGCACAGCTTCATATTTTTTCTCAAACCTTTGATCTTTCTAATGCTTAAAACCTCATACATGGACATTTTAAGGTGACTCGACCCATTTTTTTTGGCAGTACCACCCTACTTTGAAGCTCTCTCGTATCCCCGCCTTTACTTTTATCGTAAGTGTAACACTTAGAATGGATAACATATAGATCAATATACAATATAGCAAAACAAAAAAATTGGCCATCGGAGTAAATGTCACGTGGTTATAGTGCCACGCCCCTTTGAGGTCTGAGTCGAAATTCTGCTGTTGCCGGCTTTTTGTCGTAAAAATCTCTCGGCTACACATAGTGCGCATTAGTGCCTTGCGCTGAACAGAGTTTTAACAAAATCGCAAAGACCCAATTCGAGAAATTTAGGGCTTTCCAAATTTAGCTCATTATTTATGTAAAAATGATAAGCAAACTTTACACGATTATATCTGATAAACTATTAGATTTATTCCTTTATTATGGGGATCTTTATTACAGATGGGTCCTTGCAAGTCAGGGGATCTTTATTACAGATGGGTCCTTGCAAGTCAGCAAAAAGCTTTAGGGCCTTGTAAATGTGCGCGATTTTGAGCAAGCAAACATATAGAAATGATAGTTTTAGCTATTTGTTGACGCTTGTCAGCGTTTCAGAGTCCTTCTCACAAAAAAGCATTTTCTTAACAATTCGTGGTTTTTTTTCCTTCATTTTTTTTCAGGGCCACAACTGATTAACTAACTACTCGGATTCTGAATTTCATGGTCATTGAAAAACTGTGACATTATCTCCTGTAAGCCCAAACTTGAGTAAACATTGAAGATTTTTAGCGTTTTGGCTGAGTTTGTGCTTTGGGAGTTTTCTATTGTTTCGAGTTTTTCATGATACAGCATTCTTGTTCAGCACGCGTGCAATGACCACGCTTGCCTGACTTCCGAATGCACTCATTGGACATTGCACGCGTGTCGAACAAGAATGCTGTATCATGACAGACTAGAAACAATAGAAAACTCCCAAAGCACAAACTCAGCCAAAACGCTAAAAATCGTCAATGTTTACTCAAGTTTGGGCTTACAGGAGATAATGTCACAGTTTTTCAATGACCATGAAGTTCAGAATCCGAGTAGTTAGTTAATCAATTGTGGCCCTGAAAAAGAAATGAAGGAAAAAAAACCACGAATTGTTAAGAAAATGCTTTTTTGTTAGAAGGACTCTGAAACGCTGACAAGCGTCAACAAATAGCTAAAACTATCATTTCTATATGTTTGCATTGCTCAAAATCGCGCGCATTTACAAGGCCCTAAAGGTTTTTGCTGACTTGCAAGGACCCATCTGTAATAAAGATCCCCATAATAAAGGAATAAATCTAATAGTTTATTATATACAATCGTGTAAAGTTTGCTTATCATTTTTACATAAATTATGAGCTAAATTTGGAAAGCCCTAAATTTCTCGAATTAGGTCTTTGCGATTTTGTTCAAACTCTGTTCAGCGCAAGGCACTAATGCGCACTATGTGTAGCCGAGAGATTTTTACGAAAAAAGCCGGCAACAGCAGAATTTCGACTCAGACCTCAAAGGGGCGTGGCACTATAACCACGTGACATTTACTCCGATCGCCATTTTTTTTTTTTTTTGCTATATTGTATATTGATCTATATGTTATCCATTCTACGTGTTACACTTACGATAAAAGTAAAGGCGGGGATATCAGAGAGCTTCAAAGTAGGGTGGTACCGTCAAAACATAACTGGGTCGAGTCACCTTAAAGCCATTATGTAAAGAAAAACTGCGTGGAGCGTGCGCGCAATACCATATTTAATTTCTTTAGTTTAAACTTAACTAAACTGAATCTAAAAACAGCAGTGATGTCTAGTAGCACAATACCCTTGTTTTATTACATCAGGATGGAATGAAAATCATCTGCTGTTGGATCCCGTGAGGGAACTGTTGAGAGAGTACAAGAAAACGTAAACTGTCGAGAGATGTTTGTTTTTTTATGGCTCTTGGGCTCTTGGGTTTTTTTTTTTTTTGTTGGGGGGGGGGGGGGGGAGGGAATCTGGGTTCCCTGTGCGTCCCTGCTCCCTTGGGGGCCATGGTACACTGGCTGGGAGGATCAAACGCCCGGGGTGGGTGGGGGAAGAAGCTTCAAAAAAGTTTTATGAGGGACGACTTCTCCTCGAGATCCAAACCCTTACCTTTTTATTTACCATTTTTTATCAGGAAAGATAACCTTTTCATATTCCTGCCATTAGAAATGGCACCCCTTTCACAAACCTTCAGTAAACATTCTCTCTTTTTTTTTTCGTTGAGCCCCTACCCTTTTCTGTACACCAGCTCGTGAAATCCCTGCTCTTTTATCAACCTCCGACCTGTACATGAAAAAGGTTCCCCTTTCGGGATTATCGGTACCTTATGGGTAGTACCCTCCCTCCCGGGGTCAAACGTCACTGTGGAGAGAGTCTATCACTATTATAGTAGTGATAGCAACTAATGTAAACTATCAATATCAGAATCCTATCGTTTTTGTCAATGCTTTTTCTACAGTACGAAGGGTTCTGCACTTCATTTGCCTCGAGGAAAATGAAGAATAATCATGAACATAAGAATGCAGAATGAAATATTGTCATATTCAAAAGCCTTTAACAGTAATTCTGGAATATATAGAAAGTGACCAATGTCTGCCCTTCAAATCTCCTTTTAGTGTTTCTGATGCCAAACAAAAGAACTTCCTTGAAAGTGGTATGAAAAAATTTAAAAAAAAAACGTCTTTCTCTCTCGCGAGCGTTTCAGTGTCAAAGAAAATGTATTATGCTTTATAATTAAGTTTTAAAAAAAAAATTGAGTCATTGGATAATGCTGTTACAGTCAGAGTTTTGATGTGCTTAGCTTCGATGGGGTATCAGCCGTTATACATGCTTAACAAATTTCGTTCTGGTCAGTTACTTGCAGATTGAACTCAACAGCAAGATCTAGCAATATTTTAAGAAAACAATTATTCCACTCGCGCTTGTAATGTTGGATATGGGATGACTATTGTCAGTTTGGCATAAAACGCCTCGTTAGCTAGCTATCGTCCATATACAACGCGTGCTCGTAGAATAATGTTTAAATATAACTTCTTCCTGATGTGATTTTAATTTAGGTCAGCTAAGGACACTATTAGAAAGAGCTTTTTTAATTTAGTAACATGACCATATTCGAAAGTCAGATCTTTTATAGTTAAATTTTGTAGATGTTTGTTTGGCGCTGGCAAATTTAGGCCGAGAAAATCATTTCCGAGACTGGGGAACTCTAATTATTGGCTATACTTGTACGCGCTGCGGTGTAACACGCCTACAGCAGAAACGAAAACCAAAAGAAGAAACAGAAGAAATTGATCTTTTCGATTTATTATTAAATTTTAAGTTTTATATTCTCTCTTTTAATTTCTTGAGAACATTACTCAAGACATTATCAACGTTTTATTTGTGCATATAGCCTGCACAGTTTAAATCTGATTTAGAATTTCAGTTTTTTGTTCTCGTCTTCTTTCTTTTCCCCGCTTGTTTCTGCCTCCTTGTCGGGCGTTTCAACGTCAATCGACTTTGACTCTTCATCGTCAATCGATTTTGACTCTTCTGTGGTGAGCTCCGTGGAATCTCTCATGCAGACTTTGCGTCCGAAAAACCTGAAGACAAACAACAAACCAGAAAGACTTCAGATGAGTAGATGTATGTAAAGATATTGGGACATTTGGTAGTTGCTACCCCGGGGGGATAGGGGGGGGGGGGGGGGGGAGAAGTATACAGGAATATTAGTGTAGAAGTGGTGCGAATGAGGTCACGTAGTTGAACCAACCGAAAAAATCTTCTATTAGAATAAAACTGGACCCCAGAAAACTCCAACGGCCAGAATTCAAACGTAACCCCCAAAATTTAATTGTTCCCCTTATGCAAAAAACCCTAACAATAAAAGCCCCTGTTAAAACCTTATTCTCTCAAAAATGTCCACCGGTAAAAATTTAACTCAAAAAGGTTCCAGTCGCCCATTTCAAACAACAATGAGTGAATGAACATGATTCTGGAGCCGCTCTATACAAACCTAACGAATACAGTACTGGCTTCTTTTTGAGTCTGTCAATCCATCTGGATTAACCTTTCGCGATCCGAATGAAAAAGTCTCAAAGTGCTAATGTATGCGGCTATCAACTGTACTAGCCAAAGGAGGATATTACTATTTCGGTAAAATGGCTTCCGGTCAGTGAGAGGAATGCGCGTGTTTGAGGCCAAGTTTGAGCTGGATTTCTTCGTATCACAAATGATCCATGGTGAGTAATTTATCTTTATTTATTTCATTTACATTCAAATAAGGGAAAGGAATATTTTTCAGAGAGAGATATTCTTCAAAACAGCAATACTTTGCGTATTGTTCGTGGCTTGTCAACCATGACTGTTGTTATTGAATATGCATGACCTATTTTGAATGCGTTATTTCGGAACTTAAACGACGAGTCAATAGGATTATAATATTCAAAGATTAGCTTTTATATTTCAAAGTTTCACTGGGAACTGATCGACTCCTATTGACTCCACGTTTTCAACAAAAATTTTGAAGTTGCATGTGAGGGATTTTTGGCGCGATTTGTGTCATGATTCGACCTGTATTTATTGCTGTGGACTCATGTTCCAAGCTCCTAGTATTCGAGATTTTCTTTATATGTGTTCGCTTCATGTATTTCGTTTTATTGTAGGAGCCATTACCCTCAAGTCAACATCTGAAGAGGTCGCCGAGAAAAACACGAAACGTGCTTCAAGCGGTCGATCGAGCGTTTTCAAACTGTCACTGACTTACTGTTTGCGGCGTGTTCATCTCATCTGGAAAGTTCACGTGCCCGAGAAGCATCTTATACTCTATAAATGCAGCATTTCCGAAGACTGCCTGGAATCGACGGCTAAATCCACGCAATTCAAGTAAATAACACTCGATTTCTCGAAAACCTCGAGTTGCCGCGTTACTATCTCGACGGCGTCCATTGATAAATGAAATTCACGTGGGGCCAGCCGTTTGATAATATAGTTGCTACGCGGTCCATGTCGGGAAGATAGTAATATCCTCCTTTGTACTAGCCTAGGCCTTGCACAAAACTGATCGGATTTACAATTTGCCATCCCTTAAAAGCATTGTTTTATCACTTTGATCATTAAACGATCATCAACAAATAACTAACAAAACTAACATTAGACCAGCCTCCTACCCAACAGTCCTGCAGGACAATCCTTTCTTGCAGACGTTGGATGGCTCTTCACTCCGTCTGAACAAACCAACATCAAACATGCTGCGAATGGCGTTACCACATGTGGCTCCCTCATCCAGCTTGGCCATACACACCCCACTGAAGCGACTGATGTCAGATTGCTCTTGGCAACTCAGCTCTTCGTTGGAATGACATTCCTTGTCTGCGTCACAGAAAGTACCTACAGAGAGAAATATTTTCTTAGGGATGGTGGTCTTCAATCTGTCCTGGTTTGGTCATCTGGAAGCAAGAGAGGATAACTCCTGCTGATAGTTCCTGTCATTGCTAATTTCCTGCACATCTCACCCTTTTAACCACCCTCGGTCGTTTATGTCATTAAGGGTAATTTTTTGGGAGGTTTTCTAACCCAGAGAGCAAATTAAATATTTTGTAGTTTTCCTCAGCATTCAGATTGATGAATGGTACATCCTGCTAAACGAGGTACAGTGGAACCTCGATTTGACAAAGTGCTAAGGAACTAGGGAAATTAAACTAGTTCGTTATATCGAGGGTTCCGGATATCGAGGTTCTTTTCCATACATTTTAAAAGGCAGGGCCTTATACCAAGGACTTCGTTATATAGAGGTTCGTTAATCAAGGTTCCACTGTAACGAGACGTGCAATGAAACGAAGTGGTTGCACGGGGTGAACTTTTTGGTTGCCCTGTAAACAATCCCAATGCCTTGCCTATAAACTATTTAAGTATTAGACTCGAAAAGAATTAAATACGTCGATGGAAAAGAATGTTGAGGTAAGAACCTCATTTAAAAAGTGATCTTTTCTCCTTATTTCATATATTACGTACCCGACCAAGACAATTCTGAAAATTTTCGATTTTTCGCCTCACGTTTTGAATTAGTATGGTTTAACCGAATAACAGAGCATTTTTAATTGAGTATCGGAAGTGATTTCGCGTTTGCTTTGGTTTTTTTCGTTTTTGGTTAAATTACACGGGACGGTTTTAACACAATATTGTTGCCTTAAAAAATGTTACAGCGTGTTTACGAAGCATTTGTGTTGTGAAAACACATTGCAAGTTTTTGACCTTTAGTCCGCATCGAAAATTAGTTAAAATCGCCGTTAAACATTGTCTCGGGTTACATCACCTTAACTACGTTCTGTAATTCGTTAGCAAAACTCGCGCCACTTTCTCATCCAATTAGCAACAAAAACGAAACCAATTGTGACGTGCTCTCACGCGTTTTGCCGCCCATGGCACCGGTTATATGTATTTGCTTCAGTCTGATTGGTTCATTGCAATGTTTGCGTCTGTTGTAGTTAACAAGAGTAATTATTTGGGTTTTGGTTTTAAAGCACTCAAATGAAAGCGGCTCTATTGTACAGCCGTAATAACCAGGTATGACCCACTTGATATCACACAAGTATAAAAAGTGAGTGTCGAACCTAGACTTCCTTCCTCAGAATTTGCAAAACAGCGGCCCCAGGTGCATCTGTATTTCCCGCCCTTGCTGTCGCACTGTCCCTTCTGTGTGCAGGTTGCCCCAGGGTCCAAAAGCTTCTTGCAGACGTTAAAAAACGCGTCACAGTACATTCCTGTTTCCTTGCAATCTTTGGCTGTGCTGCATTTCTGAAATACGCAGAAATACTAATCAACTTTCAGTTATTAAAGTATAAATTTTTGCGAACCAAAGAAAGACGGAAAGCCTCTCCTGTTCTAGTAAATCTAAAACCGCTTTGCAATTATCCATTGTATCACTAAACGAAAGAGTTGTTCCTTACGTCTTCGATATCGTTAATAGCACTGTGCACGTTAGGACCATTTTTTTATCGGTATCTATACTCTCACTCGATTGAGCCAAATGAAGGAGCTCCTGAGTTGCGAGGTTCACGCCTCTGCCCCCTTCTCCCTTGTTGAATAGCACAGTAAGAAGGTTGCTTCCACATTGAAATTTAATCCAACGTTTCTAGCAAAACATACTAGATTACATTTTTATTGGGGATGAATTGGCCATTCCCTGTCCAAACCCACTATTAATTTACAACTTTATAGTTTGAAGTGATTGCCCTGTATCTGCCAGACTGTTCGGACCAAAAAAATCTTACAACTTTTTCAACGTTGCTAAGTTATTAAAAATAGAATTTATCGTAATGAACATTGTGCACATAAAACAGTTTTTCTCTCCCGAAATGTTACGAAACATTTCAAGAAAACGCACGTCAGGAAGTATACGGCACGGATCGTTACCATAGTTACAGGCTCTCCCAAACGCGTATCAGTTATCAAACATTTTACAATAACTGTCCAAATTCCTGCGCGGTGATTGGCTCGTAGATATTGTCTATAAGAGTACAGACAATAAAAATGACGTCAGATGTAACGCGCGCGCTTTCTCAACGAAAAAAATTGCCGCTCGTACTTTTTCCATGTTATTGTAAAAAACAAATCAACGGCCGTTTTCTATGGTCTAGCCTCCCACACAGACGTTCTTAGGGGTTCGTCAGGCGTTCCTGCCCCACGGTCTATACTCTTATAGACCATAAAATGACGCCATAAAATGTCCAAAACTTGGCAGTGAAACCACTAACCTGCGGCTCGTGGTTCCACTTGAATTTTGAAAACTTTTTGACGTCATTTTATGGTCTATAAGAGTATAGATCATAGAAAACTGCCGTCGATTTGTTAACTTTAACTTGAAATTTGTTTCGGATGATCACTACTCAATTTATAGCTTATCATAGTGCCAAATGTAAGAGATCGATGATCTGCTCTCCACCAGTGGTCTGAATGTATACTAAACCGGGGGATTGGGGAGAAATGACGGCGAGAACAGTCTACAAAAAACCTCTACATATTGAGCAGCTTTTAGGTTTGGTGTCAGGCCGTTTCGAACTTCACTCTGACACCAATTCACGATTATATAAATTATACTTTTTCTGCTCTCAAAATTTTCATGATATGTTGCTTGTGTTACAGATATTTTTGTTGATGGTTAAAAAAAGTCATAATTTGGACTTGAAAATTATTTCAAGTCCAGCAGGTTATTTTGCAGGTACCGGTCAAAACGTGTTATCACCTAAAGATCAAATCAGATCTTACGCTTAAAATCTTCGGCTATTCATCACTAAGAAAATCCTTTTTTTCCGAATTCTTTATCTTTATTGTCTTTCGGTTTTGAAAATAAAAGTAACATTTTAGTCTTGGGAATTTTTACTTATATAATTAAAAACATTTCGTAGTAACAAGATGCAAATAAACACGGGCATAACCTGTAGCGGCCAACACGGAGAGCTACTGAAATGTAATGCACGTTGGTGGAATCGAACACAATCTTGAAAAAGTTTTACATTAATTCCATTATGTGAAACATATGTAAAGACTATATTATGAAAACGCATCAATTTGTGTCGTCGAATTATATAACTCTTGCAAAATTGCAGCTTCGTTATTTTGGATAACATTTATTCAGTCGAATAATTTCCAACAAATAAAGACAGTTTCACCGACGTTCGTGCTCTTTGTATTAAGAAAGAAAATGTTCGGCGATAATACACGTGCAATAGTTAATTTATCGAAAATTAACATCCTTTCAACGCCCGTATTTAATATCTAAGGAAATAAAAAACCGAGTAAAAAAGCTTCAACAATGACTCACCTCTCCCTTAGCATCATTGAAGACTGCAGGCCCTAACGGTCCAAGCTCAAACTCCATCGAAGGAATCTTGATTTTCCCATCTTTACCCTTCAGAAGTTTATTTTTATCCAGGGTGGTGAGTTGCTTGAAAACTTTGGACACAACTCGTGGCGAGGTCTTGTTGTCCGTGGAAACAGTCTCTGAAGTAACAGTGTATGTCTTGAACGGACCACGAGTAGAGTTCTTCACCTTTGTCGTGGTTTTCAGATTTTTCAGTTTAGATTTATCGCCAGGAACGAAGTCACTCAGACCCACTGGCTGTTTTCCCGTAAAGAGATCATCCAGACGTTCCCTCATGTTCGACAAGATGCCAAAATCAGGAACCGGAATGCGAATAGCGAATCCAGGAAAGAAATTCCTGACTTCTGGTTCGTCATCGGAATCAATCTGCTCCTCGCTTTGTTTCTTCTCCTCCTTTTTCAGTTCGTGCTTTTTAGACTTTTTGGCGTCGATTTGCAGCGTGGCTAAAGCCAACAGAAGAAGCAAAACTGCTATCTTGTTCATGATAGTGGAGAAATTCTATTTTCCAGCCTTTGAAGTCAAGACAACGATATTCAGTTTCTCTCACGTTGTTTATCGAAGAATCTAAATAAAGGTCCACACGTGGGCTAATGCAATTTGCTATAACACGGTTAATTATTAATTTGTTGAGATAATAACACAGGAATTATCGCTAATGGAAAGCTTCCTTTGTCTTATCGATGGGCTTAAGTGCTTAATTACTGGCAGGTTCTGATGACTCTTGTGTTGCGATCATGATGTGCGTTGCAGTATTTCCACTGCCGTTGCAGTGAACTAATACCAAACGTAGATTTTGATGGGATTTGAGACGCACTGAATTTGAATTTACCTAGAAAGAGTTATGTTGCTTTGGCTTGAGATTGAGATTTAGACAAAATAAGCGTAAATAATCTTGTCATCTTCCACAAATAAAAGTGACCTGAACTATGGCATCTATTAACCCTTTTAGAAGTCGGTCAGAAGGTCATTCTGGGTAAGATAGAATAATTTCTGCAATGCCATGTGTAGAACAGACATCAACGAATATTCTAAGTGAATCAGCCATATTTTCAATAGGATCGCTGTAAAGATTTGCTATATCTATAAGGAACGAATTAAGTAAACGTATAATCATAAGCAAGATACACTGAACAAACTGTGAAAATAATGTGGTTTGCCGGTTTTAGGACTGAAACTCATTAGCTCTCGAGGTCTGCGTGATAACGACTACACCACAGGCAATGAAACCATCTCATGCACTTGTTTTCCTGTGGTGTAGTGGTCATCGCGCCTCTCTTGAAGCCATGGCCCAGTTGTTCGAGGCCCGATTAAGCTAATACTGGATTAACGTGAACTTTGATTCGGGTTTAATAACTAATCGATAAAGATTCTTCCAAAAGAGTTTTGGCCGTCAGTTTTGACTTAGGCTTTTCTTTGCCTTTAGCTTGAAATTAGGCTTTGAAATCACTTCTAGAGAGCGAGATGAAAACCTCCATTAATTATAAATCGCAGATTAGCGTTAATTGGCTTTCGAACAACCCGCCCCTGCAGGAGACCAGGTTCGAGTCTCGCCGGAGGAACCATAATTATTTTCACATAGTATGATATATGTTAATTTTATGCCTTATCTTAATAATGATACACGCTGCTCTCTCAGGAAGGCCGTTGCGATACTTGAGGTAATGCCATGCCAACTGCCAAGCATGTCTGCAAAGATGGAAATAAATGAACTGACGAAATCGTTTCAAATCTATCAGGAAGGTTAACTTGTTAGGAGCACTCAACGAACATTTAAGCAAAATACTTAACTTACTGTCTTTTGTGTTCCCAAACATTTTTCCGGCGTTTTAAAGGCATATTTGTGCATTAGGTAACATAGTTTGAGGTGTTCGGATGCTTTAGCTGAAAATTTAAGTTGTAGAAAGTTTCAGGGAATGGAATCTTATTCCCCGAATTTACGCGCTTTTTTTGGCTCCACGAAAATACCAGCTGACCTGCAGCTGACCTTTTTCCCATTTTTAACAACTCATTTGCCCCTCCCAAAACGAAAGGAATTTAAAGTTTCCCGCTGTTACGAATTTTGAGCCGTCATTTTGCCGAAGACAACTTGAGATTTCTTAACAAATTACTAAATCCGAATTTCTGAGGCGATAAAGGCCTTCCGAACAGATATCCACCTGACTTTTTTTTGTCAGAATCGAGAGAGAGACGGACAACGTAAAACAAAGAGAGAATGAGAATTCACTCTTTTGTTTGACTTGCAACTTTTATGAACGGCGATCAGTGTGGTACGCTCTCGAGTTCATACTTCACCGTTGCCAATCTCACAAAATTTCTGATTACCTTTTGACAACTTTGTGACATGTTATTAACACCATTCTAATGGCTTCAGGTTGAACTGTCCTGGCGTGAAAGTCGTACAGTTTCAGTATTTTTATTGGCCATTTGGAACTGAAGCCGGGATCAGCTAGTGGTCAATTAGATGCCAATAAAGTTGTCAAACTAATCAAGAACTTTGAAATGTTTCTCAGACGCTTGCTGGTGATCGAACGCAATTGAGCCGCAAAACATCTAACACTATTTTTTACAACGAAGGTCGGGCATTTTAAGACCAAAAACGCCCATCAGGCAGACAACTAGTATGCATGGGCTGTGGAGACATTTTCGATCGAATGTAGGAGGGTAGTTATTTTGAGGCTAAGTAGGTCATCGAAATGTACATGTAGGCTTTTCCTTCGATAAGAAACTTTACTCGTCATTCGCTCTGCCCTTGGGGTAGCCTGGAGATCAACTGGTATCTCCCCCACTGGTGTGTAGCAATACTCCTTAGTCCTAGGTGCTTCTCTGGGTGGCATGGTAGGGAAAAAGGCAAAATTAGGACTGAAATTTCAAAATAGTTTGGAGAACAAAGGGTCAACAGACATTTACTTGGGCTTTGTAAAATAGTCTCAACAACACAAAATTAACGACATCTCATTTAATCCATGCGTCATTGATAAGTAACACATTAAATATCCATTGGAGCTACAGTCGGAAGCCATTACAGTGTAAATACCTTCTTCGTGACGCGTACAACAAAGTTGTTCACAAACCAATAAATACAGTCTATTTTGTGCAACTATACAAAAATCCACTTTCACTAAAATAGTGAGGCAATAACATGCAGATAAAAACAGAACTGTTCTACAACCTCAAGGGTTAGAACAAATTTAATTTTAAGTAAAAAAGCCATTCAGAATGGCAGCCATATAATATATTTAATTCTACGTGATTGAGATTTAAATTTTTCCGTGAGCAGATAGAAGACGCACAGTTGCTTCTATTTCTTCCAGCCGTTGAACCAATCAAATGGTGACATGGCTGGCGACTTGTCCTCCACACTCCCTTCCTTCAAGCACTTGAAATTATAGAAAAATCCACCAAAACCACTGAAAGAAAAAAAAATATTGCAAGAATCAATTTTGGACGATATACTTAACAATTAGATTATGAGTTCGAGATTTCTATCGCGTGATAGCTGATGAGGGCGCAGCATAGAAATCGAGAGCGAATAATCTATTTGTTTTAGTATAAATCTACTAGTCGTTCAAAACTAAACAAGTAAATTATATCCTCATCGCAGACACTTCGAAAACGCGAGGAAGCGGCCGCCAATAATTTGTTGAAAATCGCTACTCACTATCTATCACAGAATAGATAGCGAGTAGCGTAGCCAATCACACAACGGCATTCGAGATAGAACTAGTAGATTTATACTTAAGTCTATTATTGCACATGCACTATGATTTTTTGCCATTCTGAGGTCGAACAAGGGTTTGGACAACGTCCTCATTCCTGGCAAGACTGGGCTGAGTTGCAATTTAATGTACATGTACAGTTTAAATGGCCAAATTAACAACATCGCATGGAAGACCACATTATTAAGCCGTGTCTAATTGGTTGGATAACATCCAAGTTATGAGCTGTTTAATATGGTTAAAAAGCCAGACAACCATTTGTTATTTTGAGAAAGCAACCCACAAACTCATAACACTCACTCGGATTCTCCAATCGAGCAAGCGGATAATTATATCGCTATCTAGCGGACAAAAATAATGTTCTACCTAGAGTATGCTTTACCTCTGGATACCAGTTTATTCATTGGATAGAGTAACCTGCTCTTTGAACAACCTGGGACAGTAAGATGAAATCTGAAAATGAACCCACTTGCACTGCATGACCTCGAAATTGCCTACAGTATAATGACTCAAGTCATTTTACTGGGCAGGTTGTTACATGTACAACTATTTTCAGTTCCAAAAGGAAGTATTCACCTGCATTTAACATTTAAGTCAGAAAGGAGAAATCTATGACAGGAAGGGGGGGAACAATTATTTTGAATGTATTTTATGTTCTGCTTTGGTGTGAAACCAAACCCAGACAGTTTTCTCAGTCCCAAGGTAGGCCCACACATCTGTACAGTTCTCCTAAAGTACATGTAACATACTTATATGGGCAAATGATTTGTATGGGCAACTGCAGATTCTTTTAAATCCTGTTCAGACTGTGATAACCTACATGTAATTGTAGTCAGTGACATTTGTGCAGTGCACTACATGAAACAGTAGCATGATGCACAGGGTTTTCAGAAGATACAGTAGTGCAACAACGAAAGAAACCTACTTCTTAATTCCTGTTGTCTTGAAGTCACTAAATCAATTACTAAGTTAAGCTCCAGCTGCAATTAAAACAGTGTACATGTACATGTATCACTGCCTGAAGTTGCCGGACATACAATGTATTAGCGGCCTTCTGGCATACAAATTGCATAACACATGGGGAACAGCTTACTGGTGAGTTTCTACATGTACATCTACACGCAATTAATATTCAACAGTTCTACAATGTACATGATGCCTATGGTACAGCATCCCAGGTAACTGTCAAAGTCAGCCGGAGAGTCAATGAAGAATTTTGAGGGAGTCAATAGGTGTGGTTCACTCCAAATCTTCTGAAGTTTACCATTCAGTTTGTCAGATCAGAAGCCAGCTTTGTCAGGTGTTTGACCTGAGACCCCTCCTTTATTAGCGACACTGCTATTGTGCCCACAAATTTAAACAAAGGTCTCTAACTACAGAATCTTGACAAATTCCATTTAGCAATTTCCAAGCATCATAGATAATTATAATGATGCCACACAGGACTTACCTAGTCCGCAGACATTCCAAACCCTCAACACATTTAGGATGCCTTCTTGCAAATATTCCCTTGTTGCATGACTCTCCTTCTTTCCTCAGTTCATCACACTTCCCACCCTCAAACACGTTGAATGAACAGTAAAGACCCGCATTGCACTGGCTGTCATCATCACATGGGGACTTTGCAAGACCTGTGCGCTCTGTAAGGGAGAGAAAATAAGACTCAGTTCAAATGTTGCACTTCTGCTGTGTTGAATTTGGTTCAATTGAATTCAACACAGCAGGGAATCAATATATCTGAATCAGCTGTTGAACATGTGCCGCAAGTTACAGCGTAGAACAGTTTTGTTGCACTACCCAACAGAAGTCCGGTAATGATGCAAATGTTGAATTTTTACCATGTTGAATTAAATGTGTACATTGTACTAATGTGTGAGTATTGATTTTCAAGCCACATTCAATATAGCATATCTTGCCAACACCAAGTCAAAGTTGAAAACTGTAAACTAAGCAAAAAAAAAATTAACATTTCCCAGCCCTTTTGCTTAAAAATTATTAATAGTGTTTTTCTACATTTACCTGGTTTAGTTAAGCACTTGCCAAACTTGCAAACCTTGTCTCCACAACACTGATCATCACTGAAGCATCCAAAGTCTTCAATACACTGTTGACACTGGTAGGTGAGTTGGCGGCAGAATTTACCTTCACCACAGTCTTCACTCTTAGCACATTCTGCCTATAATCACAAGGTACAGTACAAGAGATCAATGAGTACTTCTGAATCAAGAACATGTATAAGTATTCATAATGATGGGCAAAACAACAAGGTCATGGAGCATTTCTAAGGCCCGGTTCAGATGCTGTACTTCACATGAGTCGAATCGAATCCAATGAATTAAGTTCATGTGAAGTACGGCGTCTGAATCAATTTCGAACAGCCGATCTAATTCGGATCAGATCAGCCATTTTTCATGCCTGGCTCAGCCAGGAATAACGGCTGTGGACCGGCTTTGATTCAGACGCCATACTTCACATGAGCCGAATCATATGTAGAAATTATTACAAATCTGCAATTTTCTTCAGTCATAATATGCCTCAGTGTATTAATTTTGGCTGAATTACATGTTAGTGAAACAAACTATCTTGCATTTGACATAGAGCTCTCAAATTATGTTTCTGAGCAGATGCCTTTAGAAGCAGCTACATATAAGATAAAGAAATAACACACATGAAAGTCTTCTTCTTTTCCTGAAATGTCTTTTTGGTACATGCAGTTCACCCCCCTCCCATCCCTTCAAGTTCCATGACTAAATTTGTTTTAATCACATGGGGAAATGAAAAAAGGAGCTGGCAAAATTGAATTCTGGTGAACAAGTGAATATTGTTTACATTTTCTCAAAGTAGCCAGGGTTCAAATGCTTGAAAGCTGGGCAAATTCCCCATTGCTGGCCCATAACTTGGACAGTCCCTTTAAAACTACTGGCCTGCAATTTAGTCCTCAATTTTGCCCCTCCTTTTCAAGAACTATGTTTTTGGGGAAATATTAAAATGGAGGAAAGATCCTCGCAGTAAGTACGTAACTTAAGCAGTTACGAAAAAAAGCCTGAAAAAAAAAAAAATCAGGCTTGAACGGGATTCGAACCCATAACTTCTGCGATGCTGGTGCAGTGTTCTACCAACTGAGCTATCAACTGAAGATAACTGGAAGCTGGTCCTATTGTGAGTTTGTAATATACCCGTGAAGGATGAATAAATGAATGTAAATATATGAAACATAATTATATTTTGAACTGCTGATGAAAGATCAAATGAAAGATCAATTTGATCTGATGAAAGATCTTTCATCCATACAACTTTCAAAATACATGTTTCATTTATATTTTACATTCATTTGGGGAAATACTGCTGGCCACATAGAAATAAACAGAAACAATTCTGAAAAAAATATCATTCGAAAACAACCTAAAACTTGACATACACTGGACATTAAATTTGTCATTGATGTTGATATTTTTTTGCTTATGAAGATAACTGAATGATTATTTCAGGGAAACACAACTGTACAGGGTAAACAGCTGGGCTAACAGTGAAGGTTGGAGAGCATCCATAGGAAAATTGTCGTAAGTTTTCAAAAAACAACAAAACACTGACAACATAAATGACTTTCATAGCATTGACCAGTGTTCCTCATGCCAGACAAGTACTATTAAATGACTCATTAAAGAATGTTCTGTTATAAGTGTAACGAGAATCTAGAGCGGCGTTAACAATTTACGCAGACAGAAACAATGGAAATCACTAGGTTAAATTGAAGGATCGTTTGGAAATGTGATCTTAAGGACAGTGCCTACTATTGTTACTGCGCATACGTTCTACGCCAATCAAGATACTCGGGTTTCCTATGGGTGGTGCCTATCAATACAGGGATATTTTTGCGCAATTTAAAACTATCCAGAGAAAGCAGAACTTAGCAAGTGCTCTTGGTATCCAAAAAGAAAATTGGGGGTAACCATGCATTTTTCAGAGATAATAAAGCTTCAATTTGGAACAAAATGCCATGCATTGCTTTGTATTTTACTGCTTTTTAGAATACTCATGGCTTAATTATCTCTAAAAAATGCATGGTTACCCCAAATTTTCTTTTTGGATTTCCATAGCCCAAGATCTGCTTTTCTGGCATAGTCATATAACCGCACAAAAATACTTTGCTATTAGTAGGCACTGTCCTTAATTATCATAAAATTGGTGAACTTTTGCTTTGAATTTCTCCAATAACTATAAATGGTTCAAGAAGTGATTTGACAGACTGAGACACTTGAAAGAGTGTTTCATCAGATTTCCAATCACCTAAAAGTTCAGGTCAAAATAACTTGATTGCATCTCGTTTCTTCAACCCACTGCTTGGTGTTTGGAAATTTGATGAAACACCTCTCCTTGATATGATACAATAGAATTTTGAATCCCTTGCAATTCTGTTTTATACTAGATATATAGATTTCTGCAAAATTGTCCCATATATTAATAGTCACGACTGACCATCTTACAAAAACAGCGAGTATGAATATTGTTTGAGTCAGAAAATGTAGACAGTATAATTATTAGTGCATGGCGCTGTGTTAAAATCTTGCCATATATTATTATTTCCAAAATTTGTTAATTCAAATTGTCAAATTACGTAGTTGCACAGTGTACATATTTTCATTTATTTATTTATTACAATTTAATGGCACAGTAAATCTATATACACTAAAAAAAGAAAGAAAAAAAAAAAGCCATAAGGATAATCTGTAAAAGAGTAGAACACTCCATACAAGACACTAGATCACCAAGTAGCTAATATACAATGTAAAACAATAATCAGAAAAAAAAGACAACACAAATATCAGAAAATCCTCAAAACAGAATAGAACAACACGTAACTTCCTATTCCTTTGATGCTTCAAAGAAATTTGTAATAATTAATATCACTTTTTCAATCCACGGTTCCTCCAAACACCATTTACGGAACTTGAAAACTGAAGCCTTATAAAGCCACGGAGATTCTTCAAAACTCACTCATAAAAATCGTTTATCCCTGCTACACGTTTAATACAGGCAATAAGAAATTCATTATTTAAGCCTTCACATTTTTTACTAAAGCTTGTAGTGTGATGGTGGACAAGCTTACACTGTAATCCTTTAGGTTTTGATCTAAAGTTGCTTATTTATAAGTGCATTTCGATTTATCGCTGAAATTTGCATACATGTATATGTTATGAACATCGAAGGCAACGATGCGAGACAACTCAGTCTCGAAGTATAAAGTAGTGTTTAAAATCGCTATCGAGTAGCAAAACAGTACGAGTAAATTTCCGTTTTTCATCGTACGTACCTGCATTGCTGGTCCGTTGTTTTTCACCTTGCGTTGAATGGTTCCATTTGGGAAGCGAAACACTTCAACTGTCTTGCTACTAGACGTTTCGTTTCCTCCGGCGGGTTTCTTCTTCTCGTAAGTCTTTGTCACTTCGTGAGTTCCACTTTTGTCCGTCTTTTGTTCGTATTCTTCCACTTTGATGTGGAATGCGCCTGAAGAATCTGAACTGGACGAACTCGAACTCGAGCTGGAACTGCTTGAACTTGAACTGGAACTGGACTCGCTTGATTCCGATCTTTTCGATTTCTCGGCGCCATCGTCCCAAAAGTCGATCTCGCTCAGATCATTTGGCCAAGATGGAAAGTCTTTCGCTCCACTGTGTACCACAAGGTACACAAAGAAGAGAAATACTGTGAAACTCCTCATTTTAGGAGGTTAGAAACTCCTTGTGAACCTCAAAACGCAGCTCTCTGTATTTACTGACGTACACAAAATAGTTTACACGTGGTGTAAGAAGTCATGGAAACTCTCCCTACAGTTATCAAATATCCCGGATGTACTAAGAAAAATTTGGCCGCGTCTGTGAACTTATAAAAAATGTCCTATGCTTAAAGTTCACGTTCACTTAACTAGCAACTGAATATTTTCAGGAGCTTTGCGTTTTACTTTTGATGCGATATCCCAATGGATTTTACCAACTTATACATTATGTTTTCACTTTTACTAAAGAGCAGGTGGGCTGATGAAACGTGATTTGCAATTTTAGCTGGGAAAAAAATGTGGCTTTGTTCATGGTCACATCCTATCAGACAACAAATACATTTAACTCTTCACATTTTTACATCCTTTCTCTTCTTTTTACCCTTACGGTAATAAGAAAATGCTTGTCAATATTATCGTCTGCGAAATTTCATTGAAGACCCATTACACTTGTTCTTGCCGACGGAAAGGCGGGAGGCGGTGGATTTCGATCTCTCAAGTGTTCCACCTGTTTGTCTGTCATGGCACAATTCGGCCCTTGGAAACAAATAAATAATTAATGAACGTTTGGAGTCAACAGAAATTACACAACGAAAGGGTCATATATAAGTGGTTTAAGCAAACAATTTTTTTCCGAGTCCATTCTCGCGTTTCCTCATGTTCGCTTTACAAGTTGGCAAAGTTCAATCCAGTAAATAAATAAATTTATCTTCCCTGAAGTTGCCGAATTTGTGACGCTTACAACGGGCAAGGTGAAGGATGAAAGAATTTTGAATTCATTTTCTAATTTATACAGCTTGTTGATTCCAATTCATTGAGCGGAATTTGTTTGCGACGCAGCTCGCTTCCTTCCGGCTGCAACTAATAAGTGGCGGTAACAAAGCAATGGAATGAAGAGGCATCCGTAACAAACGGGTAACAACTGGATCCACAAGATTTGTATTTCCTGTGATAATACAAACGCGCCTCGCCCAATGGGGAGTCAAATAGAGTGTTGTGTACTGCACACTGTGCTGCTGAGTGGAGGGCCATGTGAGATTCTGCTCAAGAAAATTTTTCCAGACTCAAAACTTGTACTATCACTTAAGGACGGTGCCTACTACAAATAGAGCTATTTTTGCGCTGTTTGTGACTATGCGGGAAAAGCAGACTTTAGCAGGGGCAATTGAAATCCAAAAAGGAAATTGGGGGTAACCACGCAATTTTCAGAGATAATTAAGCAATAATAATAATAATAATAATAATAATAATAATAATAATAATAATAATAATAATAATAATAATAATAATAATAATAATAATAATAATAAAACAGTAAAATACAAAGCAATGTAAGGCATTTTAATTCATATTGAAGCTTTATTATCTCTGAAAAAATGCATGGTTACCCCCAATTTTTTTTGGATACCAAGAGCACTTCTTAAGTTCTGCTTTCTCCGCACTCCGCACAGTTTTAAACCGCGCAAAAATATCCCTGTATTAGTCGGCACTACCCATAGGAAACCAGAGTATCTCGAGATGCACAGAACGTATGCGCAGTAACAATGATAGGCACCGTCCTTAACAGGTGCTCCCGAAGGGATCTCAGGAGAGGGTGGGGTGGGGGGGGGGGGGGGGAGGGAAAGATGTAAGTGACCTCTACTCAGTTATTTAAGGTTCTGTCCGAAAGGATTGCTTTCACCGTCGTAGTGAGCGAATGGCTAGAGTAGGCTATGAACCGAACGGGTCGCAATTATATCCAATTATCAGAAAGGCTAGCAAAACCGGAGCAGAAATTCATGGCCGGCAAAAATTTCAACTCAAAGCTAGTCTTGCTGTACCAGTAACGTAAGGAATATTCAAATAATTAAATACTGACCCCAAGGAACACCACAATTACCTTTAAAATATACGTCTTTATTACATGCAAAAATAAATGTTTGCAAGTCTAACAATAGTTCTATTACTTTAATTAGCGTCAAATTGAAACCTCTAATAAAATAAGGTCAAAATGGGAACAAAGACCCTTAAATGCATTCAGTCAGTTTAACAACTTCTAAGAAAAGTTGAATAATTGTAAGAAATTATTCTTAAGAAACTACGAAGCAAAACAGGCTAGGCAGCCCAACCTGCTCGACCAACTAACCTCCGTAGGTTAGTTAAAAATGTCAAACGATGCGCGGTTTGTTACAAATTCAAGTTATGGTCGAGGCTTATGCAATTACTCTACACTGGCTTGGCAACTCGTCTAAAATGCAAATCGGTAAATACAAAATTACTGCGCACCAACACTACATAACTGATCCATCCTTAATCTTTATATGGCAAGGCCAATGAAATCGTTGTGTGTAAATAAATTCGTGAAAATTCTCGTCACTTCGCCTTCGTGAACAAGGATTCGCCAGATTCTGAAAATTCTTGACCTTACTGTTCCCCTTGATATTTGTTTTTGTTTTAGGCATTATTATTTTCCAAGAGCATTTCTACAAACCGTGATTGCTTGTGTTTTTCCAAATGAATTATTGGTCGTGTTCCATGGTATACGCGTATGTGTTATCGTATGCTTTTTTCATATACAGTTCATGCTTGACGAAAGTGGAAAAGATTTGTCAAAAATACATGCAGCGTGGCCTGACCTAATTGCCTAAGTAACTCCAAACGCTTGGAAGAGCACTGTTCCTTTTCCCAGAAATTATGCGAGACTGTTCAGTCTTGTATTCCATTCAAAGCTTCTCAGTCTCGGCTCTTTCGTAGAACACAGCACACAAGCGCTTCTCTTCCTCCATGGTGAAACCATCGAGTTCACCGTGAACAAGCCATCATACTGCATCCCAGCGCTTCAACATACGCGTGCTTCTCTCCGAGACAACAAATCAACTGCGCATACAGTGTTTCGTCTAAGTCAGCAGTTCGACTCTAATGGCTGAGACAGCTTTGCTATGGCGTTTACCAGCGTCATTCTATGTCCAAGGCTTTTGACACCCAGCTCTTTCAGCTCAGGCTTTGTTAGGTCAGGAAGATGCGCACCCTGAATGTCGTTTTCTCTAAATGTCTCCTTGTATTGAGACATTTTTATGGAGTCCAGCCAATTACACACGTCATCACAATCCCAGTCTAGCACTGGCTTGTCCAAGAATGCCTCCCTGAAAGAAAATCCGTCTCAGTTAAACCGAGAAAACATGAGCTTCAACGAAGTTAGGGGACAGCCACGCACGCTTCACCTTAGCGACCCGAATAGCCACTTCACTGCACTCTTTCAGGAAAGCAAAACTCTGTGTGGAAAAGATCGGTCAAACAGAGGACTCGCTGGCGATTTTTACGGACCTGACGTCCGTTTATCAAAATTCCCGCGAAACTGATTTCAGGCCCAAAAAACTAGTTCACGAGCACAATGTTCATTGCCAGAACCTTAAATTTTCAAATAATTTTGAAAGCTATTAAAAACGTGGAAAAATGTACATGTGCGACAAACTCGTTCGGCTAGTTTGCACGAACAACTACTAGTAACTACCCATTGAAAGGAGGAGGATTTGATAAATGCTTTTCGGGGCCAAGAAACGTTTCGGGTGTCTTGAGAAACGTACGCCTGGCTCCAGTTTTTCAAAGAACGGATAAGTCGCTATCCAGCGGATAAAATGTATTCAATTGGCTGGAGTACATTTTATCCGCTGGATAACGACTTATCCACTAGATAGAGATATCCGCTCTTTGAACAAGCAGGGCTGAAAGATGGCTCAACAGCTCATCCGCCCTTCGACAGCTTCTTATACTTACATAGGCCTAGCATAGCCACTAAATATGGAGGTAATGTCTGCATAGGCTACAGCTCCCTGAAAGGAACGAACAAATTTACCGACATTAGTCAATAGTTCTAATAATTTTTCTTCACCACACAAATCTGAAGCTAGAAATCCACCAAAACAGAAACTTCTCGGATCCTGTCTCGCCGAATGCAAGTTCTCTCCGTTTGATGAATGCGTCATGGATTGACTGCAGCAACTTTGCATGAACTTGTGCATTTGACAATTATCCTTCTTATCCTTAAAAATATATGTGCTATATTTGTTAATACCTTCTATGTTAATTAACTATTGCTTTATTTATTCTTTTTTTATTTATGATTTTGTATTTATTAACATAGTTACGTATTGTGATTATAGCAGGTCCACGTCAGCAATTGCTGCCATTTCTCTTACTTAACCTGCTTTATCAAATAGAGTATACTATACATTTATATGTATGTAGTCTCGCGGAATGACACCTGATTTTAGTCAACTCGGCTACAGCGCGCGATTCGCAGGATAATTGTCAAATATTGCTGGGGTACGCGACCGCATGAATACACCAGCAAAAGTTACAGCATTTGATGATAAGCCTCTGAAGTTCCATCCCATAAAATTCCCATTCACAATAAAAGCCCTTTAAAAATTAGCAAAAAAGACGATTAGCGCTTGGCCCCCTCCTCCATATCGCAGAAGAACTTACGCATCAACGACGGCGACGGCGACGGAAACGAGAACGCCAAATAACAATAGGTTTAATGAGCATGAACCAATGGCCCTGCACGCGCGTTATATGTTTTGGTACAAGTCTTTGTCGTTATCAGCAAAACGACAACGTGAAATGACTAAATTCAAGGTTTTGTGGAGAACGTGAGCAGATGGTGAATTTTTCATTCTCCATCCTAAATTGAACGGCGTTTCTATCATTTCAGTTCCCGGATACTTCACCCACATTGTACAAGTTAAACGAATTGTTATAATCGCGAAGTAGTACAAATAACGTGAACTTATATTTTCACGTGCCGTTTTCGTTGCCGTTGGTTAAAGGGGAAGTATCATGGGGTTTTTAATATCTTTTGTTAAGAATCATGAAATAAGACCTTCAATCACCTGCGGAATAGTTCTAGAATGACGAGAGGAACGAAATCAACTCAACTCTTGAAAGAAACAACTTGTGATCTGCTCTAGCGCATTTTGGAAACAAAAATGCGAGAACTTGAAAAACATTAGCCTAATATTTTTCAAGTTTCAATCCAAACCGGCCTGCTCTGTCTCTGGCCCGAGGCACTAATCGACAGTTTTATTCCACTGGGGTGATAATTTTTAACAAACTTGACGATTGTTTCGTTGTTTCTGCTGACAGTCAAACATTTTTGGGTTTTGAAATAACAGCAAATTTTCGTGATACTTCCCCTTTAAGTTCCCTACTGTCAACCCCTTTTACAACCAAACAACACCAAGAGGATAAGGACGATCGTCAATTCGCATACCTTGTCACTATCTTCACTTCTGGCAGAAGACGGCACGCTAGAGGAGTCTTCTTCTTCATTATCTTCCGGGAATTTTAATACGGTCGGCTTTGGTTCTCTAGGGGAGAATTCCGGTGGGGGAGGGAGTGGCGGGGAATCCAGGGGTGTGTACGGTTCATCGGTGTCTGTAAACAATAACGGGGGAGGAGGTACCCCAAAGTTAATATCCTCATTTGTTATATTGTCTGGTACTGTGGTATTAGTTACTTCGTGGCTCTCTCTCTCATTAGAGATAGCCTCTTTTTGAACCAAAGTTTCCTTTGGCAAGTCAGTTCTTGAAGAAGAATCAGCTGATGTCGCTTTAGCGAGGACAACAGGATCAACGTCATTGTAATCGGTTCTCGGTGATGTAACTGATGGTTTAGACGACTCCTCTTTTTTGGTCTCAATAGTTAATTGAATTTTAAAGCCTTTCTTTGTCGTAATGGTTTTGTTAAATTTCTCTGGCTCGGGTGCCTTTGTAATACTCTCCTCTGAAGGAGAGCTACACTCATACCATGGTCTGGACACACTAACATTATCTTGATTCTCCGATGACCACACGGGCGGAGGAACAAACACCTCACTGCTCGAATCACTGCCGCTGTTCCAAGAGTTCAAACTCCAGTTTTCGCTCTCAGCTTCTTTCCTGATGACCTCATCTAACATCATCACAGACCTATCTTCTTCGGACAAGACCGGTGCTGGAATGTCAAAAGGAAGAGGCCGCTCGGCATCACCTCCATACCTACGATGCCTCAAATCCGGCGAACTCAGTCGTTTCTTGGGCGCTACAGGAGGAGTGGGCTTACCACGAGAGTTCACCGCTCTCGCTTCAAAAACTTGCACGACTCCTTTCTTATTTATCCTGTCAGGAGAACCAGGCCGTCTTTTGTCAGCACTCTTGTTAGTCTGTTGCGCGGATTGCGAAGTTGCGCTCAAGTCAGTATCTGGATTAGGCTGGGCCGAGACACGAGCTGCGCGCGCAGCGATAGCTTTGGCTAGTAGACTGCTGTGCTCAGCAGCGAAATTTCGTGAGTTGCCAGAGGCAGGTGCTGAATGTTTCCTAGCTGCCACGTCAACCCCTATATCCTTTGGTGCTGATTTAAGGTTCATTTTTTTCGCGGCCAAAGCATCCGCTGAAATTATCCCCTTTGACACAGGCGTAACGGGAATATCTTTTGTCGATGCATTTGGAAGAACTACAGGAGGTGCTGGTGGAACCAAGCCTCGGGATACGTTGGCGCGGACACTCAGCTGGATTTGCGGCGGGGGTGGTGCGGCAGGTGCAGAGGCATTGATTGGTTCGGGTGTGACATGGACGCTTGTGTTACGATCAAAACTGACTGGCTCTGATAACTGCCTCTCCATCCTATCACTTTTTGTCGAACTCGTTTTACGGCCAACCTCAGAGGAATCTAAAGAAAACTGTCTGTTCATGTCACGAGTTGGAGATGCCGCATTTGTGTAACGGCGGTAGATGTCAGCTGAAGAAGCTGTACAGTTCTTTTCGTCCTTCGATGAAGGAGACGAAATTGTCTTTTGTGTGTTACTTCCGTGTTGGTCCCACTGTCGAGCGTCCAAATCAAACCGACCATTTTCCTTAGCTTTAACTGGCGACTTTTCACTGCCGCTTTCGTCTTCAGTAAATTTCTCTTCCAGAGAAGTCATTATTTCAGTACGAACTTTCTGCGACGCTTCCAACTTTTTGCGAGCGCTGAATTTTGCCGGAGCGCTCATTTTTCTATCTCTAAAATCCGTTGCTTCAAATGACGATGCAGTGTCGGTTTCAGCAGGAGCCGACGATTTACGACTCCTTTGCACGCGATCGATTTCCGTATCTGAGGTTCTTCGACTCATCCGTTCAGTTCGGGCGGCGAGGGCTTCCTGTAGCGCGTCCGATAAACTCCGGGGTTTGGGCGGGATTGGCGGCTTCTCTGGAGACCGAGGCGAGCTAGCTGTTACCTCCGCACTCGCTTCAATGACTTCCACAGGAGTCGCTATCACTGTTAACTCGGGTTTGCTGTCAGATGCCTCAACTGCTACCACAGAAGCTTTCACGGGGGTAACTACAACTGTCTCCACATCATTTGTGCTTTGTGTTCTTGACGTGTGCGTGTCTGGTTCAACGTAACTAAATGGCCTGTTATACGTCATGTTACGCTTTGCGTCTTTCCGAGGCGAGCCAGGACCATTTTGGAAGTCATCGCCATTTGTTTTGTCTAAATTCGGAGTGGATTTCGATGTCACAGCGTACTTTGAAAGAGAGGTGTCTTCCGATACTGACCGCGACAACCTAGGATCGCTGGGAACATGCGGTATCGCCACAGGCACGGCACCTGAAAGAGGCCGCCTTCCAATAATGGACTCATACGGTGGAGGCAGAATGCTTTGCATTGAATGCGATCTTTGACCAGCAGCCTTCGCCGAATTGACTTCATGATGTGCTTTACGATTCCCTAAAGTCTGTCCCTTCATCTGTACTCCGACTGGCTTACGAGGATGTGGCTTCTGTCGCTGAAGGCTGTGCCAGCGGTTTTCTTTTGACACTGCAATGACGCTGTCCACTCGGTAACTCGCGGGCTCTTCGTAGCTGCTATCACTCATGCTCGTCTCTGCAAATAACCAAAATAAAATGATTTTCAGACATTTCTGCCCCTTTGGATTTGTTTCACACGATATGAACACTGGCTTCAGTGAAAATGATCTTCGAAGAACAACTTTCTTTTTCTGTGTAAATGTTACTTTAATCAAACACCTCAATTTGTTTTTTTCTCTCTAACAAGTTCCAAATGACATAATTTCAAATTTCGCGCTTAATTCTTTAAAAAGCGCTCTTGTATCTATGCAACACGACATTAAATTTCTTCCCTAAATTCTAAACAATTTAAAATCACTGTTGCTGCAACTGCCTAAACTCGAGGTCACTCGTAACTGATCGCTAGACTGCTGACGATTCTTCTGAGATAATCAAGGGGTCAATCTGATCCTCCTCGGCACGTTCGCTCATTCGAAGCGTCTTCGTTTTCTTGTCTCCCCTCTCGACTATCAAGACAATGCTTCAAGAATAAAAACCCTGTGACACAGGGTTTGCCGTCTAAACCGGCCCTTAACAAGGGCTCCTGGACTAACCTGATGAAACACTCTGAAATTAACTAGAAATCAAAATATGTAATGAAAATTACAACGAAATATCAGTCAAGATATAACGGTTGTGATTTCTATGTTCACAGTCGAAGAATAATAAGGTCTGAGAAGTAGCAAAGATTAAGAATTAGGCGACCTACAGAGTAGTAGTGAGAAAGAGATGGGTACTAACCAAAGAGCGAGGGTCTACTGGAAGAGAGTCGAGTCGTTCGCCCCAGGGTCAGAGTCGTGGACGGATCACGGTCAGGGGGAGGCGGGGGGAGTTTGAAACCTAGAAAACGACAACGTATGACACGTAAGCATTGCCGACTTTCATATCGTGGGGGACTGGATACGAGTCTGTGTATTATGGGATATGGGACACAACACCCACATAGCCAGAAAGAGCACACCCAGCTTTACAAAATCCTCAAGATTGGTGGGATTTGGGCCAATATTGGACGAGATACAGCCATTCAAAAACTTTAAAAAATTTTACTAAGAAATGTATGGATAGCCGGACGCGACGGACAATTTCTCCGGCGTCCGTATGTATTTCAAAGTAAAAATTGGAGTTTTTGAATTGCTGTATCTCGTCTAATATTGGCTTGATTAACACCAAACTTGAGGATGTTGTAAAGTTCGGTGTGCTCTTCCTGGCTATGTGGGTGTGGTGTCCCATATCCCCTAATACACAGACTTATACCCAGTCCCCCACGATATGAAAGTCGGCAATGAATAACAATTTATGATAACAATAAATGTTAAGTTACGTTACGTTTAAAAGAAGAAGCAAGTGGTTAGCTTACAGCCAAAGGCACAGGGAAACTTAAACCCTGGCCATAGTATTCACTGGCCTAGCGGTCGTGAGCGATAAGAGTCGTCTATATTCGCAGGCTAAGTATTCACTGGAACGTGTTGGTTGAAGTATTGCTCTAAAGAAAGAATCCAATGACGGCAATCATGTCCTACACGTAAATACTACGTCTTTTCGACAACCCAATCTAAGAGGATTATATACGAGGCAGAATACAGAAGATGGGATAACTTGGTGATTTGCTTTGGTAATCGAGTTTCCTCTCCATGATAAGTAAAATGGCATGGCATTCCAGCCACAGTAACAAAGTTTTAACTACCAAACATCACTTAGTCTAATAATTTTAAGGGAGATCAATTAAAAAGAAACAATTTCCTAGCCAACCAAATGAATAAATGTGACCCTATTTGGGAAAAGCAGGCTTAACGAAAATAGCGTTGAAGCGTTTTTTCGTTGTAATGCATTTTCAACGCATTGAAAATGCGTTGAAGAGCATTTCCATTGCGTTTTGAAACATTGGCAATGTTCTTCAACGGAACTGAAATGCGTTGCAAGTCCATTTTCAAATGATTTGAAAACATTGTCAATGCGTTTTCAAACATTGACAACGCGTTGAATAAAACCGCCGGCCGTTTGAAATCATTCATAGAACCGATGCTATTTGTTGTTATTAAATCTTTACATGAACCGTCTAGCACGTACGTACGCAAGCAACTCTAGCATGTACGTGTCGATTTGAATTTGAGCAGAAACATCAAATACATGGAGTTTTCCTGTAATTTTGCAGAGAACGCAGCTAAGCGTAGCGAAACTATGGCTGCTGTTACTTAATACCTTTTTGGCTTCTGTTCTTACGGTGTTGAACGAAATTGTAGCGGTAAAAAGACTGTCTGCTACATGCGTGTGTTTCAAATGACATTCGATTTGAACAATCGACCGAGTCTCAAATTTCACTGCATTCAAATTAACCATTCCTTTGTGAAAAACTTTAATATTATTGTAGGTGTTATGCTTTATTGTTTCTCGTTTTGACAAGAGATATTGTGTACGTGTATATACATTTACTGTGCAGTGTAGGATTTTCACAGCTTATCACAGTTTGCAGTTCATTGACTCGTTTCAAAAAACATGAATGAATGGCACATGGATAACAAAGGAATGTCAACATCTCGCACGCGCGATCACGAATTTGAACTGCTGATACTGAATAAATTTTGTTCTGCGGCCCTCCTAAAATTGCTTTTAGACTAGTGCAGATTAAACCCTTTTGCAGTCAAGTTATCAAAACGGTCAGTTCGCTAACCATTGCAATAAAACACCATAAAAATAAAAGGCGAAAAACAAGCCATAACATGTGGCACGAACTTGTCTGCCTCAGTGTCTGCTTCGTTATGTTTGTATAAAATCACCAGGGAAAATAAATAAATTTTCAGTAAACTGTTCGATTTCATTGGCTTTGAAAACAAAGCTTCAAAAAGTCTTTGAAATGCTTCAAGCTGTTCACGATTAGATGCAACCTATGGTATAGCAATTTTGATCGTTCTTAAATCATCATCCAAAGTCACGCACACCACGCATTCGACGAAGATTTATCAACGTAGCCTTGCCTCGTCGCTCTTGGTAAAAGATTGCATTTCAGGAAATTTCACTCCTATTTAGTATTAATTTTTAAGTATTTCTGATGATGCCTTCACTTGCTACTCATGACAGAAAAATTATTGAACTAATCAATGACAAGATTGCAGGCAAACCGTCAAACAAATCACGCCGTAACCAATATTTTCTTTTTCTGCGTGTTTATTTCTGGCGGGTATCGGCTGTTGCTTCGCAAAAGTTTTAATGTAAGTCGCAGCAAATTGCTCTTTATTAATTAAACAAAATCAATTTCCCTCAGATGCAGAATTTTGATGTTCAATTGAATTTGGTGATTGTGAACAAAGCGCTGTTGGTTGTATTGACAATGTGTTTAAAGGGGAACTCCGGGGTAAAAATGAAGTTATTTTGGATGTTTGGCCTTGGAACCATGTTTCAATTTTTGATAATTTTATTTACGAACAGTTTCTTGCAGCTCAGATAATTAACCTGAAAGACGACCAAAAAATGCAAATAGAGCGCCGCCATCTTGAAAATAAATTGCATGCTCAGAGGCTGGTCAGCGTACCATTTTGTGACGTCAGATCGTCAAACGTAATTCGATATTTGCGCGTCTTCCAGTTGTGTACAGTATTTTCCATCGCAAAGATTTACAGTTTATCCTTCCAAAATCGCTGCTGTAATGTCTGTTTCTGGGTCGGACTCTGATAATTTCGACGAGGAACAAGCTTTTCCATAAAGCCTTACCAATATGAACCGGGAGTGAACTCGGAAGATGCGAACAACAACCCTGAAGGCTGTTCAGGCGATGAGTCGATGGGAAGCGACAAAGAAGCAAACCCTCGACTGCAAAATTCATACTGGTATGTAGTGTGTAGGCTCTTGGATTATTGTAATATCTCCACAGGCATTGACTTGCCGATTCAGGACAGAAATAAAGTTGTATTAACACAACTGTGGCATTCAATCATCTTTGTTTACGCATTTTCTTTTCTGAGCGTCATCGATCCAAATTCAGTTCGACTTCACAAAATAGCAAACACGCGGAATAAATTTGTTTGCAATCTGTTTATAGGGAAATTCGTTCGTGAGGCTGTACAAGCTTCTCTAGCCGCTTGGATGTTCTATAGATTTCACCGCTTTACAGGCCGGTGTAGTTCTGTTTATTTTAAAACTTCCACCAGCACAAAGGAAAATATAAATGTATAAGTCTCTAGCATACGATCAGGATTTTCTTACTCAGTCAGGGCATCAATTGGGACTTTGCTACTGTGGAATACTTTAAAAATAGAAGAAGACTTGTTTTGCAATAGTTGCTATGTTTCGTTGTTATTTCAATTCAATGTCATTACGTTTCTCTGCAATTCAATATAAATCGCTCGTATGTTGTTTACATAAGTTATGTAGTGAAAATGATATTTCAGAGCTTATGTGGTGTGCATGTGAGAATTACCAGATAATGGGAAGAGTGGAGGCTTGCAAATGTTCCCAATAAATCGAGCAAGTAAAAAGTAAACTGACTGAGGCTGTTACTTGTGGCGAATGCAATGAAGAACCCACATGCATTACCCAGCACCCTGGGTTTCATCCAGTATGTAGTAATAGATGGGTTCTGCAGACAGCGTGGGTTCAGTATAAACTGCAAAATAAAGATCCTTATGAAGGGCCAGAACACAAAACTTTTTCAGACACATTGCTTACAGGCAGTTGGCCAGATGGTGCTGGGGAATTTTAGGAAAAGAGATTAGGGTTGTCCTGCCATCCTGTGCGGTTATGTGTATTAGGAGGTTCTATCCTCCACCTGGGCCATAGGAAGTCGAAGACTTTGCATTTGAAGGCGTCCGTTATGCGGATGAATGATCAAACACCGAAACGTTTTGAAAATGAAATATATTAGTACATGTTCAGTTAATTGTGATATAAAAAGATTTGGTACTAATTCTCATGTTGCTATGACAGATACTTGAGAAGTTTGGTGTTCAAAACCACCACGTCTAATGCTAAGTGAAATTGAAGTATCGACATTAAAAATGCAATGTTATTTCGTTACGAACGAGAGTAAACTACAATTGTAATCAGTTAAATACTCAATATTTTATTTTAGTTAATATTAGTAATAGCTGCAAGGAATAAGTACACTTAGACTAGAGAATGATTACAACGTCAGTAATGTTTTCTCCTGGCAAACGCGACAAGCGGTTGCAATGAGCGACGGCTGTTTTCGCAGGCTACGATATTTTTGTAAACAAATAAATATTATATCGGACTGATTTCCGCGCGCGATGGAAAAGTCCGCCTGTAAACCGGAATTGTAAATACTATCTAAATTCGACAGGTATATAAAGTGAAATCAAAGTAAATTATGGCAAAAGCTGAAAGAGTAAAGCGCTCACTTCTTGATGGCGTTCACGTTCAAGGCGACGTTCCTCGATAATCGTGGCCTCTTCGTTTGCGGGCCATAAGAAAACCGGGACGGTATAGCATCGTCCGTCAAGTCTACCTTTGGCTTTCCCCCCATTAACTGTTACCGGAGGTCGGTAACTAAACAGCTCGGCTCGAAATGGTCGCTGCAAACATAGCTGTGTTCGAGGGGAGGCATATTTTCCGCCTTATTCGTTCCAGCCATGCATTCGTACGGTGGTCCAGTGGGATACTGGGGTAAGTGACCTTGTCTCCGGCCTTCTTTGTATTCTCTGAATGATTCTTACCACCAGGTACACAACAGCTCACCATCTTAGTTGAAATCGATTAGCTTGTCAAAGGGCGAAATTCGAAATAGCGAGAGCAAAACGATTTTTTAGGGCCTCTTCATATGATCCCGGTTACCGGGATGGCTCGGTAAGCGGGATGAATTTTGCAGTCCGTTCATATGGGAAATTTCATCCCGGTTACCGAGATGAAAAGTGGTGACGCGGTCAATCGAGCGTGACATTTACCGAACAAGCCCGGCAAGAATTTTTCATTTTTATCGGTTCTATAAACCTCAAAAGTATTATATCTTTATCTCTACTACGAAAAGGAATTATTTTGAACTACAACATCTCAGAAATGAGCCGTAATAATCAAATATATCCGTTCTAAGACGCGAATGTTTGGTTATAGACTTCATCCCGGTAACCGGGACACCGTGTTCATATGAGAAAATTTTCGTCCCGGATTCCCGAGATCTCGGTCGCTGAAGCCGAGATCTCGGTAACCGGGCTGGCCCGCCTTCTCATATGAACACATCGAATTTTTTACAAAAGAAATAGGAATAAGGCGAGATCTCGGTAAGCGGGCTAGCCCGGTCAAGCGGGATCATATGAAGAGGCCCTTAGACAGGTTTACAGATTTCCATAAACCCGCGAAAATGCTTTGACGATTTTACGTCATAACTTACTGCTGACCACTGTAACGCGGCCCATTTTCTCCAAGATGGCGGCGTTCCATTGGCATTTTTTGGTCGTCTTTCAGGTAAAATATCTGAGCTGTAAGAAACTATTAGTAAATAAAATTATCAAAAATTGAAACATGGTTCCAAGGCCAAACATCCAAAATAACTTCATTTTTACCCCGGAGTTCCCCTTTAGCTTTGTTACAACGGGGCGCCGAACGTTCTTTGTTTTCAACGTTTTGTGCAGCATTTGGATCAAACGTTAGCAAAAGTTGCCAACGCGTTGAGAAACATTTTCATCCATTCTTAAGCATTTGTCTAACATTGTCAACGTTTTTACAATGGACGGAATAACATTACAAATGCGTTGAGAACCATTATCAACGCATTTAAAATTCATTGAAAATGCATTAAAACGCTATTTTCGTTAAGCCCGGTTTTCCCAAATAGGGTCACAAATGAACATTTCAGTCTAACTCTGAGTAACATGACTTTCGACACACACCTCACACCTGACATGAAAAGAAAAACATTTTATCCCGAGCGGGAATTGGACCCACTTCCCTCCGGTTGAAACTCGGACATGATGACCACTACACCATCGAGGCAACCATACTAGGAACGTAACCACTTTCCAAAGTGAGTAAAATCATCCGCAGGGCATTTCAGGGACGCTTTTCTTTTCGAGGTATTCGTGTGTTTCATGGCTTCTAAATCCCGAAACGGGATTAGTACGAATCATGTTACAGTAACACAGTAAAGCCTGCGGTGATACGTTCATTTATTTGTACTAAGGATTTCCTGGCTTCGAAATACTTCTGTTACTAGCCGCAACTTGCAAAGGCTTCTCCATCCCCACATCTTCTCCACTACACTAGCGCATTTGCGATTGACTACAACTACGTATGCTAGTCGTAAACTAATCAACACTCCAGCGCTCACCTTGTCCGTCGGTGTGGTCTGTTCCATTTATAGACGGCTTCCTAACATTAACCGTTACTATTTTTAACGTGACTGAGTCGCGACCCTTTTTAATCAAGTCAACAACATGACCGTGCGTTGCTGTGGTTACGTCCTCGCCGTTAACCTGAAAAGGACAATTGGAAAGAACAGTTAAATTGAAAATAAGAAATCCGTCGTCTCTCTAACTTCGTCCTTCGAATTATTCATTTTGATATTGATGGTTTATCTTGTAGTTTTATATTGTATCGATCTGGCCCCAGCTGTTCAAAGAGCGGATAACTTGATCCACTGGATAAGTCAATATCCAGCGGAGCAAATGTACTCCAACTAACGCTTTTGGCAAGTTTTCCACACAATCCCTTATTTAAATTTTACAAATCCACAAATTATACATATCCACAAATTATAGGGCTATCGGGAAAATCTTGCACGCATTTCATCTGCCAGCTAGCGACCTACCCAGTGGATAAAATTATCCGCTCTTTGAACAACTGGAGCCTGGTGAATTTTTTTAACCATATGTCGATAAAGATTGAATTGAATTGAGTTACCAACCTTGTATCCTAAGCGATACACCGATACACACATTAACAGTTCATCGGAGTTACCCTTAGCGTTCATTCCCGACAAGTCGCTAAACATTTTATACAATAGCACAGAACACTACAGAAAAAGGCTTTCGCGTAACGACACGTCCAAAAAGACTGACTAACCTCGAGAATGAAATCTCCAGCCCTGACGCCTTTCGTTTCTGCTTCTCCGCCTTTCTCCAGCTCTCCAAAATACTGAAGAGCTGGAAACTCGGGAGTGGGCTCAAAATTCAACCGGGGAACTTGCGCTGCAGAAAAAAAAAAAAAAAAGTTCATACTGTGCTCGAGCGTGAAAGAAAACAAAACTATTCCTGCAAATAATTCATGTTATTATGTTCGAGCTGTGGACATTCAACAACTGATTATACTGATTTAACTTACAGCATTCCACTTAAACAGTGGAATTCCCTCATCCCTTCTCCTTCTCCGACACTCAGTCATTTTGTCACATTAATTTACTTTCAATCGTCACGCAACACTCCTTAGAAGAGTAGTGTGACAAGACGTCGAGGTGTTTCATGACAAACGGCTGCGAACTGGTAAAGATGACACTTTACTTACAGTTTGCTCCTCTCATCTGAAAGCCAAACCCCGCGGCGCTTCTCTGAAGAGTCACAATCCGGGAAGAATCAGTGGCATTGTCCAAACCCATGTGGTTCATACCATTCGTATCACTGAAAGGGTAAATTGAAAATGATCAATCCTGTATTGAGCGGCCATGAATTGAACGATCGACCTCTACTAGTCAGCTAATTCCAAAAGTCTCGAAATTAGTTTCCGCGTTTGCTGCAAATTTGCCTCGTCATCTTTTAGAACTAGCCTATTCCAGGCTACAAGATATATAGTAAGGACAACGAACACGAAAATAGTACGTCCTGAAAATGCAATGGGGACAGGGGGTCCATCATGGTGACTGATTTTCAAGTTGTTGTTGTAGTTTTTTTTTTTTTTGTCTTTTTTTTGTCTCTTTTTGTCTTTTTGTCTTTTCTTTTTTCTCAAATCATAGAACTTGCCAAGTACGTACCAGATTAGCACCAAGCTTGCATTCGCCTGGTTTTGGAAGATAGATCTCTTTTAAATGTTCTGCAATCGTCTGTGGTCAATTTCGATTCTGTGATCACATGGAAGCCGATGTTTTGCGATCGTTCAATCGAAACTCATACCGTAAAAGTTCATGTTTGGCCAACTCCGCTGGCCAGAAAGTATGCAGGCATAATAGATCACTTCCTTTTGCAATTGTTCGCGACCGCATGGAAACACAGCGTTTTGTAGTCGTTTGCAATCGAGATTACATAGTGAACAATTCCTGGGATCGTCTGCGATTATATGGAAACCAGGGTCAGTTTGAATGAAATGCCAAGCAGACGGCGAAGATGGATGGCGAATATGACCACCTATATCTTTAAACAGAGAGCAACATGAATATTTTTTTCGCAAGTGGGTTTCTAGCCTGCAGTGCAGGCGTTTTTCATGGGCGAGCGCTGAATAATAAATTTAGTTGGCGTATTTGAAGGAGGCTGAGGGGGAGGGGGGGGGGCAGTTTCTCAGCCAGTCGTCCTCTCCCTTAGGGTCACTTTTGACTCCCTCCAGCCCTCTCGCGCTTCCTCGCCCAAGATGACAGCAACGAAGGAGTATTCAGCGCTCCCGCTCCAAAAATACGCCTGCATTGCAGGCTAGTGGGTTTCAGAGGAGCTGCGTTGTGAAAATTTATAGTTATGAAAACAATCCTAGCTACCTCTTGGGAATTGACGAAAGAGACGGTGGTCGCCCAAACAGCGTCTTAGGTCTTTGTTTACCTGTATGAAAAAAAAAAATAATAATAATGAACAAAACTATGAAAACAAAGCATTGAACGCGCCGGAGTTTCAGTATTGACTATACAAAAGCCTTCGTGCTATTCGGCTTGGTCAAAGTTCCCCGAAGTCTCTGTAAAACATATGGCTTAAGCATGCCAATTAATTTGCACCAGTCCCCCCCCCCCCCCCCCCGCTTCTTAAACTAAGTTATATCATACACTCTGTTAAGATAATTAATGCACTTGCAAAATAAGGCAAAATTTGTGTTTCAATGTCCGTTGATCGGTATAATAATAATAATAAGCTTTATTCATCCATCTTAAAAAATAAATATACAATTGATTTACATAATTGGATCTAAAGTTATAATTACACAATCATAAACAAAGGAGCCTTGCTGCCCGCGCCAGAAAAGATTTCGCTTGTCTTTTGGTATACCTGACTTGCAAGATAAGAATATTCATGACACTAATATAGTTAATTGCAGGTTAAAAAACTGATAATTTCAACAATAAATACTACAACGAAAAGGTACTAATAACTTGTATGACTGGAACAGAGAAAGCAAAAAAGAAAAAAATAGAAAGAAAAACAAAATTAAAACAACACAGAGACTCCATACACAGATAAAATATCTACACAACTGTTTTTATAACTCGATTGTTGAAAAAAACGAATTAAAAAATACAACTAAATAATAAAATAAATAAAAAAAAAAAAGAAAAGAAACGACTTCAACGCAGGCTGCCCTTACTGAATCATTAGGTTACACAAATCAACGGGATAAAGAGAATCAATGTAGAACATTTCGTTGGATGATGAGCGAGATATACTGAAGAGTTGCTATTGTTAGATGTCACGCGTGCAGACAAAAGAAAATAAAGATAGACAAACCAAACCGAATCACACACAATATTGAAATAAGAATCAGTTTAAAACAGGAAAGTAAGTCGCAAAGCTCACGATTCGCCGAAACAGAAAGGCCAAAGAAAAGCTAAGAGAACTAACAGGCACCGGGAAAAAATTCTGATGTGCATGCGGTTTACATTGCACGAGCTCTCTTTTATATCTTCATATATTTTTCAATAAATTCCATTGAAACACAAGATTGGCCCGCCTCAGAGTGATATTAGAAGCTACTATATTATTCGAATCAGCACGTACATACCTTTTTTCTTTTCTTGTACATATGAATGGTGAAACCAGCCAGTTGAATTCCCCACTCGACCTTCCCAATAACCTTTCTCGCCGACGTACAACACTGCAAGACATAACACCCCACAGGAACGGAGAGAGATAAAACGAAGCTTCAAATAATCGGATTGGCGATATAACTCCATGCAATATCTGTTTGCCAGTGACATTTTATTTACATTGTAAAGTTTACAGAAAGTCTCGTCTCAGCGCTAAGTCGTCGGTTTACAATTCCATTTAACTGCTAACTGATGAAACGATGGTTCGGTTTTTGTATATTTATCAGCATTTCTCCTGAAAATCGGCGAAGTATCATCTGTTGTACATACAAACAACTAAGTGCGTGAAATTATCTGCAACTGAGAACAATTATCACCTGAAGTCATCATCTTTGTTTTGATACAGATCAAGTTTCGTCTGGTCTTTGAACAATTTATATATGACAACTTCTAAAGATGTCACAAAAGAAAATTAAATATGACATTTCTCCACAGGAACATACTACACTCGGCCTATTCCAGGTGTTTATCTGAGTCTCTATCGCTACCAGTCGAGAAATTCAAAACAAGTCCTGATTTCATACCCGCTAATTTCAACAAACAAACGAGTCTCTGCATGCATGAATCGTACCAGGTACAACACTTTATCTTTGAAATTCAATCCGTAGAAAAAAAATAAGTAACGCAACATTACCTTCCACTTCATCTCCTTTCTCAAGCGCCAACTCTCCGGCCATAAAAGGCCGATAATCCTTGATGGCCACAAAACGTTTCCCGGGCACACTTGCATAGAGCCGTTTACGAATTGTCGCCGCTCCAGAAACCGCTTTCACCGGCGGAACAACGGCCTTCTCCGTCATATCTGGGACCGAGAACTGTCGCCATGTTCGATTATTCCGTGTCTCCTCCCTCGGTGAACTGAGATCACCCGAGTCGGATTCCTCAGAATTCGAAGAATCCGAAGCCGTAGAGCTCACGGACAAAGTTCTATTCATCTTTTTTCCCGGGTACTTATACGTCTCGAGCTCACCATTCATTGTTGCACTGGTTTCATCGATTGAGGCTGTTTCCGAGGCCGTAATTGAAGGAATACTTTGAGTTGAAGAGACAGGCGACGGTGGTGTCGTGTCGCTGTTTACTGACAGCTGAGATTCCGATGACGTACGAGGAAATAACGAGGAAGCCTTCGGTTTGGAAACGGATTTCCGACGACGTGTGCTGTAAGTTGGCTTGCCAGCGAGTTTTACTGGAAAAGAAATTAATTGACAACTGTGTTAACTACAATTTAAAGACAGAAAAAAAAAAAATTAAACACGAAAACTTAAAAATTGTGTACGATTCTCGAGGGATTATCACGATCACAGCACGAAGCGTCATCAATTGAGCGTGCGTGCATGCATATTCTTGTGCTGGAGATGACTATCCAATCACAATCCGAATACAGTTTCCAGGAAACAACTCGAGGCCAAGGGTGAATTTGATTGGTTTCCTGGAAGCTACTCTTCTCATTGGACAGTGGACCTTCCCGAAAGCTTGCGATTGATGTGAAATAATTAAAGCCGACGCCACACGAGCGATTTGTCCCTGCACAAGCGATGATTTTCTCAAAAATTGTCGTGTCGCCAGGGTTAAATTAAAACCATCCTAGAACAGGTGACGCTACAGCGAAGAAAATGGCACAAGTTATTGCGAGAAACTAAAACAAGTTAAAATTTCCGTGAAACAAAGTGCGGAGTTGGTTTCTTGTTGCTCTCGCCCCATTTCCCCCGCGGCTTCGCCACTCGTTCTGGCCCGGCTTTCCCGCGAGCCCACCAACAAAAACCGCTAGCTAGCTTGCAAGAGTGGGCTACACATGCGATTTTCGCCGCGGGCTGTCGATGCGACTTTTTCGAACCATCTCTTCACCTGTACAAGCAAATAGAACACCGACCGTGAACCCGCAGCGCAAAACATTAGAAATCACACTCTGCGGCATTCAAATGTAGTTTAGAGAGAAATATCTTTTATTTGACCAAAACTTTTTTCAACAACCAATGCTTAACACCTCCCTCTTTTGTTTACACCACCTCTCAGCATTCGACGCTAATAACTTTAGCAGCTACCAAGGCAACGGTAACGAGAACATCATAAAACAATAGGTTTAATCAAGAGATTAAACCTAAGAGATTCATCCTCTCTTGGTTTAATGAGAAAAACAATCACCCGCCACGGTTTGGTTATATTTCTTTGCCGTCCTTGGCAAAACAGCAACGTGAAATGACCAAATTCAAGATTTGGGGAGAACGTGAGCACACGACGATGAATTTTTCATTCTCTTTCTTCACTTGAACGCCATTCCTACGAATTCGGTTCTGGGTAGTTCGTCATTTTTGTACAAGATGAACGAGCTGAAATAACCGCGAAGTAGCACAAATAATATGAAGTTACATTTTCAAGTGACGTTTTCAATCACCCTCCACGTGCGCTTTAAAGTTTGGTATATTTCTTTGCCGTCCTCGGAAAAACAGCAACGTGAAATGACCAAATTCAAGATTTGGGGAGAACGTGAGCAGACGACGATGAACTTTTCATTCTCTTTCTTAACCTGAACACCATTCCTACCAATTTGGTTCCTGGGTAGTTCGTCATTTTTGTACAAGATGAAAAAGTTGAAATAATCCCGAAGTAGCACAGATAAAATGAAGTTATAATTTAAGTGACGTTTTCGTTGGCGTTGCCGTCGTCGCTTGCGACGCAAGCACAAGAGTTCATACAAATCCCTAGAAATGCAAGTACACGAACAAGGACTGATCGCGCTTAGGTAATACTCAGCGTTTGTACGCTTGGAATGCGTTATACTTGTGTCAACAGTGAAAATCAGAAATACACGAACATCGCTGAGCGAGTCTAAAGGGTTATCCTGACATTGCCGGTCAAAATGCGCCGTGTAAATGTAATTACAAGGTAAAGAATGTCACAATATTTTTTATCGTGTAAGCTAACAAAACCAACAGCATCAAGAAAGGAAGCCAATTACACTTGAAAATTGCTTTTTGTGTACCTATATCCTTGTCTGTGAAACTGTTAATTAATTCAGCTAGACCTTTATTGCCACCAACGGCCGCAACCTGAAAAAGCGCAAAAAGGAAGGAAATTACAATCACACACAACAAACACGTTTTTCTTAAAATATCACGACTCATGTCATCCAAACCATGTTCCATACCCCTATAACAATCAATAATGCATTACAGCTAATAACGAGAAAGTAGAAATAAACGATTAATAAGTAATGAGGGTAAATAAGCGGTTGGGAAAGAACAAACGACTTTCAAATGATATTGAAGGTGTAGCAGAATTCGCTCTTGAATATGCATAAGATCACACAATTATTCCCAATTTTTGTTTTGAACAAGTTTGGACAACAAAAATTGCCAGCATTTTTTCTGGACCTTACTTGCTAACATTCCCAGCTAAGTTTAACCAAAACAAAACAAAAAAAAAAAACAAGTGAAACGATTTTCAACGTAATTTGGGCGCGAGTTACTCAGAGATGTCACAGTTACAGTTGTCTTAGCTCCTTGATGTCAATATTTTGACAGGAAAATGGAATTTCAGTTCCCACGTGCGTCAGCAAACAAAAAACAAAACGCTGAAAGTGTTGCTCCCAATTCGTTTGTTAATAACACACTGTTGCCTCTTTCGTTAGGAGACTCGCGTTACACAAGCGGCACGACGTCTTAAGAATAGAGAGAAGACTGGGGGCTAGTTGAATCAAACAATTTTACACACGACCAAATGACTTTCAGCGTGGGAAAAAAAATCAAAAAGCCGACAATCCGTTAGGTATATTTTTACGCGAACCCTAGTTTCACTTAATTTTTACACATTCTGGCTCCCTACCCCAAATCTTAGACTCGAGCAAGTCACGCAAGTCACCTCTACCGTGACCAAACACGTGACGTAATCTTTTTTTCCAAAATGGAAGTGAGTGATAAAACCGTTGGTCATTCCGTGTCGGGGGATCAGTATTTAACAAGGGTACAATCAATTCCTACGCTGCATTAAGCTTCCTTGACCGACGGCCAATTATCTCAACTTGTGGCTTTCTCGAGGGTTCATTAATAACACCCTTAAGCAAATAGAAAGTTCCACATCCTTATTTTTCACACGCAGTGTACTACAGCCGGTATAAGGCACAAATTGCTGGTGGCAAAATAGCACCTATGTGAGATTGCGAGTGCCTTTTGATTTGGCGATCCAGGCTGTTTGTTTAAAGCGAAAATAGAGAAACACGTTTGCCTCATCATAGTTAGTCTACTAACTATGGCTTCATGTTGTGGTTGAGTGCGGATACAATTGCGTTTACGGATACAATTGCTTTTGTGAAAACTTTTCTCGGTCAGTGCAAATTCGTCACCACAATACCAGAAAATAGAAATACCTTGCCCAGAAAAGTTTTACAGGAAGAGGTTCCCCAATAGCTATGATAACTCCCAAAAGAGTAACGGTTCATTCTAATTATGCAAAAATTCAACAGCTTGTATTTACGTCACGCGAACCAAAACCAATAACTCAAGTAGCGGTGTTAAAACCAGTATTACAAATGACTAATAAGAAAATAAAATAGTAAAAACAATGCGTTGCATAGAAAAAGCAGGTGAGTCATGAGACGTTTCTTAGGTCGAGACAAAATAATTCGTCACCAGAAGCCCATAATACGACACCGATATCTTCGCCATAAATAGAAACCGGTTCATTCTAATAAATATGCACAAATTCAGTGGCAAAGCGCCATATTAATGTCACGCGAAGCAAAGTGAACAGCTTAGTTAGCCATTTTTAATCCGGTATCACAAATCACTAATAAAAGAAAAAATAAATAAATGAAGAGTAACAACTTGCGTTCCATGGAAAAGGCAAACAAAGATCCAGTTTAGGGGGGCTAATTCGAAAAGGTACACAAATCTCATCGATGGTAAAATTTCAAAGGGCGATCTAATATATTAACAGTATATCGTTCAAAATACAAAGAGATGTAAATTCCTTGCAATTTAAAAAAAACTAGACCTGAGACATTGGTCTCTACAAGTGCAAATTCAAATTAACATTGGTATAAAACTGTAACAAATTAACGACTACGAACAAAGTACTTACTTCGTATGCAGACTGGTTAGCGTAGTTTAAAATATTTTTCTTCGCTCCTCTGAACAGGAGTACTCTTGCGCATCCATCCTACGAGAGAAATCAAGAATATAAACGCGATATAAAGTACAGCAAAACGATTGCAAACAAACTTCCAATGAACATTGGCAAAACACCACCACTTTCCAGTGTTTATACACAACTTCTGCAAAGCATTAGACAATACTTAATTTATATTAATGAAGGCTCCGTTGGATTATTCAATAAAACTCTTGAACACCCATTCGTTGTCTATTGCTCGTACATCAGCTAATACGTCTTACAGAGCTTAAACCACCACTACCTTTATCAGTCGGTACACTGCGAATTATTTTCCTCCGGTATTAAGCACGTGGCGTGATATGATCGCTGTGCAAACTTTACAATATATTTTTCACAGTCAGTTTTACAATGACGTGATCAGCGAGGCATTTCCTAACAGTATGAACTGCATATATTTTGCGCATGCATAATTACATTCACTCAAAATATAACAAAAGAAATTCAAAATCGCCCTTGCAGAAATGAAAGCTGAAAAACGAAATAGCGCACTACAGAATATTGCTTAACGGCCTTCACAAAATGATCGTACGTCAGGATTACATCTATGGGCTTCAAGTTGTACAGCACAATCAACAAGGCTAAAAGATAGCAACAGCCGCAGCTTTCAAAAGAATGGTCACACTCCGTAAGCTAAACATGAGAACAACATTGTACAGCGCGATAAACACCGCTACAGGAAAGTGCGGCTCAATACCTTCCACTTTAAAAGTAATGCTTTCTTAAGCGTCTCGATCACAAACTTTCAAGACGGAATCGTGTTTGATTTCCTCCTCACAGACTACAGTAACAACTTGAACTGCTCCTCATGTAGGACCAAATTTCAAAATAGACTTTTCGATGTAAGGGATATCGTGGTTCTAATTTAAATATTAGACATCGTCTGCAAATGGAGTATGACAGCTGTTTGTTTGCACGCGAAAGTGTAAGCAAACTTCTACTAAATCCTGTCTAAACAACGTCAAAAATAAAAAGTTAATGGTTAATTTTCCCATAAAAGGGAAAAATTATCAGATCTTCTAATAATAAGCATGTGATTTAACTATTAAAAGCACTTTAAGCAATCACAATTTTTGGTGTTTGCCCGACAATGGAGAGGTTATTTAAATATACCAAAGCGAAAGTATTTCCTTGGAAGAACAAATTTTCCTGTGGTAGGAAACGTAAACGGAAGTGCCAATTTATAGATGGAAAACTAGAATGGCGCTGTGAGAAAAAACATCAATTTCTGGGTGGTAAAACTACTAAAATATTAATATGAAAGCTATTGACCGTGAACAGCAAGACCGCCATTGTTATGGAAAAATTAATAACAATACAACTTAAGGTTTCATGAGACATCCTGCTTAAAAACAATCGTCGCGCACATTTTTAGTGTAAAGAGAGTTTGAACACGTGATGTTTCACGTGTGTAGCTTCGTGGAAAACTGATACTATTTCAGGAGATACTGTCATATTTGTCAAACAAACTTTTCAGTATTGAAAATGGTAAAATATGAAAACAAACACAAGAAAGAACTGGCCTAGTGGTTAGGGGCGCCGGACGCGTAATCTGGAGGCCCCCGCTCCAAGGCCAGGCTTTGTAAATAGCCAACTTATTTGCCTTCCACCAATTGGGATTTATAACAAATGTTATTTTCAGTTTGCATATGTATTTATTTCACTGGTTTATAGTGTCATTTCTTTTTGTTTTTATTCTTTTTCAATTGAACTGTTATACTCTGGTTGTTTTCATCAAGAGATCATAACAAAATACTACAGTACCACAACTGTACCTTTTATCATTTTAATAAATTATTCATTCATTTGTTGGCCTTTACGCCGGGACCGACAAAATTGTCTGTACTAACGAGGTGTCCTTAGTTATACTATTATCCAAAATGATGGCGAGATTTCGTCAAATTTATCATTTTCGTTATTTGGTGCATTTCTAAACATATTTCCCGCCCCGGAGAGGGGGGGGGGGGGGGGGGCGGGGGAATCCACTGTACATGTGCATGTAAATTCAGAGGTGAGTATCTCTATGCTGCACTAAAGTACCTGGTTGTTTAGAGCAGCCACGTGCAATGCTGTGTTTCCTGAGGCTGTGCGCGCATCTATTGCCGCTCCATAAAACAACAGATGCTCCAAGTGCTGAACAAGCCCATTTTTACAAGCCTGAAGGGAGACAAAATTAACAGAAAATAAATGAAAAATGTACTGCAGGTCCAAAATACTGCAATCAGTAAATAAACCCCTTTGGGCGGCTGATCTATCGGAGGATAATGCCAGAGGCTGGAAGATTGTCTGAAAAATGAACAGTTGAAGCGAAGCTTTGTGGGCAACTGTGAATTTTTAGGACAATCTTTAAGCCGAGGGCATTATCCTCCGGTATACCAGCAAGCCGAAAAGGGGATTATTTATTTCATAGCCATCCAATTAATTTCTGAAACACTGGCGCTTCACTGTGGAAAAGTTTAAGTTTAAGTTTTAGTTTAAGTTAAATAATGCTTTGTCATGCTAGTATATGTACAACAAAAATGAAATTGCAAAAGATATAAAAAGCGCATGACCGGAGAATAATTGGGGGAAACTAAATTCCCATACAAAGGATAAAAGATAAAACAACAAGTAATGGCCACGGCATGATTGCAGCCAGACAAATGCAAACTAACTAGCTTACTTGATTTTATTAAACTGTGATTGGATTACAACAACTAAGACCTAAAACTGCGACCTTCTCAAAAAAAAAATAAAAAAAGAAAAAGAAAAGAAAAACAGACAACTGTTATCGCCTGATAACTGCCGTCCGATTATGTACCACACCGAAATTAATCAGTGGGTTATAATTTGCTTAATATTCCTTTACACAATATATGCCCCAACATCAACATAAATAGTCTTCACCATTCTCCATGTATTCCAGTTGGGAGACTTTGCTTAAAAATCAAGACAAGACAGTTATTTTACAGTATAGGTGATAATTTTGCTTTCTTTACCTGCACTGGAGAAATTCGATTCTGGTCACTATACATGTACTTATAAGCACATATTACTGTTTTGACTACATCCACACATGATACTTGGACTACCTGAACCATTAATTTTCTCCTTAGGCTACTCTACTCTCATGTGGTGTTTTCTCCCAAAAGCAGCTGGAAATGATTAGCCTACTGTACATGTAAATGTACACTTGGGTTAAATTGGACCTCATCAACTTAGGAGCATACAGGTTGCCATTTGTAAATGGAGAGGAAAGTCTGGAGACATGTGATTACCAAATGTATTTCCTGCATTCCTTGATGATCAGAGATGTGTATTTCAGAATGATCATTGAGAAGAATCTCACAACAGTATGGATCTCCACCATGAAGTACAGTGTAGAAAAGTGGGGTGAGTCCCTGCAGGGTAGAACAGATACGTTTAACAACATTAATTTGCTTCTACAAAGTACATGTATCTATTGAACTTTGCCAAAACTGCTCGCCATTATCTTAAAGGCAGCTGCTCGAGCTTCATCGATAATTACACTGTACTGAGCTACATGTACACAGTCTTGCAAAATCCAAAAGATTCCCAATAATATTACCACCAAGGCTTTTATGTACAAGTAATACTCAGAAGGGTGACCAGACATCTTTTTCTTGAGACATGGGAGAAAGGTTTATTGTGTGTGTAACAATAATAAATATCAGTAACGAGGGAAGTACAAATCCTTCAACCCTGGTAACATACACTATACCCAGTAAAGAGGATTACCTTATGATTTTTTTTTTTTGGAGGGGGGGGGGGGGGGGGGGCGAGGTGTAGAGGGTTGCAGTGGGCAGACATCCTACATGTATGAACACCCACTTTTCGAAAAAAGTCAGTGAAAATTCACCTAATTCTTTCACATTACTTTCACAAGAGACATGCATCTTGGACATGTACGTCTTTAAAAAGGTGACTTTTAGTGACTTTTGTCGAAAAGTAGGGCATCCCTGGATGGCTGGATTCCCTTCTACAGCCTGTAGCTAACACCCTGATTTATGGTAAAACCCAGCTGACAATCACTGGCTGTCCAAAAAATTTGGTCGTACATGTATAGTAATAACACATTGGTGGGGTTAGCAAGGTTTGGCAGAAACAGTGTACTACAGATAAGAAACAAAACTTATCATGTAAAGGGTTTTGGTCAAGGCAAATGCACGAAGCTCATTATCATGAAGCAGTGGTATAAATACATGTAGAGTGGTCATAAGGGGATGTTCCACTTTTCAGTTACATGTACTGTACATTGCATAATCAATTCATAAAGCCCGTAAAGCTACTATCCTCACCTTGGTATCTTTGTAATTTGGTGAGGCTCCAAAGTCTAACAGAGTCTGGAGAGAACATAACAACAATCACAGTGATCATGTTAACCTGTGTCACATGTCAATCATGAATCATGTATTTATATTCAAAGTGACACAGGCATACTCGGAAAAGAAGGAAATCCGAGTGGTCCTACGTGTATCAGGAGTCGAACCTAAGATCTTCCGATTACTAGTTCGAATGCTTTAATAATCGGAAGGTCTTAGGTTCGGCTCCTGACAGGAGCACTCGGATTTCCTTTTTTCCAAGTATGCAGGCCTGTGTCACTTTGAATAATACATCATTCTCGTTCACTCACCGGGCTTAAAAAAAGTATACCATCACATTAATTTTATTTCATGTCAATCATACACTAAATGACAAGCAGTATCTGCTACATGTAATACCTTAACAGAGGCTGCCTGGCCAGACGCAGCAGCTTTGTGCACAGGTGTCAGCCCGTCCCTTGTTCTATAGTCCAGGAGAGCTCCTCCATTCACCAGTATGATTATCATGTCACAGGCATTTTCTTTCGTTACAGCTACGGACAGGGGGGTTTCTAAAAATTCAACAGAAATAATTTCTGTTATTAATGTACATGTACTTGTACATTGTATGTGTATCAAAGGCACTTTTACTATGTCCACACATACATAGTGTTTTGTTTACAAGTGCAACTTTTCTCACAACAGATTGCCAGTTACTTTCAATTCCAAGAAAACAAAGCAACGGAAGGCTGCATTGTCTACCATAAAGTTTTACTCTGAAAATTCAAGAATATTTGATCAGACTTTCTTTAGGTAAATCTGTAAACTTCACAATTTCTTTCAAAGTTGACACTCAGAAGAACCTGCCATTTATATGGACGATAGTAAGTACAGTGTAAGTAAGTAGAGGCTTTATTTATAGAGGGTAAGGAAGCTCTATCCTTTTCCATTCAATTTCCAGTAGAAAAACCTGACTCAAATTTAGCATGTTTCTCCAGTTGTTTTTCCTTATGACTATTTTTGAAACATTCAGAATGTTTTAGCCAATGGTTGCATGAACTGAGAGAGCAAAGAGGCAAAAATGTGGAGATGCAAGAGGACACTTGTAACAGCTACCAAAAACAGAAGGCAATACATAATTATAATACAGTTGTACAAGTAGTGTTCCTCACAGCACTCAGTGACAATTTAACTTGCCTCCACTTCTGTCATCCTGGAAGTTGGGATCCATTCCTTTTTCTGTGAACTTAGCAACCTGACCAAATGCATTTGAAGAGACCAATTCCAGAAACCTTCTCTGATTTACCTTGTGTTTGGAAAAAGCATTAAGAGATTACACAATGTACTTTACTAGATAGATAGATAGTTTATTAATCAAAAACCTTGCAGCCACAGGCTGAATTACGTTTGATTTACAATAAGATATATAAAAATGAACGAATGACAATACAGGGCTAGAAAAAGCTAATATAAGTTCAAATGATAGCAAAAAAATTACTGTTGTTGCATGCTTGTCTCTAACCTTTGAATTCATTTTTTGTAGAGCTTTTGGTTCATACACCATGGAACGGTACACTCTTCCCTTAGCCTTGAACTGAAGGGAAAAAAGAAACACAAAACAACATTTATAAATCCTGTAACATGGAAATTTTCACATTATGGAAAATTACAGTTGAATCCTTCATCCATGAATACGTGCAAACAACACACAAGCACACACAAGCTTTGAAATGACAGAAAGATGCAACAGCAAACTAAGATACCCAATTCAACAAAGTCATACAGCTGTAATTTTAAAATCGCAGCACCTGTATGCAGACTACTTACATATACGTACATGTACATACATGTACATGTACAGCCTCCACATACAACTATAGCTCCATTGTGCATATGTTGCATGTAAGATAATGACTGTAATGGAACAATATAAATGCACTAAAATCTATTTGCCACCTACCTCAAGAACTGGAGGGGTACCCTTCAGAGGGTAATCAATGAAAGGCCTTTCTTCTTCAAGAAACTTGCCCGACTTCCCATTGCAGGGTGGGTCATAGAATCCAAAATTCAGGACATCTTTAACACCCTGACAATTAAAATCATGGTTTCAGTAAACAGGGCTGCCATTAAAATTTTCAAAACTGACTCTACCAGGAAAGTACAGTTATATGTAGCTTGTCATACAAGCTAAAGAAAGCTTTCCATTCTTATTTATTAGCCTTTACTCCTGAAGATGCTCTGACAAAAGAACTAGTGCTTGAAACGGCAGGGCCTAAGGCCTGTAATTCTTGAAATTCCCAATAACTTACCAGGCCTTTATTTAATAGAGATTAATGATTTAAAATTTTCATAATTTAAGGCAGCATATTGACATGTTTGAACTAAAAAAACACTAACCAATGTACTAAAAGATACTTGAAGTATTAGGTCCACACATGAAAACTTACTGTGTGTACACTGTATGTGTATAATGATTTTTGTTATTATAATTATTCTTTTTTATTTATATATTTATTTATCATTATTATTATTATTATTATTATCATTATTATTATTATTATCATTATTATTATGCGCAGTAAAACTATCTGTATGCACAGTATAAGAAGCACCACAGGGCGCATAGCGTAACCTGTGAGCCAAGCGAAACTTAAAATAGCACGTGAATAAATCAATAAAATATACATACATATAGAAAAAATATAAAAAATATAAAAATATATAAAAGTCAGTCTAAAAATATAAAATATATAAAAATATCTAAAAGTCATAGTTTATATAAAAACTGTTATTATTATTATTATTATTATTATTATTATTATTATTATTATTATTATTATTATTATTATTATTATTATTATTATTATTATGATTATTATTATTATTATTATCCTTATCCAGCTAATACAAGGGTACTCCAATTAATACATTTTATCTAGTGGATAGTGACTCATCCTCTGGATTTACAAATAAAATGTCTGCTCTTTGAACAACTAGGGCCAGCTTTTGAATCTCTTTTAATACCAATTATTTTACACTTCTACAATGTAGCTTATAGGCTCAGTTGTCAGACAAAATTTTCAAGACAAGATTAGAGTTGTATCCAAAGAAAGTGACAGTCCCTGTAAATTAATATCAATGATTGGCATCTGAACAGTTAAACATCTGCATGCACACAGTAGCTCAACTGACTGTACCTACAGGCGTGCGTTTAAGTGAACTACATTGTATTGAGCAGCAGATTCTCACCTTGTTCAACTCATTATTAATCACTTGAAGTTTGGCATTCCACACCTTGTCATGAACATCAAAATGATAAAGTTTCTGAAATTTTAACAAATGGCAAGTTAAGTTGCATTTGAGTCAAAGTTGTTTATTACCTACATGTAGACAAAAACAACTACAGCTGTAGAGAAATACTGTACATGTAAGTACAGTATCCTGCCCCTCCCCCAATGGGCTGCAAACTCATTAGGGGTTACATGCACATACACGTGTGATAGATGTTCCTTCATTAGGTTAACAGGTACATGCACACTGTACATTGTACATGCATGCATGCATGGTTGAAATGGGTAAAAGAGGGCTTAACAATGCAACCTTAGAGATAAAAAAACAGGCACAATACAACACTGATGAACAACTGCTGAAAGATGACGACATGATGACAACTACACATACAGTGTACTTCAAGTACGAGTAGGTTTACATGTTTGGGAGCAGGGGGTATTCCCATACAGAAAAGGGCGTGTGATTGTTATGGTTCCAGGGGGTAAATGTGCAGATTGGTGCTGCTTTACATGTAAATAGGATCCGCTAAAACTACATGTAATTAGACTAGTGGCCTTCGTTAGAGTCATGGCCGCACATACATCTTCTTTGGTATTACTTGCAAAAAATGACAAGAATTACTTATAAATCAAATGCATTTGGTAACGCTCAGAGATAAAAATTAATACATTTATGAACCACGCAAACAAAATAATGAGATTCTGGTACACATATCTTCTTTTAGCCTATTTAAATAGCTCTCAAAAACTACCTGCAGGTCCCAATTTTTTTTTCAAATTAATGTACCAGCAATTTGTGTTGGTGCATAAAGTTGTTTTTGTATAAATTTGTTACATGTAGTTTTAATTTTTTTTTTTTTCACGTCCATCCTTTTTTTTATGTGTGTGGAAGACAGTGTCCCCCTTCCCGATACCCCTTCTTCCCAGATCATGCCCCTGCAACAAACTACATGAATGCATGATTTTACTGGGGTTAAACGACAAAAGACTTATAAAGTACATTGCATGTAACCTACTAAAATTCACTGAATATATTATAATCCGCTTATTATAATTATTTAAACACCTCCTGTCTTGAATTTAAATATGAGAAGAAATGAGACAAAACAATCACTGTAGCACTTAGTGGGCTTAATTTTATGCAACTCATAAACAAAATAAAAGTAAACTTGGTATAATATTATAATTAAAATTTAATGAAAGCAAGAAAAAGCTACCTCTGCTCGCAGGGTAAGGAAAAGCTAGAGCAAAAATCAAAATCATCCAATTATTGATCTCTATTCAAAAGTTACAAATTAGCGCAATTCAAATGAAATCAACAAAAATACATGTAAAGATTTCCCATAATAATTTACTTCTCTCACATAATACACACAGATCTCTTTGTGTGAATGGTCACAGAATGATACTTAACAAATATGGTAGCCTAAAAAAGTTAATAATTATAGATCACACAACAGGGGTCCAATGCTTAATTACAAATTTTACCATTTTCAGAAAATCAAAACAAGAAACAGCTGCAAGAACATTGCAAGTTTAATTTTCATTTTAAAACAAGCATGCAGAATGTAGATGCAGTATTAAAGGTTGTACAATGATAACCTAAAACGACTGCAAAAATTTAAAAAAAAAAACAATAATAACGAATTGAACACTTCATGAATACATGTAGTCATCGAAAAGAAATTAAATATTATTAAATGATGTGTCAACTTAAATATTGCATTCTGTCACGAGAACATTATTTTGCCAAAGCATTATGATGTTAATTATGAAGAAACTGTCAGGCTTGCCCAGAGGCCTAGGTACATTGTATACATGTAACATTCACTTATTTTAAGTGCTTTTTGAGGTGGAAAAGACAACATTGACTGAATGCCAAAATGGACTGTTCAAAGTTCTTTGTACCAAATCAAAGAAGTTAGTAAGGAAAGAACTAGTGACTCTTTGCTTGGTTTAGTGAGAATTCAGGTTTAAACAAAGTTTCAGTTGTAGCACATGTGTCATGATTCTACTGTTAGCTGTTTTCAATCTACACAATATTTAAACATCATATATGCACAAGATAGAGTTAGTGATTTTCTTACATTGACTTTTCTATCTGGCAGAGAGACCAACACTTCCAAACTGCTTCGTTCTTCTTCTGAACCTCCATTACATTCCAACTTTAAATTGTCCTTCATTGTGATATTATTGCTGGTTTACTATCCATCACAAATGAACATGCTTGACACAAAGTCGTAAAGAAAATTTTGCCTGTAGAGAACAAAAACACAACACCATGATCACAAATGTAAGGTTATAATATGCAAATGAACAAGTTTACAATAATCAATTATGCAGCTGTGTACAAGTCATGCAATTTTCTTTTTTTTTTCTTTTTTAAAGGGGATCAATTGTGTACACTTAATCAACTGTACAATTGAATAATGTACAACTGTAACTAATAAATGGGCACCATGTAAGTATCGTATCCTGATAATAAACAGTCTAGAAAATCATAAAAATCGATCATATAGTATCAGGCACGTGGGTGACACTAATCTGGCATTCACCTATCAGGTCCAACAACAGTGTAATCATTCTATCAGGAAATTGTTCACTTAAATTAGTAAGAATTGGCCAGGGTTCTTGTTGAGCTGTTTTAATTTTAATTAATAGCCAGATGGGTAACTGGAAAACTTCTAATCTGCAGATTTTGCAAACAATAATTCTACAGAAAATGTGTTGTGGTTATGATCTGTCTTTTGATAATGGAATCATTTTACACAGAAAAGAACGAATCTCATATACAAACTGTACACCGAGATGCATATCATGAATTCATAACTTTTGGTGTAAACTCAAAGTACACATTCTCTACTTTATTGTACATAGGTCACACAGCCACTCCAGGTGTTTTGTACATTAGGGCTGGTACATGTATAAGGGCAAAGATTACAAGTACATGTATTCCTTAAACATTTAGTAAAACAGTGGGATAAATTAAAAAAGGAGAAAACAAATATAAAAATATTTTAGAACTCCTTGTAAGCGAATGGTAAAACACGAGTTACACCTCAAGTAATGAGGCAGTCCAGTAGTGAAAAACTTCAAACTTGGAAAGTTGAAAGGCTTGATTTCTACAGATCTTTGCGGTAAATACACTGTACAGGCAGGTGACATGTGGCAATACACTGTACATCACGTGAGAAAATTTAGATGAATGAACTCAGCTATATTTGTACAGCACATTGATAACAAATTAATTTTAAACCATTCTGTACATTTTTCTTAACAAAATATCTGAAGAAATTTCCACCATTTCCTTTTAGTTATTAGGTTAAATTGATCTACACTGTAGTAGCAAGCAATTTGTCAAATCAAGCACACACTAAAGTTTGATGCCACTAAACTTGGATGAGTCAAACTCATCTATGTAATTATAATTTTTTTTTACAATGTGTATACATTGTACAGTGCACTGATAAGGGCAACAAATTAATTTTAAACCACTCTTGAAACAATTTTTTTTTCTTAACATAAATCTGGAGACACCATTTCCAGATTAAATTAAATAGTTGTATAGGGTCCGTGCACACTTCGGCCAATCTAATTTTTGATTTTTCCAACCAAAACGGAAAAAGAAAAAATTACTTATCCTTATCATATTTACATATTTTAAAGTACAGAATAACATAGAAAAAACAGAAAATGGTCAGGAAAATCGATCATTTTTCCATTTTCTAATTTTGACGTTAAATTCAAAAATACAAAAAATACTGTTAACGGCTAAAAACTATTTTGCTTCTTTATTATTTTTTTTGTTATTGTTGAAAAGTGAGAAAAATAAAGTAATCTCCGAGTCCTAGATAATTTTTCTATTTTTTCCGTTTTTCCCCCAAAAATAGAAAAACAGAAAAATGAAAAAACGATATTTATTCACACCATTTTTTCATTTTTTTCATTTTGTTCAAAAAATGAAAAAATAGAAAAATGGCATAGATATCGTCTAATTAATTTTCCACTATTCTATTTCCACATGAAAAATAGGAAAATGTCACAAGAACTTTTTTTTTTTTTTTTTTTTTCATTTTAATCGATCGACAGTATGGTGGATATTACTTAAACCAGGAACGGAAACCAGGAACGGGAACCGGGAACCGGGAACGGGGAACGGGGAACCAGGAACCGGGAACGGAGAACGGGGAACAGGTGTCCGGGAACGAGTGTACAGCGGTAATCCCTATAAGAATTTGCTCTTTAATGCAACTTAAATAGCGCCTTTAAGGTTTAAGTTAGATTTTTTGGCAGATATTCAGGGTTAAGTTTCATAACGAAATTAACAGTGATTGTCAGTAAAAATCAAAGAAATCGTGGCTACGGTCAAAAATCGATTTCGCTCATACTTTGTCAGTTTGAAGGCCTAGGTAAGTAACTGAAAGATATACAGTTACTTTTTTTTTTTTTTAATATTCTATATAACGGCAGAAAACCACGAAAAACGGTCACCCTACGGAAGCTCGGATTTTACCTCGCGAGAACTCGAGATTTTCACTTTTCAGCTTCTCGCTACACAGACGTTTACATAGCTGCGAATCTTTCCTAGGTATAAATGAATACATTGATTCTTCGTTTGTCAAAACATAGCAATTACTTTCATCTTTGCTCGTTTGTGAGCGAACTGAGCTCGGATTAAGTAGACACACTTTTCTCAATTACGCAAAAGTCTAAATAGCCCAAACTCAGAGAGGTAAAAAGCTGACCGGTAGTGGCTCAAATGTTCCGCTATTTTAACAAAGAACATTTCAGTCATTGACTTTCAGGTTTGCGGTTTTAAATCTTAAGGATCAAGCAGCTCTTTTGCGCGAACGCCGATCAAAGTTCAATAAAATTATTTTCCGCGACTTTGAAATCTAAAGACAGGACCCGGCAGACGGCTGAAATCGAGCCTACACACGACACAGACGAGCGACTTGGCTTCCAAACTGATATTTACATCCGTTGATTTAAAATAAGTCATATTCTAAAATATCTTACTTAACGATGTGCCAGATTCCCCGGTTAATAAAGCCTGGAAAAATTAAATTTTTAAAATTTTATTAAGGATGAGAAACTTTATCAGCCTTCGATAGCAAATCGGAAGTAACTGTTCCTGCGAAATGCAAATATTGCATCGTTCTCTTATACGCGAAAGTCGTAGATTTCAAAGCCGCTGAATTGTAATCTTATTGAACTTTGATAGACGTTCGTGCAAAAGTGCTGCTAGATCCTAACGATTTAAAACCGCAAACCTAAACATCAATGAGTGAACTTTTTTTTTTTTTTTTAATATCAGAGCATTTGAGCCACTACCGGTCAGCTTTTTTCCTCGCTGGGTTTGGATTATCTTAGATTTTCAAAACTAAAGCCTGGTTCACACTAGCAACATAATGACATATTAAACAACATAATCGCTTAGGTCGGTAATGTGAACACTGACATAAAGACATAAGGTTAGGTGAACAGAATACTTTAAATATGGCGAAAGAAATGCTTGTTTTCTTTGCGATGATTTGTTTCTTTTTCTTCGACGACGCCGAGTGAAAAAAATTGCTAGAAGAAAAGAGTGGGTGCGTCCAGTATTTCAGGACTGCAACCTTCTTCCACGCGTTTTCTTTTTTCGTTTGGTCTTTAAATTCCTTTATGCTTTTATCATAATCATACAATATTGGATAAGTTCGAACCGCTTCAGCAAGTTTTTCTTCATCTACACGAGCCGCACCAAGGCCAATAAATTCTCTACGTCATGTCTGTCAACTCCACAGTAGCCGCCATATTAAAAATTGTGCTAATGCAAACTGGGTTCGACAAATCTTGTGGCGCTCTGATTGGTTCTTTGTTATGTCGTTATGTCACTGATTATCACGCTTATTTCAGCCGAAATATAACATCATAACGACATAGCCATAACGACAGAAGGAACGTGCAAGGAAAAGATCATTTTTTTTCCATATGTGGTTATGTCCATGTCATTATGTTGCTATTATGTCATTATGTCTACATGTTCACACTACAAAAATAACGACATAATGACCTTTTTTGTGTCGTTTTGCTTATGTCGTTATGTCGTTATATCGCTAGTGTAAACCAGGCTTAACTGTATATCCTTCCGTTACTTACCTAGACCTTCAAACTGACAAAGTATGAGCGAAATTCTTGACCCTGGCCACGATTTCTTTGATTTTTACTGACAATCACTGTTAATTCCTGTTATGAAACTTAACCCTGAATATCTGCCAAAAAATCTAACATAAACCTTAAAGGCGCTCTTTAATTGCCTTAAATAGCCTATTTTGAATTCTTAAAGGGATTACCGCTGAACACTCGTTCTCAGACTCCCGTTCCCCGTTCCCCGTTCCCGGCTCCTGGCTCCCGTTCCTGGTTTTAGTAACATCCATCATATTTCAATTTCAAACTTACGATCGATTAAAATGAAAAAAAAAAATTCGGTCAAAATCCTTGTGGCATTTTTCTATTTTTCATGTGGAAATAGAATAATGGAAAATTGGACGATATCTATGCCATTTTTCTATTTTTTCATTTTTTAAACAAAATAGAAAAAATGAAAAAATGATGTGAATAAATACCCTTTTTTCATTTTTCTGTTTTTTGTGAAAAAAACGAAAAAATAGAAAAATGATCTAGGACTCGGAGATTACTTTATTTTTCTCACTTTTCCAACAAAAACAAGAAAATAAAATAGTAGCAAAATAGTTTTTAGCCGTCAACAGTATTTTTTGTATTTTTAAATTTAACGTCAAAATTAGAAAAATGATCGATTTTCCTGACCATTTTCTGTTTTTTCTATGTTATTCTGTACTTTAAGATATGTAAATATGATAAGGATAAGTAATTTTTTCTTTTTCCGTTTTGGTTGGAAAAATCAAAAATTAGATTGGCCGAAGTGTGCACGGACCGTATAGTACTGCAACCGGAAGAACTTTGTTAATTCAAGCACACATTAACGTTTGATGCAAGTAAATTCAAATGAATGAACTCATCAATATTTTTATACAGTGTACTGATCACCTGACAACAAATTAATTTTAAACCATTCTGCACATTTTTTCTTGACAAAATAACATCTGAAAAAATTTGCACCATTGTTGATTCAAAATCACACCAAGGTTTGATGAACGTAAAATTGGATGAATGAACTCATCTACATGTATATTTTCACAGTGTGTTAATACAGTGCACTGATTTAATAGGGCAACAGATTAATTTTAAAGAAGTCAACACATTTTTTCTAAACACAAATCTGGTGAAATTTGCACCATTTCCTAATTAAATGAAATTGATGTTCAGGCTGTAGTAGCAAGCACTTTGTCAATTCAAGCACACACTAAAGTTTGATGCAAGTAAATTCAAATGAATGAACTCATCAATATTTTTATATGTACATGTAGTGTATTGATCAGGCAACAATTTTAAACCACTCAATACATTTTTTCTTAACATAAATCTGGAGAGATTTGCAAGTTATTTCGTTACCAAATTTTTAAATAGATGTAGTAACAAGCACTTTGTCAATTCAAGCACACAATAGAGTTTGACTGCTGAGAGATGATCAAAGATACCACCAAATTTATCTTTCAAAAGCAAGATGATGTAAATATGGCACCCCAGTTTTATATTGTCTCCCACTTTCTTTTTTGTACACCAACAAGATGCTATATGTACATGATTATGCATACATGCTACAAGGAAACCAGTTTTGTACACACCTGTAACGAGACATCCTTCGCTTCACATTTCCCAAAGAATTTCACAAATTTCAGGAAGAAAATCACATTCAGGTTCTTGTTAACACTCTTTGAGCAAAAGGACACTGACAAGTCAAAACCCCTTAAAACAACTTGTTTCCCATGCTAATATTGTCAACTGACAAGATCAATATCTGCCTTGACAGAACCTCCTTCTATTTATTGAGTATACTGTTGCTGCCAAATTATGGACTATTACAGCCAAGGATAGAATGTAATTGATACCAATAAACAACCAAGATGTACAGATCTCAAGGTTAGAGTTTTCAAGAAAGAAAAAACACTATGTGCAATAGACACTACATGAGAATGTCCAATACATGTATGAAAAGATTTTTTCAATTAAAGCTATTAATAAACTTTTGTAAGAGCAGACTGGCAATGTAGTTAAATCATCCCTTTAATATTATAAATTAAATAAAATGAAAGGAAATTACTTTTATTAAGGAGATAGTGAACCTGGGTAAACTAGTTTGATAGGCCTCGTGAATTTGGCCAACACTTGGCTCTTAATATATGAGCTGTGGAAATAAGCAGGGTTGCTATATTTAATAAGTAACCAACAAGTCGCAAATTCAAAGTTTAAAAATGACGAAAAAATGCCCTTTAAGTTGTTATTTCATACATGTAAGTTCCTGACCAACACACTGTGAAATTACATCATGTTATACAAGCCAGCTTCTTCTAACTTCAATGCCAAGCCCTGACTGATTCAGGGAGCTGTCATTAGATCGGGATCTAATTTACAAGGTAAAAGATTGAGTTTGTATGCGTGTACAACTTGAAAATTACAAGTCCATGGAAGTCGTGTTTCCAGAGCCTCCAGTCCTTTCTGTTGCAGACCATTTGCAAAGAGGCTCTGGGAACTGATTAAGCCATCATTAAAGGTTTTGAAAGATCAACAAAAAATTTTTTCTTCCAGAAAAAAAGTAGCCTAGGATAAACTAAAGAAAGTCCAACAGCACTGTTGTCATTAATTAATATTGCTGTCACACTCTCAGTAGCTGATCATCTTCAACGCAGTTGCCAGCCACAACAGTCGGTTGCCAGTAGCAAGATTGTTTTAAGATGTACCGATAATGAACTATCACAATATGCCCTATATTTGAAGTCCTTCATCTGTATACCAGGCTGCTTTTCTGTTCTCGTACTAATGATCCAAAATGGCCAAATTATACTAGAAGACACATAATTTATGTAATGTACCATCACATCCATACATACACATAGATAAACTGATGTAACATAGATTTTAGAGGTCAACTGTCTTGGGATCAAACAACCTGCTGTTATATCCACACCAAATGCAGTGATAAACATGTACTACGTGAATCAGTTGACGTACATACATGTACCCTTTTGACCGAGGAATTAGACTATCACATTGCAAGAATTCTCGTCCATTGTTACCAGAAGTCATACTGCTTTAAACTGGCATGCACTTGTATAATCAAAACGTTTTTTCAGGTTTATCCTTATCAAGCATTAATAAAATTCACAAATTAAATGGCAACTCGGAAAATTAGAAAGGTCTCTACCCATCTACCAAAACCTGTATATACCTGTATTGAGCATATAACTATTTTAAGAGCACATATGATATTCACATGCACTCCTGAAATATTCTGAATTATATAAACCCCCATTCGTCCTTCACAGCAGAATAGTGATAACAGAAATCCTGGCACGTGAATAACAAGTATTGAGTGATACTAAAATAAGTGGTATTTTACGCCTTTAGATGCCAAAGCAAACTACCTTCTCAATACAAAAGCCGCAAAGACGACATATGTACTTAAAAAATCGTGAGCTTATATCTCTGTGGCATCCGCCAACAAACTTTTTAAGCTAAAGTGATTTCCTGCAAAACATTCCTTCGTCCTTTAAGCCCGGCGAATGACTTCCATTGTTATCTAGTAACAACCGTTTCTTTGAAGCATCTAAATGAGATAGCAAAATTATCTTTGCACAATGCAGCCAATATGGCAAAATTAAAGAAACAAAATAGGCCAATATCATCGCTCTAGAAACTATCTAAGCGGCAAAAAAAAAATAATAATAAATCGGCTGCGGCGATGAATGATGAATCGACCTCGAGCAATCATTCACAATTACCAATACAAAAAATTGACCTTCGCCTCCGCAATCTGCATTGATTGAATCGCGCAAAAATAAACACATTCTTGATCTTAGAATGTAATAACATTAGGCATCCTAACTACGTAGCGAAGAACTAAAAAATACAAATGACTCTGTGAAAGACACAATTAGACATTCCGGTTTCCGATGCAGGTTTTGCGTTTCGATAACTTTTGAAAGATGAAACCTTGTAAGCTTACGTTTCGGCCGGCGCCGGAAACTATGGAAGTTTTGCGTGAAGGAAATCAGAAAAGAATCCTTGAAAACACATCAAACAATCACTAAAGCCCACGTCTATTGTAAAATTTTATCCTTCAGACATTTACTACAGCCTTACCAGGACATGGGTTACCCACAATGAAGATTCAACAACCCACAATTAGCTCTCCCACTTGGTAACGTTCTAAGGGACATTTTGAAACGCATTCACCTCAAAATCAGTGTAAAATGCAGAATACGAGCACAAGTATTTGACCTAAAACAGCTTTTATAAACGCATTTGATAAGCTTACCTTTCTTTTCCCATTGTCGACAACTCATGTAATGAATTAACTGAAGAATATATCTCCTTCAAACAAGGTGCAAGAAACGCAAATTACAGACGCCATTTTCTGTGTTCATCGCAACGATCGTATCACTTACAACTCACGTGATTCAAATTATGCAAACTGATTGGTCAATTATTTCGTGACTTGACAATATGTACTATTTTCGTTGTGTTTACCTTTTTTGCCGCGAACTCGCAAATGACAATGTTGAGCAAACAACAAGATTCGATTTCATTGCAATAAACGAGCCAATTTTCTTGAGTCATTATTTTTACCTTTACGTCACGTTCATTCCCTTCATAGCTGGTAAGAGCTGGTTTTTCTAGCCACATTCTTCAGATTCCAGGCTCTTCAAAGTTCACTTCCGGTGATTTAAACTTCACTGGACCAATAAATTTCAAGACAAAGGATGAAAAAGAACCTTTGTGTTGTGCAAGAACAAAAGATAAAACAATTTTATGAAATGAAAATTCCCAACGCTGGTCCACAGCAAAAAACACAAAGAAAGGTTTAACATTTAACCGGAAATTATTATCCCCAAAAACTTTTCACAATCCCCGTCTAGTCAAAGACTATGAAAGTACTGAATTTAGAGCTAGGGAAGGAAAAGCGAAGCAGAAGATATCTACCGGAGACAAAGGAGGTCACAAAATCACTCAAAATCGATTAAATGTGTTAATTGTTCAATTATGGGAAATTTATCATTTATGAATTTTGCAAAGTGTCATTTTTGCAAAAGTACTGAACCGAGCGGTTTAAACAGAGAATTTTAATTTTTGTGTCTTTGATTCGGAGATACATGGTTTAGTTTTTTTCTTTATTTTAATTTTTTGCACTTGTTATGCCACATTAAATTGGCCCTTTGATTTATTTATCAGTACACTTATCTCTCTTTTTTAATTATTTATTTCATTTTATTTATTTATTCTTTTGGTCAGTCATTTCGTAGCTTTTAGCACCAAGATTCTGGCATATAGGTATTCAGTCTGCATTTAAAGTAAACGATTTAGCTTTCCCTGAATTTTTGAAGCCAAAGAGTGTGTACTTGCAACTTCCACTGCCGCAGAAATCTTCGCTAGATCTTGGACAAGTCTTCGGAATTGCACAGGTTATCTTCACAATTCTTAGAAAACCCAGCTTTAAGGGGTAAAAATCTAAAAATTGGCCGGTATTCAATGAGTCCTATAATCTGGCTGAGCTCCGTTCCGCGTAAGTCCGGCGCGCCGGTATTTTATGCGATTCCGGAAGCCATGAAAAATGTTAACCCCAAGTTAATCCAGAATAAATTCGATCAGGGTAGACAGAAAGAAATAGCCGAATAAGCTGAACAAGGAAAATCATTCTTCAGTTCAAGATCATCTGTGCTTCAAGCAGATAAATTTGTCGTGGCGCACGCAAGGCTCTTGTGTATCCTAAACGAAGGAGCAGTGGACCAGGGCCGTACGTAGCGGGGGGGCAGAGGGGGCAGCTGCACCCACCAGGAAACTCAATTTTTTTTCTAACATAGTGTTGGAGTTTGCTGAGCTATTTCTTGTAGCTATATTGGACCGAAATCACAAGAAAATCGACTAATTGGCTGAAAAAATATTCCTCCAATGTGAATTCCAAATAATTATTTTGGAAAATCTTTCGAGGCAAAAGCCAGTACGAGTTTTCTTATGAAAATAATGATTTTGTAATTCGGGCTGCCTAGTTCCCTAGTTCTCGTCAGGAGTGTTCCGTGTATTTCATTACTTGGAAGGAACAGAAAACTTTCACTCTACACCCGATGTAGCAGAACCCACCGTGACAGAGGAATTGGATTCCATATTCCAACCCTTTGGATTCCCGGCCAAAACCATCTGGCCCCAGTTGTTCAAAGAGCATACTGAACTTTATCCAGTGGATAAGTCTTTAGCCAGCGGATAAATTGTAATAGTTGGAGTACATTTGATCCGCTGGATAGCCATTCTGAATCCACTGGATCAGAAAGTTATCCATTCTTTGAACAGTGTTCTTTTTCATGGTGGCTCTTCGACTTATTATCCCACTCGTTTTCTGTACTAATTTAAGATGTCTCGATACAGTTTCTGAGGAACCATACCTCACTTTTAAAGCCGGCTATTTGGTAGTCTTCCCGCCCTGCTCCGACGAAGGCTAAAGGCTACTTTTGACGCGGGTGTGAACATTTGGCTCAACATACTTTCCGCAACGCTTTGTTGAAGCAAATGTTGGGGGCGTTTGAACAGATCGTTCAACATTGTCGAAAACGTAAAAAATGTTGAAAGCTTGGTGAAAGCGTTTTGAATCAAATTCAAATCGGTTTAAACTTTCCTTCAACATCCGAACAACATTTACTTCGTTCTCGAAAATGTTGAATGGTGTTGAAGCCGTTTGAACACTCCGCTCAACATTTGTCCAACATTCGGCCCAACATCCGTTCAACTTTTGTTGAAAGAATGTTGTTCAAATGTTGAAACCGTTTAGAAACGGGCCTTAACGCTCGGAAACGTGAGCACTCGAATCTCTTTATGGTGGCCAATTTACCTTTAGTTATCAACCCTGGCACCAGTTGTTCAAAGACCGGATAACTTTATCCGCTGGATAAGGCACTATTCAGGGTGTAAAATATACTTCACGTGAAACGTTGTCCAAGGTTTTCGTACACTCCCATACTCAACTGTGGTTAGAGTGTGCATATTCGCTTGTACAAGAGGAAATACTGAAATCTTTGCACAAATTGAAACTGACGGATAGCGACTTATCCACTGGATGGAGTTATCCGGCCTTTGAACAACTGGACCCTGTTGATAAACCAAACATTCGTTTCTACTCCGCCCCATGGCCACCGACGCACCTTCACAGTCGTTTTAGAAACTAGCCCCGTTATCCAGATGTAAAATTTACACCGGTTATTGGCTTTGGATTAAAGATGGTCAGGATTGATGTTTTGGCAAATCGATATTGCCATAAGGACGATAAACAGAAACCCTCGAAATCAGTAAAGTGTAAATTTTGCGCGATCCAGATTTGAAAAGCCGCCACCAAATTCTTAATAAACTATGGTATATGGCAAATCAAATGTACAAGGAAAAAAATGCATGTTTGATTTCAAATAAATCACTAAAACTTTCCAGAACTGAGTTTTTGTGTGGTAATTTAAGTTAATGAACCGTAAATAAACACTATTTTGATGAAGTGGCAAGAAAATCTTATCAATACGTGCCTTGAAGTCATCGTTTAAAGCTACCAAAGTTTTACTAATTTTCTCGGTTGTGATCCTGCGAACGTGGTTTTTTTTCTTTGGGATCATTTGCGCATTAAATTTTCCTGTTAACATTTGTATTTATACGCATTTTTAAACTCTCAGAAACTACTCGTTAGATTTTTGTAAGATCTTCTTCATGCATTTTTTGATGATGTGAATAACTTTACTCTTTAAGTGCAACTGAAGTTGATTTTCAGGAACATCAATTTAATTTAACGATGAACAGGGCATTTAACCTATGACGGAAATGTTTACGTCGCAAACTCGCTATTGGCAAGTCAGTATAGTAATACAATGTATATTGAAACCCGTGTGCACTATATTCCGCCCAATCTCTTACCCAGAGTCCTCAGGCTCTTTGGCCAAAGTGCCTGAGGACTCTGTGTACGAGATTGTATTCCGCTGGGTCCGATATATTTTGTTGTATAATACCATGCTAGTTTCTTCTGTTAAGTATTTACAATATAACTGAATCACGAAAGAGTGCCGTGCTCATTAACACGCAAACTATAATGTCGTTTTAGACGTCCTCTTCATCTTTCAATTTAAAAGTGTTCAATAAAATCAATTTTAACAAAACTTTAGGATAAAATTGTTCACAACATCAAGCATGCATGGAGAAGATCTTAACAAATCATCTAGCAGTTCCTGATATTTTTGCAAAAACGCACAAATTAATTTGAAAATTGTAAGAAAACTCTTAAGCAAGCAATTTATCAGAGATTGAACTCGTTTTCAAGCTTGCAACAGGGAAAATCAACCAGACTTTCATGACGTCAAACAGGCACGTTTTGCCAATATTTTCAAGTCATCTCTTGAGAGAGTTGTTTATTTTTCGTTCTATTTACATTTACCATAAAAAACGCTTCTACGATTTATTTAAAATCAAACACAGAACTTTTTTCATTTTTTTGTTTTTGTTTGCCATATACCATAATTCAAGATTTTGCTATTAGTTTCACGATTTACTGATTTCAAGAGTTTTTGTTTGTTGTCGTCATATAATAGAGGTTCTACTAAAATGTTAATCCTTACAACCCTCAATCCAAAAGCAACAACTAGTGTAACCACGAGCCCTAAAATACTGTATCGAAACCCCTTACACATTAACGAAGAAAACAGCATGGCCTTTACAGAAGCAGTGGAGCCTTATAAACGGGACCCTCCTGCGTTGTCAAAGTGCAGTCAAAGACGTATAAATTTATTAGCGGCCAATTATCTTCTAAGCAGAATTTACAGGTCAAGCCTTTCTTCCCAGCGTTAAGAGAAATTGGGGGGAAACAAAGAACTGCATATCATGCTGAAAATGACTTTAATTCACTTAGCCAGGTAATACGAGAATCTGCTAATATGAATACATTCAAGCGACATGCTTTTAATTTCTTAATATAATTAATGTATTTATTTATATATCTTGCTTTGTTTTCTTTTAATTTTATGTATTCATTTTAGTCTTAATCTTTGAGGTCCTTTTCGAAAACCACATTTTGTGAAAAAGTTTCCTCAATAAAGATGCTGATGATGATGATGATGATGATGATTATTATTATTATTATTATTTAAACCAAATGTTTATCTTTAGTGACAATGGTTTGACTTGTGATGACTCTTTCTTTTGTGTTACTTGAGCTAGTTTCCATGACTACGGAAAGAGACAATGCTATAAATGAGGCGAATATGATTATGGATTCGTCTATACCCCCAGCAATGAAGACATTGAAGTCTTGAAATTCAATTCATTTTATTCACACTTCCATAAAAAAGAAGACAGAAATAAATGGCTTTGGGAGAAGAGAACCTTTGGCGATGACGTGATCGATTCAGTCAACTGACGAATTGTTCATTTCAGGAATTTTTGCGTAGAGATATCGGGCACCCTGCATGTCATTAAGCTCACTGTGCTCTACTCGACCCCCACAAGTCTCTTGCGTTCTTATCGAAGCATTTTCTTTGTTTTCCCCTGTCCGATAAACTTTAATTTATTTTTATCAGCTTTTCCAACTATGGTTTTCACATCAATTTACAATACAAGTGGATTGCTGAGTCCAAACTCCGAACTTGAGCGGTTTCCAGATTTCAGAGCTTGATGATGATTCTGGATTCCAGGCCGCTGGATTCCATCAAAAATTTTGCGGCTCGCTTCCGGATTCTGGATTTTATTGCATTGGGCGGAATTCTTTCTCCTTTCAAGTTAATAGGGGATCAGTCGTGAAACTTTGGCCTGAAGACCTCGAAATGTTCAGGTTGTGAATATTCTTAGATTACCTGTATAGCGTATAACATTTCCGTTTTAGAATGTATTGGGGTATCATGCCATTACAAGTGCAGGAGCACAAGTGTTTGGTGTCCAGATCTGTATCGTGAGTTACATTGTGCACGTGCTCCATCACTTTTCATTGCAGCCAGCGAGATAGTGCAGGTTTTTATGGTTTTATTGGCTAGTTTTGCCTTTAGAGAAAGGAAGAATTTTATACGGTTTAGTTAAAAACGTATAATTGTATTGTATTTACAAATTTTCAACACACAAAATTATACATGATTCTTTTCAAAATCTCAGCCTCGGGTTTATTCTTAAAATATTCTTAAAATTTCGCAAATTTCAGCCCCGATATTCTTATAAAATAAATTTTTATAAAAAAAGAGTAAGGGGTAATTTATACGAACCGATTATCGGCCGTTCTTCATTTTTAGGGTTTTGCTAAATGTCTTTGAGGGCCGACGCATACTGTGTGTGGTGTTTTCATCAGATGTGGATTATTATCCGCAGTCTACAAGGGTCTTGATTGAAGCGAAACAAAACTGGATCGCTGACATTGGAATGGACGAATAGTTTCCGAACACCGTTTAATTGAACTTTTGAGAAAATGATCGTAGTTCTCCATCACAGAGCCACCTGATGGTTAAAAAAATCTTCCTTTGTCTCTGGTGACCCTGAATCTGCTTTTTCAGCATGGTCTCTACATGCATACAAGACAGTACGATGCATATGCTGGCTTAACTCGATCCTCACCAAGTAGGAATTAGCCTATTCGCTGAATCGAACCATATGAATTTTGGCTTTTGATTTGTTTGTTGTTTCATTACATAGGTTGCACTTAACTTGTATATCACTATTGTTATCTTCCCATATGAGTGAAACTGGCGAGAGTATCGCCCCCAACAACTTCAGGCCAATTTCTGTTTTGCCTGTGATCACCAAATTGATAGAAAGAATAGCTTTCGACCAGTTCTATGAGTATCTAATAGTGCACGATCTCCTAGTAGTCACTCAGTCTGGTTTTAGACCCCACACTCCACTCAAACTGCCCTTCTAGAAGCTACTAAGGAGTGGTACCTAAACATAGACAATGGTCTCATAAATGGAGTACTTTTTATCGACCTCAAAAAAGCTTTCGACAATTTGGATCACCGCATCTTACTGCAGAAACTTCAATTTTATGGAGTGGATTTCCATATTTTGAAGTGGTTTAGGTCGTATCTAACTAATCGTAAACAGAAAACCTTTGTAAATGGCCACATGTCAGACTGTTGCCCCATCATTTGCGGTGTCCCACAGGGATCGATCCTGGGACCTCTATCCTCAAGTGGTCCGGCAGATTTACAATCCAAGTTAAATAGCGACTTAGCTGAAATTCAGATCTGGCTACAAGCCAACTTAATCTTAATGTAAAAAAACAACAACAGCAACAATAACAAGAATTCTATTATTGGCAGCCAAAAGAAGTTGAGTTATTCAAACCACCAGTTTTGATGTAAAGATCGATGAACATTCCCTAGAAAGAGCTAAAACCTGTAAGTATCTTGGCATTGATTTGGATTAGGGCTTATCGTGGGACTCCCATATTGACAATACAGTCTGAAAAGCATCCGTCGCCTTTGGGGCTACCAAAAGTGTCAGGAACTTGGTTCTCCGTGAGACTCTTATTATAATCTATAAAGCTCTCATCCAACCATACTTTGATTATTGTAGCTCCGTCGTATGGGGCAGCATAGGTGTGTGTCAGTCCGAGAGATTCCAAAAACTGCAAAATCACTTTCTCTGACTTAAATGTTAGATCTTCCACTTTACCCGTAACCTCGGTTCAAAGCAACTAGCAATTGTTGTAAATCTGTCTCTGACACAGTTCTAAACCTTAACTTTAAATATTCTCAAGAAAGAAACGAAGTGAAAACTGTCCAACATGTGCTCTCGCACTGAACTCAAACATGGCAACCAAAACAGTCTGCGGGGGGCCCAAGTAAAACAGTCAGGGAACCAGATTTCCATGGGGTCCCTAGTCAATAACATTACAACATCTGCCCTCAAACAGGAGTCAATGAGTCTTTCTGGCTTTTTGACTTGCCGTCCAGATCTTGTTGTAATGGTCGACCTGTGTGCACCTGTTGTGAATTTGATTGGTACTTCTGCTTCCGTGGATGCCGGTTGGTCAGTTTCAGGCAAATGTGGACTCCATGGTGAGTCATGTATTGTTGGAACTACAGGATCACGCAGCCGTTGGGTGCATGGGCTGATCATTTGTAACTGAGATGACCTGTCTCCTATTTCTTCTGTAAATACGTCCTTGGTCATCTTCCAAGAGGTATGACCTTGGCAACACTTCTGCTTTGCGTCATTCTTGCCCTCTGTTTGGACGAATTCGCACCAACTGGAGGCAAATCCTTGCCTTGGTTTGTCATAATTCCTCTTGGAAATGTTCTGGAGAAGTTTGAGGGCTTCAACAATTTTATCAGGGTCAACAGCTTGTGGTAGTAAGAGACGTCTATGGGTCCCGATCATTGTCAGTGCGTGTTCGACGACTCATCAGCAACTGTACAGGTGATAAACCTATATATTGAAAAGGTGTATTGCGATACTTGAGCAGGCCTTCAAATGGGTCTTTGTGGTCTGCTGCAGCCTTCTTTGGGATACGTTTCGCAGCTTGTACTGCCCTCTCAGCTGCACCGTTCGATTGAGGATACTCTGGTGAGATTGTAGTATAGTGGAATCCCCACTCTTGGGCAAATTCTTTGAACTAATGTGCCTGTCACTATTTCTGGTATTGCGGTACTGCGAGTCATTATCACTAACAACCTCGTCTGGGATTCCAAACCTTGCACATAACTTCTTCAGGTTGTTGATGACACAGGTGGCAGGTTTCTGGTGAGGTAGCTCTACTTCAAAGTACTTTGAATAGAAATCAGTGACCAATAGGTCACTCTCTCTGCTATTTGTTGCGAAAAGCGTTACAAATAGGGCAGGAGCTGACTTTGCCTTTGATTTGAGCTGTCATTGAAGGCCAGAAAACACAGTCTCTTACAAAACAAATACTTTTGTTTTCTCCTAAGTGTGCTCCATGAATTTCATCCAACACTTCGGCTCGCAATGGTCTTGGGACAACTAGTCGGTCAGATTGGAAGAGCAGCTCATCTTCTACGCTTAGCTCTTCTCTGAAGCTCCAGTACTCCCTGGCAAGCTCATCAACTTGCTCTTTTTCTGAACGTAAGCCTTTCATGACATACTCCATCACCACTCGTGAAGTCTCATCTGTGCAAGAAGTGTCTTAAAATCTCTTCCGTGTACTTCTTTCAAATCCAAGTTCCTCAATAAGATTCACTCCGATGACATCTTCAGGTTCACTAACTGGGTCGGTATCAGTAAGAGGTGCTCTGCTAAGGCAGTCTGAGATGACTTGTTTCTTCCCAGGAACATAAAGAACATCCAGGTCATACTTGGTAAGTTTTAGCAGCATTCTTTGTAGCCTGGGAGGAGCAGCATTCAACGGTTTCTTGGATATGGCCTCCAACGGCCTTAGATGGTGGAATGTTCATGTCTCTATCTTTGGCTTTCCTTTTGTCAACAACTAGCATAGATGACACCCAAGGTGTATGTTCCTCCACTTTGACAATAATACCATCTTCTTCCATCTCTTTGAGTTTTTCTTGTGCTGGCTCTAGAAGAGCAATCGGTATTTTCCTCGGTGGGTGGGACTACTGGAGGTACTGAAGGATCAATCTCCAAATGCACTTTTGTTGGCAGTTTACCAGGCTTGTCACTGAAACAGTCTTGATATTCACGCAGTACAGGGTCAGTCTCGAAAATACTCTGGTCTTCATCTTGTCTTGATGTTTCTGAATTCACGACTTGAGGCTCAGGTGTATCTATTAATTGAAGATTCATAAACTTAATCACTTCCAGATCCAGGCAGGCATCCCAACCCAACGGTGGTGTGAAGTCGCCTTCCACAACAAGGTACAATACATCCAGTTTTTGGTCCTTGTACTGAGTCGGAAGAGACACAGAGCCCTTTGGGTGTATGTGTTTCTTTGCAAGCCAGCCTTTAAGAGGTTGGTGAATCTTTTGTAGAGGTTTCTTAGTGATTTGCGTGTAAAAGTTGTAGAGGATAATTGTGGCTTCTGCACCTGTGTCTGCCTTGATTCGAAAGTCTCTTCCTGCAATCTTGAGAGTAATCAAGCTTTTGTTTCTCTTTCCGTTGTCAGAAACAGTTCCCAGTTAAACAGATCCAAAATATGTGTGCGTATCCTCACTCTTGCGCGTGAATCTCTTTCGGCCATCAGGACACGATTTGTCACCTTTTCCGTACCTTCGTGCAATTCGTTCACTTCTCAAAAAGCGCCCACGTCTGACACCATGTTGTAAATCTGTGTCTAACACAGTTCTAAACCTTAACTTTAAATATTCTCAAGAAAGAAACGAAGTGAAAACTGTCCAACACGTGCTTTCGCACTGAACTCAAACATGGCCACCAAAACAGTCTGCGGGGTGGCACAAGAAAACAGTCAGGGAACCAGAATCCCGTGGGGTCCCTAGTCAATAACATCACAGCAGCATTCATTATGTTTAAGGCTCTCCATAATCTTTCTCCGACTCGTTTAAATACTATCTTTAAAGCTGCATCCAGTGGTCACTCACACAATCTAAGAAATTCAAAATACAACCTTTTCGTTCCTAGACCGAGTACTGAAGCAAGTTTTCAAAATCGTGGTTCTGTTCTCTGGAACAGCTTGCCTTTGAGGGCTAAGACACAACGCACTCTTAGCTCTTTTAAATCGTGCATTTAATTTAGAATTTAATTATAGTTAATAAAGGATAGTTTTTATAGCTTTTAGTATGATCTTGTACAAATAATTTATTTAGTTAGATAATTTAATTAGTTAAGTAATTCATCAAAACACGCGGCTCGATGGAAGAGCATGTAAATATGAATTGATACCGTGTATAAATAAAGTTTACCTATCTGCAAGACGTTTCCATGCCTTACCTTGCTGTGCTGCTTATTTATAAAGTTCAGTTTGAAAAGGTATCGAAGGCAGCAGCTCATATTACTAGTTTCCGTATCTGTCAATCCACTGTTAACAGGACTCGACTCAAGCAACAAAGACGGCGCAGGTAACGAAAACATTACTGGAAAATAAAAATTCATCGTTGCTTAACCTTCCTTTTCACCTATCCATTCGTGCGTCCATCTATTCGAATTTATTCATGCGCATGAGCTCAACTCAACTTGTCTGTCAGTGTCCATTCAGCTAAGTTGGAGTATTTTTAAGTCGGGTGGCCCACAAGAAGAACCTACTCCTGCTAACTCAACTTGGCTTCAACTTTTACAAACGATCGAGAAAACAAGTGGAAATTAAAAAGCGGCGGTTTGCAACTTAAACTATCCAAGGCATGCCGTTCTTTTGTTGGCTTGGTCGCAAAGATAAGCGAATTTTACGCTCTATTAAATTATGGTTTATACTCTACTGTAATCTCGTACCCAGATCTCATTGCAGGTTTGGAAATGTTAAAATGTGATCTGGGTACGAGATTAGACACCACTTCCATCACAAGCGCCGGTAACAAAACTCAATGACGTTATGCGGGCGTCAATATGTCCGCTACATCCCTGAATCAAAACGTGACTTTTTTATTTTCCATAAACCTTATTCCAAAATGTCTTCCATTTTAATATTCTTTTGTTTGCATTCAAATTAGCCCTTCTTGCCTCGTTCAAAGTAAAATATTCTTTTGAACTTTGAGCTTAAGAACGAGGTAAGGAGGGCTTATTTGAATATCAACAAAAAGATATCAAAATGGTAACCATTTTGGAATAAGGTCTATTGTATAATATAAAAATAGAAAAGTGTTTATGAACAAACTTTGGCGGTTTCCTATAAACAGACAAATTGTAATTTAAACTATGAACGACGTCTGTTGGAATTAAAACGGAACGGTAGTTTCGAATGTAGTGTTCCATTTTGGCAATCGCACGAGATCATTCAAAGTGTTTTTTTCAACCACTTTTACGATTATAAAGTCGTGATCGCATATGTGACTGCGGCCAGACATCGTGCAAATGCAAAGATGGTTAGTCTCTATAAAATATCTGTCCAGAAGTTCCAAGCCGCCTAGCCTAAATTGTGATGAAAAACAGGAATTTTATTTGTATCACACGTGAGCGCGACAAAAGCTATGTCGTTTATCAATTAACTTGAAGGAGTTTGGAGGGACCAACTTCTTCACTTGTTTCTATTTAATATTTTTTGAATAACTTATTGCGAGTGGATAATTTTCTTTATTCCAATGTTTGCAAGCGCAGGGTTAAAAGATGATAATAATTTGTCTTTTAAACTTTGAGTGGAATCGGACTGAGACAAGAGTAAAACGTGTAAGCTTGTGTATCCTTGCTTTAGAGATGCAACTCAAAGTAAGTAGATAAAGAACCAGGTCCACTCAAGAGGATAGGGAACTCAAGGTTTGAGTACGAGTGCGACTTTGAATTGCAATTCAGTTACTTGGAGAACAAAAGGAAAACGTGTTGCCCGAGGCAATAACAGGCAGCTTGCCAAGCTTCTTGCGGAATGGTTAATGAACTAGAAAATGGCCGGTATAAGAAACATTTAACTGACAAGCGCGAGCGAAGAAATCTGTGAAACGAAAAGCGCGGACTTTCCAAACTGCTTGTTGGTATTAGCTTTCTAAGCTTTCTTTCGTTGATGCACTTTCATGCACCAAACAATGTGATTTTTTCTTTTTCTCAAGATTCTAAACGTTTTTATCGTCTGACTGATTATGGAAATTTACACAAATTTACTATTTAAAGCTTACATTGTCTACTTAAATTGTGGAACTTCCGTCACGACCGGAACCTCTTGCTATGGGACGGATTGAAAACTGTACTTAAGTTCTTCCCGAATTCCTTTTTCTTTCAGTAACTTTTCTAGCCGTGCAGCTAACCGTGCAGCTAGCCAACTAGCTAGCCGTGGAGACTTCTTCAAATATAGAACTTTTTACTTCCAGTACCTCATGCTTTGGAGGCAAACTGTACTTTTACCTCTTGCCGAGGGCCTTACTTTGATAACTTGTCTTGTGCGCTAGCCGTACACATGGTGTGAAATATTTCATGCGGCCTTTTGTCGAATCGGTTTTTTTTTATGTCACAAGAGACTTGTATTTCCCCCAATCCAACATTTAACTTTTGAATTGAATGAATTTATCTGCGCTGAATTTGTTATTTACACAAATGTACTATTTAAAGCTTACATTGTTTACCTAATAAGGACTTCTGGTACTTCCGGTATACCTCTTGCATGCTGTATTGCTGTTTGGCGTAAACTGTACCTAAGTTCTTGCCGACTGCCTTAGTTTAGTCACTTTTCTTCTGCGCTTGCCCTGAAGATGGCTTGAAATATTTCAGATGAGTTTTGTTTTTCATCAGCGAACTTAGCTGTATGTAGGTTACACGCGTCAATGTTGTATGGATGCAATGCAAGGGCGTGTAGCCATTGGATTCTAGACGAATGTAGTCGATAAGCTGTTTTGGTCTGTAAATATTTTTTTCTGTCTTCCATGTTTGATACATTTGTTTATCGTTTGCATGAAGGAACTTTGTTTGCTAGGTCATTCGTCTTTGCTTCATTACAAAACCTAAAACTATCCAGACCTGTTTCTAGGTTCTCCAAAGCTGTTGGTAAACAACGAAAAGGAGCGAGAGTTCTGGGGATACGACCGCTCTGAAATTTGAAAGTCGTACTTGTATTCAACCTCGTACTCGTACTATGATCTGAAGATCCCTTTTATCAGCTTAGCGACGGTGCGTCTGTCCCGTTTTGGTTGTACGTGAGAAATGTGGAGAGCACGAGAAAAACGTGTTGCCCGAGGCAATAACAGAGAGCTTGCCATGTTAAGATTACATTGTTTACCTAAAAATAACTTCTAGTAATCCCGGTACTTCTTGCATATTATTGGACATTAACCTGGGTCGTACCTAGGAGTTTTTGTCTTGGGGGTTGGGGGGCCAACTCCGCACACCCCTCACAAGGGTCTTCCGTATACAGACAGGGTTTGTAATTGGACGTTTGTTTTTACCCCTACACGGAAAGCTGCCTCTAAAACCTTTCAAGAAAAAACACACACACACACACACACACTGATGCTTTTTGTCTTAAATGTCATGACTTTTTTATGGCATCAACACCTCGCTTAGCTTGAACCAAACATTGACTCTCATTTAATGGTAAATTTAAAACACAGTCGATGCACACTTCTGTTAACAAAGGGAGAAAATCACTGAGCTCTCACAATTCAAACGCACTATAACAGTGGAGCGAAGCATTTGCAAAAACACAGTCGTGATTTACGGACTATTCAACACTTATGTTACTGTCACATGTTGCATAGCTCTATAACACGCTACAACGATTACCAGAGAACCTAAAAACCAAATAGCAGTGGCAAGAAACACAGCACCTTGAGACAACAACTTATAGCCGGGCCCGGCGTTACAACAACTACAGAAAGCTCATTGCACAATACAAGCAATGATTAATTCCTGTCCTAGAAATTACACAAATCTCAACAAGCAAGGGAGTTCTTGAAAACTATAACGCACGTAAACGAGCCAAACCAAATCCAGCTGAAATGCCCTATGTGGCATAAAAACAGCATCGTTGAACACAAAGAATAAGTCAGAGGTCATATTCAAAATGAAAAGAATTCAAAATTAGTTAAGTAATTGATCAAAATACACGGCTCGATCGAAGAGCATGTAAATATGAATTAAATTGATACCGTGCACAAATAAAGTGTACCTATCTACAAGACTTTTCCATGCCTTACCTTACTGTGCTGCTTATTTATAATTAAAAACAGGAATTTTATTTGTATCACACGTGAGCGCGCCAAGAGCTATGTCATCTAACAATTAACTTGAAGGAGTTTGGAGTGAACAACTTCTTCACTTGTTCAACTATTCAATAATTTTTTTAAATAACTTATTGCGAGTGGATAATTTTTTTTTATTCCAATGTTTGGAAGCGTAGGGTTAAAAAATGATAATAATTGTCTTTTAAACTTTGAGTGGAATCGAACTAAGACAAGAGTGAAACATTTATTGTTTTAAAATTACCAGAGTCAGCTTTAATAAGGTTCCACATTGTAAGCTTGTGTACCCTTGATTTGAAGATCCAACCCAAACTTTAAGTAGACAAAGAACCAGATCCACTCAAGAGGATAGGGCACTCAATGTTTGAGTACGAGTACGACTTTGAATTGCAATTCAGTTTCTTGGAGAACAAAAAGAAAACGTGTTGCCCGAGGCAATAACAGGCAGCTTGCCAAGCTTCTCGCGGAATGGTTTATGGACTAGAAAACGGCCGTTATAAGAAACATTTAACAAGCCGCGAGCGAAGAAATCTGTGAAACGAAAACCGGACTTTCCAAACTGCTCGTTACTATTAGCTTTCAAAGCTTTCTTTCGTTGATGGACTTTTATGATTTTTCTTTTTCTCTCAAGATTCTAAACGTTTTTATCGTCTGACTGATTATGGAAATTTACACAAATTTGCTATTTAAGCTTACATTGTCTATCTAATAAGAACTTCTGGTACTTCTGGTTTACCTCTTGCATGCTGTATTGCTGTTTGGCGTTAGCTGTACTTAAGTTCTTGCCGACTGCCTTAGTTTAGTAACTTTTCTTCTGCGCTTGCCCTGAAGATGGCTTGAAATATTTCAGATGAGTTTTGTTTTTCATCAGCGAACTTAGCTGTATGTAGGTTACACGCGTCAATGTTGAATGGTTGCAATGCAAGGGCGTATAGCCATTGGATTCTAGACGAATGTAGTCGATAAGCTGTTTTGGTCTGTAAATATTTTTTTCTGTCTTCCATGTTTGATACATTTGTTGAACTTTGTTTGCTAGGTCATTCGTCTTTCCTTCATTGCAAACCCTAAAACCATCCTATTTCTAGGTTCTCCTAAGCTGTTGGTAAACAATGAGAAGGAGCGAGAGTTCTGGGGATATGACCGCTCTGAAATTTGAAAGTCGTACTTGTATTCAATCTCGTACTCGTATTATGATCTGAAAGTCCCTTTTATCAGCTTAGCGACTGTGCGTCTGTCCCGTTTTGGTTGTACGTGAGAAATGACTGCCTTCTGAGCTAGCCGTGCAGACTTCTTGAAATATTTCATGCCGCTGTTTGGATCGTTTTCTTCTGCGGGAGACTTGTTCACCCTCCAATGATTTAATTTCTGCATTGCGTAGCGACGGTGCGTCGGTCGTGTTTTGGTTGTACGTGAGAAATGTGGAGAGCACCAGAGAAACGTGTTGCCCGAGGCAATAACAGAGAGCTTTCCAAGCTTTTTGAATGGTCCTAGTTTTTTTTCTTTTTCAATTTTATAACGTGGCTCTAGAAAACGGGGTAAGAAACAAACAAGCCGCGAGCGACGAAATCTGTGAAATGAAAAGCAGGCTCTTCCAAACTGTTTGCTGCTGTTAGCTTTCTAAGCTCTCTTTCCTAGATGGGCTTTCATGCACCAAACTATTTAAAATTTTCTTTTTCTCGAGAATCTAAACTTTTTATCGTCTGAATGATTATGGAAATTTACACAAATTAACTATTTTAAACTTACATTGTTTACCTAAAATGAGTTCTGTGATCTGAAGGTTTCTTTTATCAGCTTAGCGACGGTGCGTCTGTGAAGAGTACGAGAAAACGTGTTGCCCGAGGCAATAACAGAGAGCTTGCCAAGCTTTTTGAATGGTTCTTTTTTTCTTTTTTTTTTTTTTTTATAACGTAGCTACTAGAAAACGGGGTAAGAAACAAACAAGGAGCGAGCAAGGTGAAATCTGTGAAATAAAAAGAGGGCTTTCCCAACTGTTCGTTTCTATTAGCTTTCTAAGCTCTCTTTCGTAGCTGGACTTTTATGCACTAAACCATTTGATTTTTCTTTTCCTCAAGATTCTAAACGTTTTTATTGCCTGACAGATTATGGAAATTCACACAAATTTGCTATTTTAAGCTTACGCTGTTTACCAAAAAAAGAAATTCCAATAATTCCAATACCTCATGCTATTTGACGTCACTAGACTGTACTTAAGTTCTTGCCGACTGCCTTAGTTTAGTAACTTGTCTTCTCAGCTAGCCGTGCAGACTTCTTGAAATATTTCATGCCGCTGCCGTTTGGATCGTTTTCTTCTGCAGGAGACTTGTTTTCCCTCAAACGATTTAACTTCTGCATTGACTGAATTTACTTGCACCGTAATTGTTGTTCATCTTTAAGGTACGTCAGATGAGTTTTACTTTTCCATGAGCAAGCTTCGCTGCTTGTAGCTTACACATGTCAATGTTTGCAATGCAAGGGCGTGTAGCCATTAAATTCTTTTGGACAAATTTCCAAGCTATGTGACAACATTTGTTGGCAGCTGAAGAGCGAGTGGAAGACGAGTTCAGTCGATAAGCTTTTTTCGTCCTTTTTAAAACATTTTTCCTATCTTTCTCTGTTGATACATTTGATTACCGTCAGCGCGAAGGAACTTTGTTCGCAATGTAACTCTACTTGCCTTCATTGCTAGCTGTGCACTAGGCGTGAAATTATTGTACCCGCACTATTTGTCGATCGTCTTTTTCTACGAGGAACTTGTATTCTCTTCCAAAAAAAATCAAAAACATTTAACCTTTGCATTGACTGAAATTACTTGCACCTAATTGCTGTTCATTTTGAGGTAAGTCAGATGAGTTTTGCCTAACATCGGCAAGCTTAGCTTTATGTAGCTTACACAACGTCAATATTTTGTGGATGCAGTGAAAGGGTGTGTAGCCATTGGATTCTATTGGACAAAATTTACAAGCTATGTTACAACATTTTTTGGCAGCTAAAGAACGACAGGAACATGAGTTTAGTGGATAAGCTTCCATCAATTTTTTTTTCTATCTTCTTCGATTGACGTTGATACATTTCGAATTATCGTTTGCACGAAGGAACTTTGTTTGCTAGCTAGGTCATTCGTCTTGCCTTCGTTGCAAAAACTAAAACAATTTCGCATCTAGGGTCGCATTATCTGCTGGTAAGCAACGGGAAAGAGCGAGACTTCTGGGGATATGACCGCTCTGAAATTTGAAACTCGTACTTGTACTCATTCTCGTTCCCGTACTCTGATCTTAAGTTCCCTTTTATCAGCTTAGCGACGGTGCGTCTGTTCCGTTTTGGTTGTACGTGAGAAATGTGGAGAGCAAGAGAAAAACGTGTTGCCCGAGGCAATAACAGGCAGCTTGCCAAGCTTCTCGCGGAATGGTTCATGGACTAGGAAACGGCCAGTATAAGAAACAAACAAGCCGTGAGCGAAGAAATCTTTGAAACGAAAACCGGACTTTCCAAACTGCTCGTTGCAATCTGAGCTATCTAAGCTTTCTTTCAATGATGCACTTTTATGCACCAAACCATGTGATTTTTTCTTTTTCTCACGATTCTAAACGTCTTTATCGTCTGACTGATTATGGAAATTTACACAAATGCACTATTTGAAGCTTACATCGTGTCCGAATAAGAACTTCTGGTACTTCTGGTATACCTCTTGCATGCTGTTTTGCTGTTTGGCGTTAGGTGTACTTAAGTTCTTGCCGACTGCCTTAGTTTAGTCACTTTCCTTCTGCGCTTGTCGTGCAGATGGTTTGAAATATTTTAGATCAGTGAGTTGGTTTTTCATCGGCGAACTTAGATGTACGTAGGTTAAACGCGTCAATGTTGTATGGATGCAATGCAAGGGCGTGTAGCTATTGGACTCTAGACGAATGTAGCGATAAGCTGTTTTGGTCTGTAAATATTTTTTTCTGTCTTTCATGTTTTATACATTTGTTTATCGTTTGCACGAAGGAACTTTGTTTGCTAGGTCATTCGTCTTGCCTTTATTGCAAAACCTAAAATTATCCTGCTTCTAGGTTCTCCTAAGCTGTTGGTAAACAACGGGAAGGAGCGAGAGTTCTGGTGATATGACTGCCCTCAAACTTGAAAGTCGTACTTGTATTCACTCTCGTACTCGTATTATGATCTGAAGGTCCCTTTTATCAGCTTAGCGACGGTGCGTCTGTCCCGTTTTCGTTGTGCGTGAGAAATGTGCAGAGCACGAGAAAACGTGTTGCCCGAGGCAATAACAGAGAGCTTGCCAAGCTTTTTGAATGGTCCTTGTTTTTTTTTTTTTATATATATATGTATATATATAACGTAGCTCTAGAAAACGGGATGAGAAACAAACGAGCCACGAGCGACGAAATTTGTGAAATGAAAAGCGGGCTCTCTCAAATTGTTCGCTGCTGTTAGCTTTCTAAGCTCTCTTTCTTAGACGGACTTGCATGCAGGAATCCATTTAAATTTTCTTCTTCTCAAGAATCTAAGCTTTTTTATCGTCTGAATGATTATGGAAATTTACACAAATTTATTATTTTAAGATTACATTGTTTACCCAAAAATGACTTCTCAGTTCTCTGATCTGAAGATCCCTTTAATCAGCTTAGCGACGGTGCGTCTGTCCCGTTTTGGTTGTACGTGACAAATGTGAAGAGCAAGAGAAAACGTGTTGCCTGAAGCAATAACAGAGAGCTTGCCAAGCTTTTTGAATGGTCCTTGTTTCTTTTTTTTATAACGTAGCTATTAGAAGACGGGGTAAGAAACCAACAAGCCGCGAGCAAGAAAATCTGTTAAATAAAAAGCGGGCTTTCCCAACTGTTCGTTTCCGTTAGCTTTCTAAGTTCTCTTTCCTAGCTGGACGTTTATGCACCAAACCATTTGATTTTTCTTTTCCTCAAGGTTCTAAACGTTTTTAAATATTGCCTGACTGATTAAGGAAATTCATACAAATTTGCTATTTTAAGCTTACACTGTTTACCAAAAAACAAACTTCTTATAATTCCAATACCTCATGCTATTTGACGTAAAAAGTATTTAAGTTCTTGCCGACTGCCTTAGTTTAGTCACTTGTCTTCTGAGCTAGCCGTGAAGACTTCTTGTAATATTTTATGCCGCTGTTTGGATCGTTTTCTTCTGCAGGAGACTCCAGGAGACTTGTTTTCCCTCCAACTACTTAACTGCTTCTGGTATTGACTGAATTTACTTGCACCGTAATTGTTGTTCATCTTTAAGGTACGTCAGATGAGTTTTACTTTTCCATCGGCAAGATTCGCTGTTTGTAGCTTATAAATGTCAATGTTTGCAATGCTAAGGGCGTGTAGCAATTGGATTCTTTTGGACAAATTTACAAGCTATGTGACATTTGTTGGCAGCTGAAGAGCGAGTGGAAAACGAGTTCAGTCGATAAGCTTTTTTAGTCCTTCTTTAAATTTTTTTTCTATCTTTCTCGGTTGATACATTTGATTATCTTTAGCACGAAGGAACTTTGTTCGCAATATAACTCTACTTGCCTTCATTGCTGGCTGTGCACAAGGCGTGAAATATTTCATGCCCGCACTATTTGTCGAATCGTCTTTTTCTACAAGAAACTTTTTTTTTCTTCCAAAAAAAAACATTTAACTTTTGCATTGACTGAAATAACTTGCATCTAATCGCTGTTCATTTTAAGGTGCGTCAAATGAGGTTTGCTCAACATCGGCAAGCTTAATTTTATGTAGCTTACACAACGGTGCGGAGCGATTGGATCCTATTGGACAAATTTATATGAAATGTTACAAGATCTGTCGGGGGCTAAAGAGTGAGAGGAAGACGAGTGTAGTGGATAAGCTTTTTTCGTACATAAATTTTTTTCCTCTCTTCCTCGTTTGTCGTTGATAGATTTCGAATTATCGTTTGCACGAAAGAACTTTGTTTGCTAGCTAGAGCATTCGTCTTGCTTTCGTTGCAAAAACTAAAATAATCTCGTATCTAGGGTCGCATTATCTGCTGGTAAACAACCGGAAAGAGCGAGAGTTCTGGGGATACGAGTACTCTGAAATTTTAATAGTCGTACTTGTATTCAATGTCGTACTCGTACTCTCATCTGAAGGTCCCTTTTATCAGCTTAGCGACGGTGCGTTTGTCCCGTTTTGGTTGTGAGAAACGTGGAGAGCACGAGAGAAACGTGCTGCCTGAGGCAATAACAGAGAGCTAATGCAAAGCTTACATTGTTTACCTAAAAATAGCTAGTTGATGGCTAATGTTATTGGACATTAACTGTACTAAAGTTTTTACCGAGCCCCTTTTTCTAGTAACTTTGCTTCTGAGGCAGCCGTATAGACGGCTTGAAATATTTCATGCCGCCATTTGTCGAATCGTCTTTTCCTTCGAGAGAGTTCTATTTGCTCTAATCCAGCATTTGCCTTTTGTATTTACTGAATTCACTTGCACCGTAATTGTTGTTCATCTTTATTAAGGTACGTCATATGAGTTTACTTTTTCATTGGTGAGATTAGCTGTATGTAGCTTACACACTGCACATTAATGTTTTATGGATGCAAAGCAAGGGCGTGTAGCCCGTAAATATTTTTATGTCTTCCTCGGTTAACGTTGATACCTCGTTTATCGTTTGCACGAAGGAACTTTGTTTGCTAGGTCATTTCTCTTGCCTTCGTTGCAAAAACTAAAACAATCTTAGTTTAGTAAGTTGTCTTCGGCGCTAGCCTTGAATACGGTGTGAAATATATTATGCCGTTATCTGTCTAATGGTCTTTTTCTACAAGAGACTTGAATTTTCTACAATCAAACACTTAACTTTTGCGTTGATTGAATTTACTTGTACGTGCACCGTAATTGTTGTTCATCTTGTTAAGGTACGTCAGATGGGTTAACTTTTCTATCGGCAAGCTTAGCTCGGCTGCATGTAGGTTACACACATCAATGTGTTATGGATGCATTGCAAGGGCGTTTAGTCATTTTACAGGCTATGTTATGCCACCTTTTGGCAGCTAAAGAGCGAGTGGAAGACGGGTGCAGTCCACAAGCTGTCGACAAGTTGTCTGTTAACATTTTTTTCTGTCTTCCTCGGGTGATACATTTGATGGCTCGCAACAGTTTTTCTGGCATCCCAAGAGGTGGATCTTTTCAAATATATATATTTCTCATCTAAGGCCTGCTTCGATTTTCATCATACTACACCACCTTTTCAACCAACAACAGCAACAGGTGTTACCATAGCAGCGGTGACGCAAAACACTTCATTTTAAACAACTTCGAGTATCTCGAAATCTAGCTAGTCAGACACTTAAAAACGAAACTTTCGGGATTTAAACTACTCACCCTAGACAACTTGAAGGCAAAATTAGAAAAAAAGTGAATTCAAGTCATTCTTATGGGCAAATTATGTTAAAAACGCAAGAAAAATAATTAGTATATACCGCACAAGTGAATAGTACTTTTCGCGCGCGCTGATTGGTTAGCTCGGAGGTGATTAGCCAAGTACTATTCACCTCCGAGCAACCGAAGAGAAACAAGATGGCTTCCCGTTTCGCCACGGTTACTTAAGAGGAAATTATTTCAATAAACGAGGCGGCTGTTGAAAAAAACAAAACAAAAAAAAGGCAACAAAGTTTGGTTTGACGGCATTAAATGATAAGTTATTTAATCTTTTCAACCTCATTTTCCAGGGCGAAAAAATGAAAATTCAATACCTAGTTTACGAAAACTGCCGAGCACTAAAATTACAATAAAAACAATAAAGCATCTAATATTTTTCAGCATGGTTTCAACAACAAGGCGAATTTCACAGAAAAATTGAAGAATTGACACTGTACGAACTAAAAAAGTGTCTCCGAAAGTTTTAATTGTCTGCAAGAAAGCGAGACGGAACTTTCTACAATAAGAAATCGCTTACCGCGTGGCTCACGAGATTTTAAAATTTTATACCATTTGTCGGCATATTGTCAGATATAAAATAATTTTTGGGTCCACTAGTTATTCAGCTTGTGTGGTATATACTAAAACAATTATTCACCACAGTGTCGGTGTCGGTGAAAGTGATGGATATTTACCTCGCCGCTTCGCGGCTCGGTAAATATTCATCACTATTCACCTCCACTTCGGTGAATAATTGTTAATTAAACTTGATATAACTTCTCATTGCTGTTCAAACATCTTTTATCACAGCAAAACATTCTAAAACTACCTTGGGCTTCATAGGTCGTTGCGATGTGAAGTTATTTGTGTTTTAAAACGGCTAAAATAAGTCGAAAAGCTTGTAATTTGCATAAATCAAAATATTTCGAAATTGTCCTTACATATTTTACTTTTCAATTGTGAGGCGTTTGAATAATAATTCGTCTTGATTTTTGCGCAAGTTTTAGGTTTATGAACCATTTCGGGTGTTAGATAAGACGGCTGAAACTCGGCCACTGAAGTTTCAGTCGCTGTTCTCTTTCTCTGAACATAAGTTATATTTTGTTTTGCCTGGTATTTTCCGGCTACTATTCTAGTGCAATGAATATTTATGTTTATTATTTAGGTGGCGTAGTATGATGGAAATCGAAGCAAGCCTTCCGTGCGAAATATTGATTTCAAAAGATCCACACCAATGCCCGAAAACTGTTGCGAGCCTCCTTAATTTATTGAATTCAATTCGGCTCATGTGAAGTACGGCGTCTGAAACGGGCTTTAACTTACCCTGGGATTGTTTAGTGGAATGATCTACCAGATGAGGCTATGGCTAAACCATCTCCATTGATGAAAAATAGCTTTTGAGAACATTTCTATCATTAAGCACTATTTCGCTAGACCTGATTAGGTTGGATTAGTTTAGCTTCTGCTCTGTCAAGGTTTCTTATTAACAAGACTCTCCGGAAGAGCATTTTGTACTGATTAATGTGATGATGTGAATGTTACTTACAGGTTGCCAAACATGCCTATGTTGAAGTTTCATTGCCAATCCGTCAAGCTAAGCTCGGAATCACGCACACCACCTTTTCAACGATTTTCCTATGGAGTGGGCCACGTGTTAAATGATATAATGCGACAGCTGCTTTTTTCATTCCGTCTGGTTTTCTTAATGGAAGTGCTCAGCATCTCTGCGGCTGATTCTGGCTGGTTAATTCTTCAAAAAAGAATGGTTCACGTACTGATGTCACCCATCTGCGCTGTATTGGTTGACAGAATCAATATTCCGTTCCTGTCCAGCAAGCTTGGAAGGAGGAAGTCGTGGCATTTGTTTGCAACTGTGCTGGCAGCAATCTCCATAGCGCTCTTCTTCAGCCCTTGTTTTCTTTGCCGTGGTGATGATGGAAAATGGCAAATTCTGGTATATTTGGCCACACTGAACACCTTTTTGGCTGTTTCAGGCAACATACTGGAAATTGGCCATCTTTCACTAATGCCAGTCATTGCTAAAGATCAAACTGAGGCAGTTGAATTGAGTGCATTGAGGTTTGCCAGTCACCTTCTTTACTTCTAAATCCATTTTTTTGCATTTTACTTGGGGGGACGGAAGGAAAAGACAAAAATGCTCTACCACTACGCACCAATAAACCTACTGTATTATTATTTCGCAAGGATGATTTCCTCCTTCTTATTTACAATATCTACTTATGAGAAAAACCTTTCGTTACTTTTCTTCTGAGGGAAAAGTCTCTCACCCGAGGTCCAAGCTTTGTTTTTGCTTACCTGCATTTTCTTGAGAAAAAACACTCATTTACAAAATCGACTGGGACTGTGCTAAGTGCATTACCTATAGTACGATTTACTATCAACATTCACTCTGGAAAGCTGGTTTACTAACTTAGAACAAACACCACCTTACAAACGACTTATTGATAGCAATCAAACAATTGACAAAACCACTGGTTGTATTAACAATAGACCAACGGACTTTTCACTTTTCACAAAAACGGATCAAAACGCACTAATCACTTTTTACAGTCTTTACAGCCAATAACACCAGAACTTCGTTAACCAATCAGGTCAATAACTAGACATTTATACCATCTACTGACGTTTCACACTTTACTTAATTAACTCTGATTATGACTTCCGCTCAGGTAAACGTGGTCGAAATATCAGTCAATGTCACCAAAGACAGTCCTTCTCAGAACTACACTCACCCGGATTATCATTATTTACGTCCTTAACACACTCATTGGTATCCAATTTTCCTTTTTTCAGGACCGCCTTTACCTACTTAAGTGGCATCACTACTTATCTTGTGGCTTGGGCAATTTTAGATCAAAAAACTGGCGATCGAATTTCTGCAAAAAATTTCATGGATTTCACGGTAACGTATACTCTGCGATATTTCCTTTAATACCGTGTGCATACCAAGGGAAAAACATTAGCACAACGGCAGTTTATTGCATCGACACTTAATTAAAAGTTTTGTTTTAGAAAACTTAAAAAGTATGGAACAATTGTTACTGAATTATGACTTAATAACTTCATTTTAAGTTAATGTATGGGCTAATCTAGAGTGGTTACACGATTTTTAAACATTTTCCCTTTCATCTGTTTGAATAGTTGGTGTTAATACTGGGATTTCTGTCTAAGTACCTTGCTAATAGATAGACATTACTACACTTGCCGGGGTGGAAAAATAGTTACAGTTTAGGATGTTGTTGAGTACATTACAATTTATACACCAATGGTTCCAAAGAAGCCGTGAAGGATTGTGTGAGACTGATGTTTCTAAGTACTGCAGTAGCCGAAAAGAAAGTCTGAAGTTCTAGCTTAAGAGTAAGTGTACCTTGTGGAGGCACAATACCTAGTAAGTAAACGACATAAATTATTATTTCGTGCTTTTCCAGGTACTGGCCATGATTTTGACAGCTGTAGGTGTGTTGTTTACTTTCATTTTCCACGTTGGAACCAAAGAGCGTACTGGTGAGAAGACGAAGAAATTGTTTACTTCATCTGGAAAGTTTGTGGTAAGCCCCCCTCCACACAAGCATTTTAATTTGAAAACGCATACATTTTGATGTGCTTTTTCCAAATCAATCAAAGACAGCAGGTAATAACAAAGAAGGTCGATTACGGTTCTTTATTGGTGTGCGTCGTTTTGACTTCCTGCTCATCGGGTATGCTCAGAAATTGGTCGATCTCTTCCTTGACTTGAATTTCCCTCTCTTTCAGAGAAAAACGTCTGCATCGATTATTCCTGTGAAATTGATGTCCCCTATGGCCACAGGTATGCCCTATTCTAGTGAATACGACTTTTTAAAAAATTTTTAAAATTTAAATGATTTACAAAGGTTTACCAAAAGCGTCCAGTGTATTGGCTGAGGAATCAACGAAAAAGAAGCGTTGACTCTGGAGATTTTCCATAGAGGGCGTTAGCTTTGTCCTATTTCCAGAAAGGGAACAAATTGGAATGCAGATAGGGGTAATCACAAGTTAAAAAGTTGGCTGCGAAGAAATACGTGTAGTTTATTACAACCACATGCATGGAAATTGATCTGGGTCTTCCCTCCAGCACAAAGCTCACGTTCATACTCAAATGTTAGCGGTTGACGTCGAAGTCTAATCGTCGAAGCGGAAAAAAAGCGTTCCATATAAACGTTATTTTTCGGACTTGCAGGAGTAACTGATGGTGACGAGAAGACTTCCAAAGGGACATGTTTGGAAGAGCCATGCAACGCGAACGGACAGACATTGAAAGTTCCAAATGAAACAAGCAGCAGTAAAGAGGTGACCAGCGCCAATGAAACTCCCGAAAAAAGTATCCAAGAAGGCTTCTCAGAAAACAATGACTCCCTTGGAGTTGAAAATAAAGGATTTGATGTCAGTGAAACAGAATCAAGTCCATCTCATGTAGAAAAAGTCACTGACAAAAACGCATACGACTTACCATCGAGCACCGTTTCGCCGAAATCATTGGAAATGAATGGTGGTACTTTGTCAGATAGCAAAGTGAGCAAGCCTTCCAATGCCTCTAGTGATCCCGAGTCTGCTCTTCTAGTAACACCTGTATCCAAGACAGTGGGCGCCTGGCTTAAGGATCCTCATCTTTACAAGGTAAATGGTCTCATCCTATAACGACAGTTTATGTTATTGGATTAAAGTCCTTTAAGAAGTCATTTATATGTAATATTGTAGCTGCGTTAACGTTTCTGTTTTGCTTCCTCCCGTAGGTGGCCATCATCTTGGCGTGTGCAAGGATCCTTCAACAAAACACCTACGCCTATCTGCCACTTTTCCTCATTTACAGCCTCAAGTTTAAAAAGGTTCGAATAGCCATTCTTAGTAGTTATGTAAGTTTTCGCCCATACGTCCATTCTTAAGTCCATCCATTCATTGTATTATAGTTTTTCAATTACGGATCTTCCCTCCTATGTCTTATTTTTCAGTTTAATTTATTGCCCATAATCCCCCATCTATCTCTCCATCTGTCCGTTTTTAAATTGGCACCAGTTTCAAAGTCAGTTTATTTGCGAAAGGATGTCTTTGAAACTTTTTATATTTAATAAACACTGAATTTAATATGCAACACGTATACTTCGAGCAAAAGGTTACAGGACAAAATTGTCCGTAATATAAATTCCCATTTTTTTTCCCAGGAATCCATTGCTTACCTTCCACTAATAATGCTGATAAGTGCAACGGTATCATCAGGATTTTCAAAGAAACTTGTTGGAAGGATCGGAAATAAGGTATGGCAGTAAGCCTCAACTGATGACGGGACATTCGATATTTTGCTGACAGATCTATTTATCAAAAAAGATGTTGCGCTCACTAATCAACATATGCTGAACAATGCATAATTTCATTTCTAATATTATATTGGTGAATTAAGAAATTCTATTCAACATCGATAACGCTAAAAACATCAAGGAAATTGTCATGGCACCAAAAGATCTCAAGAATCCTCAATGTTTTTGAGCAAAAAAAAAAAAAAAAAAATCAGTCTCAAATGATTAGCGTTGAACCGTGTTTCATTTGCTTTGAGTTCTTATCTACCCAAAATGCACTTGATAAGGGGAGAAGTGGAAACGACCTCTAATCCAATTCGTTTCTTCTTGGCTTCAGTCGTGCTTCATCTTAGCTGCCTTTCTCGTGATCTGCGCTGCTGTCTGGTTTTATTTCATCACCCAGTCCAACAGCGTCATGACTTACCCTGCCGTTGTGCTGCTGGGATTTGGATTTTCCTCCATGGTTGTTAATGCACTTAGCTTTGCAACAGAGCTCATTGGAGAGAGCAAAGTGAGTTAATAGTTACTGAAGAATCGTTATATTCAACTTGCGTTTTATCTTTGAAGATCACGAAGTCTTGCTCTTCTTTGATCAGAAAAAAGTTAAATTCTCAATAAAGTCCACAAATAGATCAGAATATTGAAGACTTTGTCGGTTACTAACCCGAAAAACCCCTTCTAAGTTTCATCAGATGAGGCACCACTTCACCTATAAGCTAACTGAGGGTCAGACTTATGCAGTTCTCTTGATATATGAAAATTGTGATATTTTCTGTAAATATCAAGATCGGCTCTTTCAATTTGCCCAAAATTCTAAAGGGTTTCCTTTCGTTGTTCTAATAATGAATTTCTATAACCAGCATAGATTATTTTCAAATGCGTACAACGTTTTTGTGAATCTATGTCACACGTGACGAATTCGCCAAAATTATAGGTCAATGTGTCTGAAGGATTCAAAATCGAACAAAGAAGAATTAATAATTAGTTGCAAGAGCCCATATTTCCATGACAATTTCAAAGGCTTAAATGAAATAGAAGGCGTGGGTGCTCATTCATAATCACCTGAAATTTAATATTTGAAATAAATCTTAATATTGGAATTGCTTATCACGTGTGGCCTAGACTGACTGAAAAAAATATCATATAGACTCTTGAAAAAATATAGGAAGGCCTTTAGGATATTACTTTTATTTTTCAGTATTTTAACTTACAGCGAAAATTATATATTTTTATTTTCCCTCTCAGAGCACATCTGGTTTCGTTTTTGGCTTTTCGAGCTTCACTTCACATATGATAGGGGGACCCTTGATCATGCTTATTCAAAACCTGTTCCCTGAACGAAGGTAAGCCGACTAATATCGTAAATAAATGACACAATTTTGTGAAAAATTGAATAATGCTAACGCCGTTTTGGATGGCTTCACACAAGATGCGTTCTACGCAATGAATCGAAAATACTAGTTTTCCATTCATATCTGCACCAAATTAAAACGTATGCAACTACCTTTATAGGCCCCCTTATTTTTTTTGTTTTCGTTGCAGAGGTGAATCTGCAGACTGTGAAGAGTGTGGAGATTATGTTCGTCTGGTATTTCCACTGGTGTCAATTTCACTAGCTGCTGTCAGTATGCTGACTGTATTGCTTTTTCAATTTTCAAAAACAACCTGCAAGCAAATTGGTGAGTTTTCACTTTTCAAGTTGACTGAAAAATGCATGGATAAGTGGGATGCTTATACAGTGGTTTTCTTCCTTTCAAAGGATTTTTTTTCCTCTGTTTGTGGTCCCCGGTCTCGGTAAACCGCCTTCAGTCAAGTGATCCCACAAGCCCTCCATGGAATCCTTCGGAACGCAGAGGCAGTGGTTGCAGAAATCTCCTGCTTGTCTTGGGTTACACTGACTGTTCAGGGCTCCAAAAGAAAAAAGTCGTACTTATAGGGTTCCAGAATCAGCAGTTTTGTCCGCGCTCCTAGTAGAGAAACGTAACGCTTTTTGCTCCACTCTCAACGTCAAAATTTGAAGGCTCGAGACACCCTACCACCAGCTCTCACCCCCCCCCCCCTCCCCATCCCACCCCCTGAATTTTTCTCATAATAAAGGGCCAGCGCTACGCACGTAGTCGTCAATTTTCGCAGTGGATAATTTTGTGTACCGATCTTCAGCATATCACTGACACTTGTCTATTTTAATAAGCAGTGTCAGAGATTTTCCGGTAAGATCACCAATGTGCTAAATTTATATCTTGCAAAAGTTATTCTAAAGGACAAAAAAAGCTCCTTGGCAGCCATTCAACAAGCCACTAGAATCTTAGCGTGCCTTGCAGGCCTTAAAGCAAAACCTGTTTTTGGCTTTTTGCATTCTTACCACCTTCGTTTCCGTTACTCAGCCTTTGTCACCCACTTGGAGCAAAACAAACCAATCCTGTAACTATTTTATCAGTCATAGACTAAAATATTGTAAGGTCCTGACTGATCTATCTAGATAGAAATCCAGAAACACTTTTATAAATATGCTTTGTACAAACTATCCATTAACTGAACTTCATGTTAATGCTTTTTTTTTTTGCAGTTCGTCACACAGATGGTAAAGACTGAAGCAGTACTTCAACCGCTACTACTAGGAATAACCTTCTTCCCTATGTTCTCTTTTAAAAACAAAATCTCATTGTTAAGGTTTAAAATCTAGAGCTATCTGACAGTTTCGAATACAAAATGAAAAAGGCAAGGCCGAGAATTTTATCATTGTAGAAACCAAGTTTGGTATATTACATGTACTGAAGATATTTGGAACTTAATTACAATATTTGGGTTCTATTACAGAATCACAGTCATGTGAAAATATCAGTTTACAAGAGGCCTTGCTTTCTTCTTTTTGTTTAAGGTAGTTAACTAAGTTTAGTTCAGTAATTAGATTTCGCAGACCTTAGGTTAGACGCCCAACTTTCGATTAAGGTGATTAATGTGTTCGGTCCGTATAGCTTAGGCTTAATCTAATTTTTTGCCTGAAGAAGCATATTTATAGGGAACGGCATGAACTGTCGTGGGTTAGTTGGCATTAATAAGGAATTGATAGAAAGCGATCTGCTCACAGTGGATCAGTTTTAGATTATTACGAAAAGTTACATTAAAAATAATATTCAACTAAGTCACATCAAGGAAATAGTTTTTTCAGTCGATAGTGAAAGAAAATATAGCTGATTATAATAGTCTCCCCAAGGTATCCATAATTTAATAGAAAATCTCATCTTATCTCATCGTCTATGTTTTGTTTTGCTTTCTTCTAATAAAGAATGTAATGCAGTTTGGGATGACTTGTCGTTACGGCTAAGTGGGAAACTTCAGAAACTGTAGTTTTGTGCTGCTTGAGTCAACAAAATCTAGGTATGAGGGGAACCCTTGGCTTCTTCTCAACTCGCTTAACTGAGAGCCCCTTTCCGTCAGAAGGACGAAGCAAATTAAATATCTCTATAACTTTTTTAAAAGAATTTTAACAAGCTCGCCCCAGGTTGTCTTTCTGACATGTTCCTTGAGATAACTGCGTCCTGTGATTTCCACGACGCTGCCCGTTAACTGGTCTTACCAAGGCCGAGAACTGACTAGCTTAAATGCAGCTTTTCCTACATGCAGTGGAGCTTTTCTCTGGAACAGTGTCCTTGAGGAAGCTAGAGCAGCTACAATAGCTGCTAAATCTCTTTAAAAAACATAAATCAATAAATGATTTTCCACATCGGAATCCCACACTGCAAATACTAGATTAGTTTGGAGATAAACGTAACGTGACGATAGATTATATACACTCACTTAAAGTTACAAGTCTAATTTTAATTCTTGCTAATGCGATTGGGGATCAAAATGTGTCCGTTCCGGGTAGTTTGTTTAGTCTAATTTCTCGTCTAAAGAGGCATTTTGTAAAGGGAATAGCACAAGTGTAGTGGGACATTTGGCATTAATAAAAAAATATTAGAAAACTATCTGCTCAAATTGGATGTTTTTGTTTACTACGAAAAGTGAAATCTTGTGAAAACAATATTCATTCAATCACTCCAAATAAACAGTTTTTCCCCTCAACAAAAATACAAGTGTAATAGCTTGGAATAGCTTAGCGTAAATTAGTCTCTCCCAAAAAGTTCAGTAGTTCACTTTTTTTCCTAATAAAAGGCTGCAGGTTTTTAAATTATTGCTTCCCCGCTCAGCAATGAATCGCACCAAATGAATGATAGTGTTGCACAATTAAGAAAACAGTCAATTGAAACTTTCATCTCATTTCCACCTTCCATGCCTTGTTCAGTTACTATAGTTAACATAAGATCCGGAAATATAAAATTAGACCAGTCACTTGCCTCTCGCACGTTAATGAAGGGTAAATGCTTTCAAGTTTGTTGTTTAATAACAGGAAGACCGATATACACGTTTAAATACTTTTGGCTGCAAACAAAAGAGCAGTATACTAAGTGGTCGTGCTATTCTCCCAGTAACTGAACAAATCTTGCATGGAAGAGAAAAACTTGAAAAGCGGAAGAAAGAACAAACAACAGGGTGAACAGACGGATACGCGGCAAATGATCGAGTGAACGATCAAACGATCGGGCATGAACGAACATCTGAGAGTGCTTTCTTAAGCGAGTCTTTTACCATGTGCAACTGATGGGGTAAACGCACAAAAACGCACGAAAGCACGATGGCTGAAGGACTCGAATGAACTCTTGGAAATTTAGAGTAAACCCCCCTCCACAGCTAGCATAGGTTTTATCTTAACCAGTGACCAAACCTTATTTCCAGATTTTCCATAAGGAAATCACAAGCCTTAAAGCAATCTTTCCTATAGCACTCAAATGTGTAAATAAAGAGTGACAAGCCTACGAGACTTCCTCACGTATATTAAGCCTTTTGTAGGTTTCATGAGTATGTAAAATGTTTTTCTCTACTTCTGTGTATTTGTAGCGGGTTTGGAGGATTTAATGATTTAATAAGCCTAAGGATTTGATAGAACCTCAGTGCATTTATCCATCAAAGATCATTATACTTCTGCATGACGAGTTTCTGTTTCTTCTATTTTTATATCTCTGTACTTTGTTATGACCTTGTATTCGGTGTGTTTAACATGGAAACCCTGAAGACGAAAATCTAATTTTTCACTTCAGAGAAACAAGATCGTCAAGATGGCGTATAATTCTTGCCAGAAGAGTACGACGACCTTGGCACTTTCAAACGAAACGTCAAGGCAGAAATGAAACGTGTATCGAAGAAGCTGTCCGATATATCGACTACAGTAAGCTCAGTTTCCGAAGCTTTCGAAGCTATCCAACAATACAGCTACCAATACATTGTTGGCTTCTCGCAGGTTAACGAGACGGAATTTTCAGAGGATGCAGCTAATTTGATTTATGTGTCAAACTCTTTTCGTGTCTGGGCGTTGATGATATATCTTAAGAAGATATCGACATTGCGTTCCAGGTAGAACACGCGCTGCTGAAAATAAACCCGAACCGATCATCTGTGAATTCGCGAGAACAACAGAACGACCCGTTGCCTCAGCGCTGCTGCCGCCTTTGAACATTGCCTTTGAACGTATTGGAATTTACCACCATCTGACGTTTAAGCTCATTGCCCAATAGCTTTAAAACACAATTTGGCTACCAATACTGTTGGGCTAAGAACACGGTCGTCTTTCTTCGTAAGAACGAAACTTCAAGACCCGTAAAGTTAACAAAGATGATGATTTAACGAAGCTATCTTTACAGAGTCAAGCCGTAGTTCGCTCAGATGAGTAATTTAACGTACATTATTTTATTATTAACCATAGCTAAATTTATTTCTGGGTTATTTCTCTATGAAGGAAATTCTGCTTTTCATTATGGGTGGCTTTAATATTGACCTCTTTGAAAACGGAAAAGTCTACTTATAGCCACAATTTCCTTTTCTCTCTACAAAGCTTTTATCTGTTGCCTACCATCGACAAGCCAACTAGAGTACATAATAATTTAGGCACTTTAATTGATAACATTCTTATAACTGATCCAGAGCAATGTTTAGTAAGTGGTTCTGTTCTCGATCAAAAGTAACATCTTGCCTATAAGTTCCTCTTTATTGAACCAATCTTTAATCTCCTGTACAAAGTCAAAAATAATACAGCTCCGGAAAACATACTAAACCTATTTCAAAACGTTTCAGATTTTCACGCTTATAGCACCAGATCAGCCGCTGCCCGTAACTTTTACATTAGACACTCGAGATTGGAAATACAAGTCTTTCTTCTGTAGATTGGGAGCTGAAATCGTGGAACGCCATACCGAAACACCTAAAACAACTTAAATATAATAATTTCAAAAAAACGATTACATGAGACGCTGATTCAGATCCTAAGGAAGGACGACGCATATTTTGACCCATCCACTATATACTTCAAAAAATGAAGTTATACTTTAAAAGCATTTAACAATCTAAAGATAAATAGATTTGTGGAACTTGTAACTTTGTTCTCGCCTTTCTTTTAACGTTTTCCCATTACCTTAATGTTACGTGGGAATACTAACTTATCACTGTCGGTAATAATATTTATTGCAACGTATTTATTGTTGTTACAACTTCTCAGGACACTTTTTATCGAGTTTAGTTTCGCTATCTGTCTCGATTAGCTCGCTAGCTATTTGCGGGTGACATGAAATGTAAAAAATTAAGATTAATAAATAAAGTTGAATTCAATCAAATTTCTGGGCGATGGATTTTCTTTTACTCGATAATTTCTAAAATGTTGATCTACTTTTGATCGAGGATGAAGGAATAAGCAAGGTAATTTGCAAATAAAAACATAACAAAATGCCATGTTGTTGATTTCATTTTCTAAACGGTAGCAAGTTTTCTTGAAATTAGTTTGTATAACACGGCTGCTTTATACTGATCATTTGTTATTTTTAATACTTTGCTCTCAAATAAATTCTTTTAGATCAAGACGGTATCATCAATTTACCAACGTAGTGAAATTACCGATCATCAAAAGGTGACTTGAGCATGTTATTGTCATTTGAAGGCTGCGTATAGTTAGTTAAAGCTATTTACGTACGAGTACCAACATACAGTTGCAGTCTACTGTATTTCGAAACTCTATTTCCGTGTTTTCCCGATGTGGGAGAGTATTTTTCGAGCCAAATTTTCTTATGAGTTTCCTTTTCAAGGTCTAGGCTACTAACTTGCATAATTGAGAAACACTAGTATTTGGAAGCGCCTTCGGGTCTTAAAACCGTTTGGCCACACGATGTCATTTTATGATAAGTAAAAACGATTCTTTGTCCTTCCATAACTACAACGTTCAACCTTGCTGTAGAAAGTCTCATTTTTGATTTACATGTATTTTTGTACATAACCTTCCTTCTTTTTATTGGAAGCTGTGAAGTGGTGAAAGTCGCTGTTTTTGCTATTTCAAACAATTATGTGGAAACGAAAAGTGTTTTTAAAGTGACCGGGCAAGGTGTAATTCACATGCAAGGTTTAAATCAAATCTATTTTGTCATCTATTTGGGTTATGAGGATCTCATGGAGACAGCCACTTAACAACTTATCTATTCAAACTTTTTTGCAAATTTATGGGTATATTAAACCCGACTTTAATTGGTATATACTGTAAGAAGAATTAAGTTTTACTGCTTAAGATAAAACTCTTTTGCTGATTCATGTTCCTCTTTTATTTGCGCTATTTTGCGAACAAATGTTTATTAATAGCCATCGGAGCTGAACGCAATCAGCTTACAGAAACACTTAAAAAAAAGTCCTTAGGTGCATTTGAATAAAAGGATCGAAGCAAAACCCCACTAGTCCGTTTTGTTAAAATTATTAATTCTTTTACGCATGAACTATTAATGAGCGATTTTGACAACAGATCGCCAGTAGGGAAACTAATTCAAATTTATCGAGACCCGCCAGACTTCTTCACTTGTTTCTTTCAGATAAAATCGTTAAAAGTGATTCAGTTGTGCATCACTGTTTATTGGAACTTTTGTACGGCTTGGTACTTTGATGTAACTGCAGTAGATTTTTGACCCAATAACGGTCAACGTTGCTCCTTGTACAATTCAGTTTTATCGGAGCCTTACAAGCGTTAAACGTAACTTGTTTTTACTCACGTCCCATCGAATATCTTCAGTAGGGACTTTACGCAAACAGGACGCCGACGGCAACGAAAACGTCAATAAAGAAAAGGCTTAATGAGCTAAACAATACTGTGCACGTGCAATACAAATTTTGATACATTTCGTCGCCGTCTTCGGCGTCTTCAGCGTGAAATGCCCAAATTCAAGGTTTTGTAAAGAGCGCGAGAACATGACAGTAAATTTTCATTCTCTGTGCTAACCTGAAGACCGTTCCCACCAGTTCTTTTACTGGATAGTTCGGCCACATTGTAGAAGTTGAACGAATTGTAATAAGCGCAAAGTAGTACAAGTAACACGAACTTGTATTTTCAAGTGACGTTTTCGTTGGGGGCGCGTAAAGTCCCTAGTATTGTGGTTGTGACGCGTTCTTGAAATTCACCAAACGCCGCTTTAATAAGGTCCCCACGTTCTAAGTTTCCTCTTCCGCTCCTGTAGTGATCAAATTTAAAACAAGGCAGTGAAGAAGTGGACGAAGATCTGGCTTCACACGAGATATTATACCTCCGTAGCACCGGATGTCTATCGAGTTATGTATGCACATGGCAACTGAAGTTAGGAAACCACGAAAGAAACATGGCAGTTGCTCCAGACGCCACAAACCGTATAAAGCAATGAGCAAAGAATTCTACAAAATGAAAATAGGGCTTTCCTAAGTCTCGCTCTTTTCAGGATGACCTTTTATTCAAGAAAGCATCTGTCTTCTTTCTCAAAATTCTAAACGACTTTCTGTGTTGTCTCGACAAAAGAAGTTGTACTTAGATTCTCAAAAGTGAGCCGCGTGGTTTAAGCTCGGCTTTCCTTTTAATTCCTAAGTTTGAGCGGTTTTGAAATTTTTCTCGGCCTATTCTGGAGTTTAAGTTCAATGGCAGAGTATGAAAGTATCAATCTGTATTATCTAAGAAACGTCCAAATAAAAACTACATACTATATATAGAACAAAAACACCTCGTGGAAATGGAGATAGAACGTTTCTATTATCAGATATTACGGACATTTTCACAAATTTATTTAAGCTTAAAATGAGCATTCACTTAAATATTCTTTCATCCGCAGTTCAAATAAATGTATTTCATGTTTTCCACCGTTTCATCACCGCACCTCGGCGGTATATTACGAATTCACAACATGATCAGCTACCGGTTGGCTTGATAGCTCAGTTGGTAGAGCACTGCACCGGCATCGCAAAGGTCATGGGTTCGAATCCCGTTCAAGCATGATTTTTTTTTAGGCTTTCTTTTAATTTCGCAAATACTAAAGTTGCGTACACAGCTGCGATGGTCATTCATTTATTAATTCTTTCATCCGCTGTTCAAATATATGTATTTCATATATTCCACTAATGCTTACATTGTTTACAGAGAAAAGAAAGAAATTACAACTCTCGGTACCTTAGTACCTTAGCTTAAGTTTTTACCGAGTGCCTTAGTTTAGGAGTCTAATTAAAGCGTGACGGCTTTGAATCTTTCACGTAGGCATTCAAGTTGTCGTCTCGTTATCTTCCACGGGAGACTTGAAAACAAACTCCGCTCCAGAAATTTGACTCCTGGGTTGTCTTAATTAACTTTGCCTAAACCAAAAACTTTATTATGCATCTTTACGATACTACAAGGGAGTATCTTTTTCAGCAGCTGGGGAAAACATTCTCAGCTGTCCAACGTGCACAATTCATTTTATCGATTGAGCGAGGAGGCTACTAGGTATGTTGTAACATTTTCACACCACACTTGCTGCACCTAAAGAACGAGTGCAAGGCGATTGCAGTCGATAAAGAAATGGATTTCCTTTCAGGGCGTTTTTCTTTTTCCGAAAATATATTCATTTCTGTCTTCTTCAATTGGTGCATTTGATTAGCGTTTAATTCAAGGAACTTTGTTTGCCAGGCGATGATGTCCTTCACTCTGAAGATGCAATTTCCTGTTCTAAATTTTCTCTTTCGTAAAGAGACAGTGTCATCTATTTTTAAGATCACCTTGAATATTCTTAAGACACTTTTTCACCAATACTAGCCGAAAATATTGGCCTGGCTATTGTTGTGCATGGTAACTGTTCATAAATATTTTCCACGATCTTCCCTTGTCTCTGTAAAATTTAGTGAATAACGTATTTTGGCTTGCCACTTCTATGAAAATTATTTGATTTTATCATGATCCTTGGTTATCTGGCAGCAATTCCTGCATGAGCAAGGTATTTTCACATACCAACTTAGCAACTGTTTCGACCAAAAAACGGAGATCTTAAATCCAAGATTGGTGTATTGAACCTACCAAGTACCATATCATGGGATCTAATATACTATTTACTTTATTGACAGCTTGTCAAACATGACTTCATTGAATATTTGTTGCCGATCCATCGAGCTGGGCTCGAAATCTCCAACATCAGCTATTCCACGCTTTTCGAACGAAGTGTGTCACGTGACAAGTTACATAAAACTCGTTTCAGTTGGTTTTCTGCATGGAAGTGCTTGGATGCTCTGCAGCTAATCTGGCTGACTCATTGGAGACCAAAAGGTGAGTTACATTACTAAAGAACTGTCATTTGACGTACGTCTAATCTTATTGTTCGCTATATGTAGTGAAACTATCAGCAAATTCCACATTTAGATCAGGATCACATGGAAGAAGAAATAACCGAAATAGGTAGTTAAACAAACGCAGTTCTGATTTCTTGAGTCCAAAATAGTACCTCCTGATAATTATTTTTCATTTTATAAGACAATAATACACCTGTAAGAACTACGAGTTTTAATGCAGGTGAGCGTTATTCGCCCCTCTAAAATAAATATGAAAATGGCGACAATTTGCGTGAAACGTCAACGCAGACCCTTTCTTACGTCTCTCATCAAAACGCTATTTGTTGATTTGTCGTATTAGTGGAATTAATAGGGTTCAGTTGTCTTTAAAATGCAGAGGACTTTGTCATCAGTCTACATCACAAGTGGCGAAGTCTCTAGAATCATGTTTCAGTTTGATTGAAAGACAAAGAAGAGTTGAAAACGAATTGCAAGGTTCCAAATTACCATGACGATCTTCAAGGCTTGTGGTGGCTGACAACAGTTTCCATCACTTATATTTTGACGGATTAATACTACCCCTCCTTATCAGCTGATACCACAATAACGGTATCAAAGAAATGCCTAATCATTTCCAAACAAGTCATTGTCGTTTCCTTGACATAATGTGTTACCATAGCAACAGTATAACCACTTAAACACAGCCCTAATTTTGGCTTTAGGTGGTTATAATTCCAAAGCGAGCACGTTGACCTCGCTTTTTGTTATATGAGACTGTGTTAAGCATCTTCAGATTAGTTTAAAAACATTGTAGGAAGGGGTTCAGAGCTAGCTTAAATTTTCGATGAACCGATCCTCTGAACCAGTTCAGGGTAGAAGTATTAATCAGGAAAAGTAGAAGTGATGGTAAGCACTAAAAACTGTTGTGGGTAAGCTTAAATTAAATGTAAGGCACAGGTCTCATTCAAAGTAACCAGAAACTGGAAAATTGACTTTGATTATTAGAAGTACTAACACCTAGGCTGATTGAAAAACGTTACCATATAGACTATTTTACAAACACAAGAAGGCCTTTAGAGGTCACTGTCATGCTCCTGTATTGCTTTAATGGAAAGATTTTTAGATTACAGCGAACATTATATTTTTATTTTTATCTTAGAGCACATCTGGTGTCGTATTTAGCTTTACAAGAATTTCGTCACACTTAATAGGAGATCCTTGGTTACCATCGTCCAAAGGTGTTTCCTGAAGGAAGGTAAGACAGCAAAGTTTTTTAACACCTTTATAAAATTGCTTTCCTTAGAGTACCCAATAGATCCCATTTGTGGTTTGGTTGGCTAGTTTTGACCGAGTGCCTTAGTTTAGTAATTTACCTTGTGCGTCACGAAACTGTTTGTTGTCTCGTTTTCTTTCATAACTTCTGGATTGACTGCATTTTCCTACGAAGAAATTTTTGTTTAAGATACTTCAAGGGAGGCTGTTTCATCGGCGTTGGAAAACAGACAAAAAATGCCAAGTTGCGCAACCTGCACAATTCATTTCACGGATTGTACGAGTCTGACTTTATTGAGTTTAATGGCTGTGTGCTCTTGCTATTTCATTTGATTGGGCGAGTTTGCTAGCCATGTTATAGCATTTTTTAAAACCTCACTTGTTGGCAACTAAACAACGAGTGAAAGGCTAGTGTGATCCGTAAATATTTTTTTCTCTCGTCTTCAGATGATACTTTTGATTAACGTATTCAAGATTCAAGATCTTTGTTTTCCAGACGAAGCCATCCTTCACTGACTGAACAGGCAATTTCGTCTTCTAAATCAGAAAGTGTCATCTATTTTTAAAATACTTTGAACATCCTAAAGACACTTTTCACCCATAACAGCCGAGAAATATTGGCTAGTTTTTTTAAAGGCTATTGTAATGTGTATGGAAACTGTTCAACTTAGAAACGTTGAACTCACGTTTCCAAGTTATTCCTAGTCGTACTGTGACTCGTTCTTTCTATGAAAATTCGTCATCATCATGATCCTTGATTATCTAGCAAATGTTCAACCAAAAAACGGAGATGCCCCTTTGAACCAAGATTGGCATATTGAATCCAAAAGCACCATGTCACGGAATCTAATATGCTGCTAACCTTATTTACAGATTGTCAAACATGCCATTATTGAAGCTTCGTTGCCGATCTTTCGAGCTAAGCTCGGAATCTCAAACACCAGCTCTTGAACGCTTTTCGTGTGGAGTGGGCCACGTGATAAATGACATAATGCGGTACCTGTTTCACTCGTTTCAATTGGTTTTCTTTATGGAAGTGCTTGGTATTTCTGCGGTTAATTCTGGCTGGTTGATTCTTCAAAAACAGCTTGTTCAGGCGCTGATGGCACCTGTCTGCGCAATGTTGGTGGACAGAATCGACGTTCCGTTCCTGTCCAGGAAGCTTGGAAGGAGGAAGTCGTGGCATTTGTTTGCAACCGTTCTGGCAGCAGTCTTCTTACCGCTCTTCTTCAGCCCTTGTTTTCTTTGCACTGGTGACGGCGGACAATGGCAAATAATGATATACTTCTCCATACTGAACACTTTTTTGGCTGTTGCAGGCAGCTTACTGGACATTGGCCACCTTTCACTTATTCCAGTTATTGCTAAAGATCAAAGTGAAGCAGTTGAATTGAGTGCATTGAGGTTTGCTAATCACCTTCTTCACTTTGGAATTATTCTGAAGAAAATATCAAAAGGACAAAACGCCTTATCCGGTACGCCGGGATAAACCCTGTGAAAGGATAAAAAGCTTTTGTCGTCATCTTTACAATATTCACCAACTGAAAAAAAACAACAACAACAACAAAAACAACAACAACAAAAAAAAGGCCATATTTATTGTTTATTTTGTTAAGGAATTTATTTAAGCGTGTATGGCATTTTCAACAAACAACCAATAGTTAATATTTTAGACACTATTCAATTAACGTGTAGATAGTGTCTGTAAATTTTCGACTCTTACGGAGGGTTAAGTTAATTAGGTCTGTAAATTTCGGAGGATTAGTTGATTTATGATTTACTTATAGTGTCTTGATTTTGACACATTTTAAGTTAATATTATTGATAACGTGCGATTTTCCTTTTTTTAAGGACCGCCTTCACCTACTTAAGTGGCATTACTACCTATCTTGTGGCTTGGACAATTTTTGGCCAACAAAATGGCGATCGCATTTCTTCAAAAAGTGCCATGTATTTCACGGTAATGTGCCCAGTGATATTTAGCTGAATTCGTTTTACATTCTAAGCGAACGACATTGGTAAATCTGCTGTTTATAAACATCAATTTACTGACATTTGAAAACTTTTTTTTTGCGGCGTACATTATACTTTGTAATGTTGTGGTTTACAACGACCCGAGAGCATTGGGTCATAATTGGTTCTAAGTATTGCAATCCAGACAAACTCTGAGGTTCTGGTGTTCTTTTGCCTTTGAGTGGTGCTCTACTGGGCACGTAAGCAACTTTAATACTCATTTCTTGTTTTCCAGGTACTGGCTTTAATTTTGACAGGGGTAGGTGCTTTCTTTGCTCTGATTTTTCACGTTGGCAGTAAAGAGCCTAATGGTGAGAAGATTAAGAAACTGTTAACAGCATATGGAAAATTTGTGGTAAGGATTTCCGTTACTTACTTTACGTTACGTTTTTATAATTTTTTTCTTTTTACTCATGCATCTGTCAAAGTAGGACTATCATGGATCGCTGATAAAAACAACAAATTTCGATAACGGTTTTTTTTTTGGGGGGGGGGGGGGGTGAACAGATAAAGCGGACTTGTGGCTTATGTTATGCTCACAAATTGGTTGATCCTTTGTCTTCTGTTTCAGAGAAAAATGTCTTTCACTTCATGGAATACTCGAGCACAATCGATGTCCCCTATGGCAACAGGTATGCCTTTTCTCAGTGTATACGACGTCAGAGTATATTATATGGTGTCATTATGCGTATTTTGTATGCGTGGTGGCAGCATGGAAATTTATTATTCTTTCAGTTTTTCGTCCAAATAAAAAAACCCCTCACAGTCCTACTTAAAGGAAAGCTCTCGATGTCGAAGGCTAAACACCAGACCGCTTTCTTATGAATGTTGTTTACGGGTTTGCAGGATCAAATGCTTATTGGAACGAAAATTTCCTTACGAAGATTTCCGAAGAAAATACCTTCAAAGGATCCTGTGTGGAAGTTGCAAGTGACTCTACCGGAGTGATATTGAAAATTCCAAATGAAACAAGCACCAGAGTCAAGGCAACCAGAAAGGAAACATCAGCATGGTCATCAGCAAACAACAACTCCCTTGGGGTTGAAAATAAAGGACTTGATGTCAGTGAAAGCGAACTCAGTCTATATCATCCTGATGAATTCACAGACACAAACGTATACAAGTTACCATCAAGCACCGCTACGCAGGATCCCTTGGAAAATACTTGCTGTTCCTCGTCACTTTACAGGATGAACAGCAAGCTTTCCAGTGTCTCTAGTGACCCTGAGTCTGTTCTTCCAGTGCCACCTGCACCCAAAACAGTACGAGCCTGGCTTACGGATCCTCATCTTTACAAGGTACATTGGCATATCCCATGCGGACTAAGTCAAGCTTGACTCTAACATTATCGTTTCTTTTTTGTTTCCTTCCGTTAAGGTGGCCATCATCATGACGTGTACAAGGATCCTACACAACCACTCATACGCCTATCTACCACTTTTCCTGATTTACAGTCTTCAGTTTGGAACGGTACGTAAAGACTGTAAACAATTTTGTGAATATGCAACCATTTCACCTATCAGTCTGTTTATTTGTCCACCCGTTCATCCAGCAATATTAATCTAGCTATTTTATTGTTTTTTTTCCTCCACGCCGTCTTATTATTTCTTAGCTCTTCGATATCTGCTATTAAACTCTTTCTATCCCGCCATCAGTTTATATCCACACAATTATTTCGTTATTCAATATTTTCTATGGCCAGTTTCGAAGTTAGTTAATTGATAAAACCATATTTATAAAAATTTTAAAAGGCCTTAAAGAAATAGATTACAAATAAAAAATACCGCTATGTAAAATCCCATTTTTTTTTTTTCAGGAATCCATTGCTTATCTACCACTTATAATGTTAATCAGTGCAACAGCATCTGCAGGATTTTCAAAGCAATTTGTTTCAAGAATTGGAAATAAGGTATTGGAATAATCTGAAGTCAGAGACTCAAGGCTCAATATTTTGATTGATATTGCTCTCAGTGATCGTGATAAGGTGAACAGTATATCATGCAATATTGAATATTGGGATATTGAATAGGGATTTCTTGTCCACAACGTTTAAGATGTTGAACGGCGAGAGAAGAAACTTTAAACAGTTTGGTATGGCCCCAAAAACTACACCGAGAGGTTGGGTTGGAAAAACAAGGCACTACGGAGTTTACTTAACCAACTTCGAAGGTTTTGGAAACCAGATGATACACTCTTTCAAGGGTTTGATATAGCTTCAAACCATTAATAATTCTTTGATATTGATTTATCATTTATTCGCTTTGACTTTTTATCTGCCCAAGAATACTTTTGAGAAGGATAGATATGGAAATGACCTTCTCATCGTTTCTTTTTTGCTTCAGTGGTGTTTCATCACGGCTACACTCCTTGTGATCTGCGCCAGTGTGTGGTTTTATTTCATAACCCAACCCAACAAAGTGATGATTTACCCAGCCGTTGTATTACTGGGATTTGGATTTTCTACTATGCTTGTTAATTCACTTAGCTTCACAACAGAACTCATTGGAGACCACAAGGTGAGTTTGATCACTTAAGAACGGAGATGAATTCCACATTTAGATAAGGAGAATGATGAAGAAATAGTCTAAGAAAAAAGGGAGTTAAACATGGATATTTCTGACTGCCTGGGTCTAAAATGATATCTTGCTCCTCTATAATACATTGAAGAGAAGACACTAAGCAGGAAAGAACAATGAGACTCGATATAAGTGAGGCTTATGCAGTCCTCTAGGATAAATATGGTAATAATGTTCGCTAAGTGTCAACGCGGGCTCTTTCTTCCGCCTATGATATCATGCGATTTGTTGTAGTTGTTGTTGTGGCAATAGTGATGTTTTAAGCGATTCAGTTGCTTTCCAAGTGCAGAATACGTTATGGCGAATTTACAACACAAGTGACGAACGTTTTAGAATCATTTTTCAGTGTGATTGAACAACTGAGAACGACAAAGAAGAGTTGAAAATACTTTCAACATTCCAAGGTTTAATCAAATTTCATAGTGTGAATCAAATACAAGGCACAAATCTCATTCAAACTAACCCGTAACTAGACACTGGCGTTTGATAGACACCTGTGCAAACACAGATAGGCCTTTAGGAGATCCCTCTTTTTGTTTCTGTATTGCTTTCATGGTAAGCTTGTCACTTTACATCGAACATTATTGTTACTTTTTTGTTTTCCCTCTCAGAGCACATCTGGTTTCGTATTTGCCTTTACAAGATTTTTGTCATATGTAATAGGAGGACCCTTGATGATTCTTATTCAACAATTGTTTCCCGAAGAAAGGTAAGTTAGGTAAACTTGGGAATGAATTACAATATTTTCATATAAAAATACAATGATGCCAACTATTGCCTCGGCCATCCTCTTCTTCTTCTCATCCTCCTCGTCAACCACCCTCTTCTCCTTCTTCTTCTTCTTCTTCTTGTTCTTGTTCTTCCTCTTCTTCTTGTTCTTGTTCTTGTTCTTGTTCTTGTTCTTGTTCTTCTTGTTCTTGTTCTTCTTCTTGTTCTTGTTCTTGTTCTTCTTCTTCTTCTTCTTCTTCTTCTTCTTCTTCTTCTTCCTCTTGTTCTTCTTTTTCTTCTTGTTCTTGTTCTTGTTTTTCTTGTTCTTCTTGTTCTTGTTCTTGTTCTTGTTCTTGTTCTTGTTCTTGTTCTTGTTCTTGTTCTTGTTCTTGTTCTTCTTCTTCTTCTTCTTCTTTTTCTTCTACTTCTTCTTCTAACAACGTTGATAGCCACTGAAAACATTCAAACTGTACATTACACAGCAACATGACAACATTGCATGAGGGCAGGGAGGTGGAGAGGTTTTTCGTCTGTAGTTAATAAGACACCAGCCCAACATTTCTGCCCAGGATTGTACGTCAAAGGGAGAAGTAGGGAAGGCCGATGGTGTTCCATATGATGAAAACATGAGCTAAAATCTGCCCCAAAAGCGTAGGCAACTATCGAGAGGTTTACCCTGATTCTTTGTTTTCTTTGCAGTGGCGAAACTGCGGACTGCGAAGAGTGTGGCGATTATGTACGTTTGGTGTTTTCATTTGTGCCAGTTTCACTAGCTGTCGTCAGTATGTCAATTGTGTTGCTGTTTCAATTTACACCAAAAGCCCGCAAGCAAAATGGTGAGTTTCACTTTTCTTTGTTCCTAATTAATCCCTACATCCTGGGAGAGGAAAGAAAGTAGTTTACCTTTTATTAAAATAAACTTTTGTCATTACAAAATTTTATGAAATCTCCTATAATTTATATATCTGGCAATAACTAATAATTCTTATTGCTCACGTGAGTTGATGTTTTCATGGTAAGAAGACAGTCACTTTTTGTCTAAAGTTGCGCTGTTTTACCTTTTTTTTTGACAAATTTTACACCATTTGGTTTTGATAACTTTTTCAACTAGTTTGGATGATTTTCTCGGGTTTAGGAGATATTCTTGAAATCCAAGATGGCAAATCCGGTGGCTGTGACAAAGAAATGACGTAATTATTAAATGTGACGTACTCGCTCCACTTCAAAGGAGACTGTTTGGGTCATACTATATACTTGCCAAGTCTCATTGCCGTAGCCTCAATTGAGTCTCAATATTCATGTAGCTCAAAGGGCGTATGGAGACACTTTGTGCTCAAACAATGCTTAATATGGATTGAGGTCTCGTAAGTTGTTGTCATTTCACGGCAAATAAGAATTTGTACCACGGAATAATTTGTACCACGGAATAATATTGTCGCCTTATATGGTATACCTATCTCACCGCTAGGTTTTCTGTAAGGCTATACTTTCTAGCTTTGTGCTACAAATGTTATGTGAAAGGACAAAAGCAGCTATCCAGGGCAGCCTTGCAGCCATTCAACATCTAATTGGAATTTTTGCAGCATTCCTCGCAGGCCTTAACAAAACCTGTTGTTGGCTTTTTGTATTCGCTACGACCTCAGTTTCCTTACTCAACTTTCGTCACCCGCTTGGGGAAAAAGAAACCAATCCTGTAATTTAATTATTTCACTAGTCATGAAAAACAATATTAAAACGACAGAGTGATCCATCTATGGTACCTAAGGAATGCTACTATGCTTTTCACAATCAATCAATCAATCAATCAATCAATCAATCAATCAATCAATCAATCAATCAATCAATCAATCAATCAATCAATCAATCAATCAATCAATCAATCAACTTAATGTTAATGATTTGTTTCACAGGTCGTCACACAGATTGTGAAGACTGAGAAAGTACTACAACCACTGCTATTACGAGTTTCTTTTCCTTTTTTCTTTTCTGAAGATCAGTTCTCATTGCTTAAGATTAATTTGGAGATAAACGTTAACTACCCGTCGATTCATACACTTAAGATTACAAGGCGATTGGGGATCTAAATGTGTCCTATCCAGACCGGAATTTTGCGTCTTCTGTGATCGAGGTTTTATTCCGCACCCCACTCCCCTCCATAACTCGTAGAATATTAAAGTTATGAGAATGACTCTTGGAAGATAGATAGTACGCCCAAAGCTGTTTTCTTTGAGTTCGTTGCCGCAAGGCGAAACGATGGCGTCACATTACATTGTTATTACGGTATGATTGTCAAACAGCGTTCGGCCATCTTGCATCCCCAACCGAGATTTCTAAATTTCCCCAGAACTTCTGAGTACTGAAGAATTTGTGTTCAGGTTCAGGTTCCTACTTACAAGCGATCAGGCATGATTATAACAAATAAAGATATTTAAAATACATGAATATTATCAACTGATTTCATTTCTCATTGACTGCTCCTATATCTGATCTGATCTTATTCCTCGAGTTGTAACAGACTCACACCAGTCTGATGCAACCTCCAGAGAGACACTGCTCGAAAATTTTATTGGGGATGTGCGCTCAATTCTCCAAACCCTGGTGGAGAACGAGCAAAAATAAGTTGACGTGGAGAGAATTTCATATCATATCCCACCCCCTTCGAATAAAACTGAATTGTCTCAATGGATACAAACAGTGACTCCATCATAGAGTGCCTTAAGGGCACATCTGCCCCTGAAACAACTGAAATGGGAACATTTATCTTGTACTCATAGTATCGATATTCATATTGTGCCTTTATTTTTATCACATTATCATCACCAAATAAGATTCTTTAAACAATAATTGAAATAACTGATAGGGTTAACTGTAGAGAGGTATTTGGCATTAATAAAATACTCATAGGAAACGAACGTGCGTCGAATTTTGTTCTTGGTTTATTAGGAAAGTGCAAGATTTGTTTTAGAGCACCACTGATACAGCTCAGCAACACAAAACAAATGGTTGTATCTCTCAATAATAAGAATTATAGTGTATAATAGTGTTACTCAGTTGAAATCTTCATCATTTTCGGCCATCGCCTTCGTTTCGTTTTTTTCTTTCTTGTAATAAATTAAAGAGTGTAAGTTTTGCCTTTCAGTACTAGCGAAAAAACAATAGTTTATAATAGTACAACAGAGACGTAAAGAAAACATTTAACTGAAATTTCATTTTATTTCCATCGACTTTGTTTTGTTCACTTCCTTTCTAACAAAAAATTTCGTATTGTAGACATTAAATAAGTCAAGTTTTTCCTTTGCAAAACCAATGCAAGCAACAGATCCATATATCTGACGAATCCGCCACAGCAAACATTTTGGCGTCACATAATCTAAATGAGGTCCACATAGATTAGATTTTTGTTGCCGTTGTTGCTTTTCCCCTGTGAGTTGCCTTCGTTACATTAATACATCTGCAGTCACTACTTAGGAAGGAGCCCTGTGGTGCCCCTCCTATCCAAAGGTGGCAGCGTAAGAGGTAATAAAGCGTAATGTCTCTTCAGAATCGTGAATGGAGATGGCCATGTGAGAAAAATAGCCCGCCACCCCATTATTTTCTTCAGATATTTTGATCGGCTCGTTCTGAATATGTTTCTTATAAAAAAAATAAATGTTTGCTTTTTGGTCTTTTAAGTATGGAAACATACTTCTCCTCTTTATTTGATACTTGATTTCCCGGACGTTCAATGATATATATAATTAAGACATCAAATTTGGACGAATTACCCGCATTCATACTAGATGATAAAAGAGAAAAAGAATAAGGTAGACAATAATGAGGTATAAACAATCCAAACAAACGCACACGGACAAACAAACACAATAGAAAACGCCAGTAACATAGCCTGTGTTCGCAGGCTAACGGTAACAACACGTAAGCAAAACAACACGAGAGAGCAACTAAACCTTTTTTGCAAGGTAAAGAGATAAATCACCGTTCCAAACAGACAGAGTCCGTCCCCGTCTCCCGAAATACTTGGCAGGCTACAGGGACCCGAGGTCTTCTAATTCGTTGATCTTGTTGAGTACCGCAGGAAAGCGTGAGAGCCACGCCATTTGTTTATATTGTTTTGGTTTTATCAAGTTTTTATTTGTTTAAGAACAGCCGGTAATTTATTTTAGGAATCGGCTTATTTACATATAGGTAACGGTTTTCCGTAAATAATGTTTTAAGAGCGGCAATCAAGAAAGTTCGCCTGGAGGTGTGAAAAATGAAAAAGATCAAAAATTCCCAAACTTTGCCAGGACATAGCTCTAGATGAAGTCTTTCTAGAAAAAATACTTTGAGTTCGATCAGATTTTTATTTTAGGCGAACGGCGACAAAGTCGGTTTGGCCGCTCCCACTGATATCGGTTTTCACGGTGTCCACACCATACGTTACTTAAAAGTCGCCTAAAATAAACATAACAGTAAATCTGATCATTAATTGGGAACAGTCTGAAGTGTTATTTGTTCAATTCCATCGCGAACTAAATATTTTTGGGATTTTTGATTTTTTTTCAATATTTCGGTGGAGCAAAACATTGCAACATTGAGAGAGTTTAATCGCACCTTTGTACATGGCGTGGTCTCATATCAAGTACATCGAGCGAAAAAGCAAGGTCTCTTCTTCAAATGACTGCAATCAAATGTTTGGGCTACGTATAATACAATGTATACAGTTCCTTGTCACGCATTCAAAAGCGTAAAATCAACAAAGTGCTCTTAAAAATAGTGGGCCAATTACTTTTGCGAAGATAATGCTAATTTTGAACATTATTTTTCATTTTAACTTCTTAGTTTGTGTGAACTTTTTAAAGTTGAAACGGTTAATTTTTGTTGCGAGCCAAATTCAAATCGCTAATCACCGTGGTTGCGAACGGTTACATGTAAACCTTAAAGGACAATGATTTTCTATCATTTCGGGATCATAATAGACACCATAAAGCTAAATTTATTTATTCTACCTCGTTATCGTGCTGTGAGATCACATGAGAT